>NC_081175.1:6013750-6367500 GCF_012432095.1 Onychostoma macrolepis | reverse complement strand
GGATTTTTTTTTTGTAATACAGCCATGTTTTAATTATCCAACATTGCTGTTTTTAAGTCACTTTGTATGGTAGGGTACAAAGGGTTAAAGTAAAAATCTTGACTGTATCAGAGATTTTGATTCTTTGAAGTATCAGTCTATTTTGACAAAAATTGTGATGTTTTTTGGTGAACATACTAAAGCTCATTTAGCAACTTTACGTCCTCAAATCCTTTTTTAATGGTGTTATTTTAAAGATAATCTGGTGCTTTTATTAACCTGCTGTTGTGTGCGATCCGCATGAATCACATCCACGTTTATTCCCTCGTACACCAACTCATGGAACAGCTCTCGGGCACGGTCAATAGACTGAACAAACACCAACACTGGTGGCAGAAATCCCTGAAAGAAAATGATGGAAATTATGACAATTTCTTCACTTCTCCATATGAGGCATCTGAATTATTTTTTCAAAATAGAAAAATATTTGACTAAAGTAAAATAAATGACTAAAGTGAGAACTTCACAGACCTGCTTTATAAGGTTTCTCATAGCAAGTAGCTTTCCATTTTCTGAACCCACAAACAGAAGCTGCTGCTCCACGGTCTCAGCTGCAGAGTTCCTGTGAAAGGACAAAGCTAGGTAAATGAATTTTAAATAATGTAATATTTTTTAATTAAATTAAATGCAAGTAAAATTTGTACAACTTAAAAAAATTAATAACTATATATAAGCTTACACCTAAAATAGCAATAATTTTATACTACGAAATAAGAATTAATCTTGTCGCATGAAACAACATACCTGGGTCCAATGTTGACAAAGACGAGGTTGTCTAGGTTTAGTTTGCACCATTGCTCTACATCTGTGGCAAAGGTTGCACTGAAGAGAACCCGGCGGATTTTAGGAGAGCTGCAGGCCAAGAAGATAGTAGCGAGCTGTTCTCTGAAACCAGTCTTGCCAGCCTCAAAGAGCTTATCAGATTCATCCACCACCAGCCACTCCACACTACAGACAGTAAAAATACATTCAGACTGGAGACAGAAGCTACTGATTTCCGGTGTATGACGGTTAACATGACACAATCTGGAAGCTGTTTGATGAAAACACCTAATTAATAATGTATTTTCTTGAAGTGTAATGTTCAGATTTGAGATTTTCTTAAACTGAACCACAGAGTTTTTCTCACAAATCACTGACCTACTTAAGTTGATAGCAGGAGGGTCTTGATTTAGTAAATATATCAATCTGTTAGGAGTCGTCACCAATATATCTGGAAAACAAAAGTATTAAGAATAAGACAGTGAATCACTCTAAAACAGCAGCTCTCAAACTTTTTTTTAACCACACAATTTTTGAAAACCCACATTAGAAACATAATTATGCTAAACACTCAAGGATCTCAAAGCAAAATCCTAACTCATTGTTATTTTCAGTTCACCTTTGCATCAACTGCGTTAAAATAAAAACAGTAATACTGTGAAATCTTTTTAAAATGTAAAATAACTGTTTACTACTGTAAAATGCAATTAATTCCTATGATGGCAAAGTTGAATCAATTACTCCAGTCTTCAGTGTCACATGATCCTTTAGAAATTATTTTAATATGCTGATTTCATGCTCAAGAAACATTTCTTATTTATCAATTTTGCTGCTAATATTTTAACAGAAATCATTATACATTGTTTTCAGGATTCTAAGATGAATGTAATGTTCATAAGAAAATGTATTCACAATATTTTTGTAACATTATAAATATCTTTTTTTAATCAGTTCATCCTTGCTGAATAAAAATAATTTAAAAAAATATTTTAAACATATACAGTATAATAAATATACATATACATAACATACCAAATTTCTTTGCTGTCTTGGGTCCATATTTTTTCACAGCTTCAACTCCTTTATTGATCATGTGAACTCTGAAGCCCACTCCTTCTGACAGCTTGAGCAACTCTCTGTGAGTCTAGAGAAAAAAAACAAAGATGCTAGTCTTTACTGCATTCTGTATGCCAGTCAATGCATTTAAACTGTCAGCAATATATAGATTATTTGTTGTAGTCTACAGTAATAATCAGAACGAGGTGAGCTGAAGGTTTACCTGAGTGGCGAGCTCTCTGGTGGGGGAGATGATGAGGGCTCTGAAACCCTTGTTGAGGGGCTGGCGAAGGTGGGCCAGCAGGGGCAGACAGAAGGCCATAGTCTTACCAGAGCCTGTAGGAGCAGATGCCAGGATCTCCCTTTTCTAAAACAAGCACATCCATGATGGGATCATAACACTTCAGTGAGGATCAGGAAAACACACACATTTACATCTGATGCAACAGAAACATGTCATACATGCATCATGAGAGGAACGGCCTGCATCTGTATGGGTGTGGGGGTTTGAAAACCCGCTGCCTTGATGTTTTGAACGATTCGTGGGTCCAGCTCATACTCCTTCTGCAGCTCTTCAAAAGTGGAAATAGGATCTGGAATGTCTGTCCCGTGCACGTTAATCCGGTTTTGGTGCCGTATTCGATTCACCTAAAACACACAATCAATATTGTAACAAAAAAGTTGAAATTAGATCCATGTAGATACATAAATGTAAATTCTAACACTGTGCCATAACACAAATCACCCAAATACCATATCAGTTACTGGCTGATATATTACATTTATTTCCTCTATTTTTAGATGTAAAACTCTTTGTCATTCACCTAACTCAATTTAGGCTAATATTTAAAAACAATAATAATAATTCAATAACCCTGTTAAGTGCAATCTAAGAGCAAAACTCAATATGAAAATCTATTTTTCATACTGTACATTCATGCACTAAATTCAACGAAAGCGTTCAAAACAACTGATTAGTTTTTAATTTTATTGTTTTGTACAGAATTTTAATATCGGCCATGACATGAAAATAATCATTATCATTGGCCAGAATTTATATCATCCCCAGATCTTATTATGGTGAAATTACACAAGAATATTCAAGTGTGACCAATCAAAATGAAAAGTGGTGTGAAAAGCAGTAACAACTGTTTGTACCTTCTCCTGATGAAGCTGCTTCAGTCTTTTTAAGGAGGGCTTGTCTTTAGACTTCTTCTTGGGGCCGTTCGCCTTGTCTTGGGATGACATCCATTGGATGCCCTCTCCCTCGCTCTTCTCAGGCTCTGCATCTGTTTCACAACAGTAAGGAGAAAGAACGGTTTGAAAACTGTAAACACTGAATTGGTCGCAATCAGAAAATATTAAAAGATGACTTGCCTTCGGATTTTTTCTTAGCTCCTTTCTTTTTCTTTTGTGCTGTCTTCACTGTTTCAGTCCATTTCCGTTTACCAGAGGACTGCTCTTCATCACTCCCTTCTTCACCATCATCTTCACTTAGTCCGGACTCCAGAGATGTGTTCTCTTGTGTTTCTTTACCAAAAAAGCTGATTCCAGCCAGCTGATTTGAGCTGTCCTTGCTCTGAGACTTCACTACCTAAGGGGAGTTACACGATTAATAATGACCAACTGAGCATGTGTTTATTTGTACACAAAGTACAGAAGCAACTAGCATTCCTGTTTCTATAGGCTGTGCAACACAGTAACCAAACTAAAAGTGGAAAATATCAATTATTATCTCTAGTTAATGCACTCTTTTAGCGTTATTTGAGTTTACTCGGATTAGCATTAGCACTTTAAGGAGCATTCAATGGGAAATGGAAACACATGTTAGCCATGTGGCAGTATCTCGTGTCGTACATTCACGTATTCCCTGGATTTTACGTAACAACAGCATAACATACGTTAACGTTCTCATGTGCTTTGCATTAAAACCTACCTTAAATCGCTCTGCATCTTTACCAAACCTTTTCAGATCAAACTTTGCTCCAGACCCAAGCTTTCTAAACAAGTCAAAGGCGTCCATTGAAACAAGTGTAAAGACGTGACTAATCGATCTCCGTTTTATGACCACCAGTCCAGCACCTATGGTCCAGCACGCTCTCGGCGTTCGATTATTACACCTAGGGGTGTTCGGTTCCAGGTTTTTCGGAGTCGACTCCCACTCGACTCCATTTAGCGTGATTGTCCAAATCACTCTAATTTACCTTTTACCTTTAAATGAGCTATGAATTTGTCAAATTATAATGGTCAGGGGATGGCGCTATTGTCTTAAACAGCATGGATATTAAAAATACATACATTTAGTCATTAAGCAGACACTTTTATCCAAAGCGACTTACAAATGAGGACAATGGAAGCAATCAAAACCAACAAAAGAGCAACAAGTCAGTTAGCTGAAGGCAGTACAGGTTGCAAGGTTTTTTTTAATTATATAGCCTAATAAATAAAAAGAAATCCGACAGAATAGAAAAAGAATAGAGGCCTTTTTTCCTTTGGTTCATTGTATAATAAATAAAAAGAAAACAAATACATAGTATATACAAAAAGATTAGAAAAGCTAGTGTTAGTTTTTTTTTTTTTTTTAAGAAAGCAAGCAGTTAGTAAACGAGTAAATGTATACGAATGCAAACATTGATTTTTATTCTTGTTTATTATATGAGGTTTTTAATGATTTAAGGTTAATAATTGAACACAAATAGCCTAGGTTAACAATGGAAAACCAAATTGTATTGCATTAAACATAACATCGCATAACAAAGCATCAATTAAACTACAAAGCTATCACAGAAGCATGTATAATTACAAACTAAATTTACTATGACTGTTATTTATTTCTAAAGTAAACTTCACGTAGGATAAAAGTATGGGGAAAAGTCGAAGACATCCGCGATTTCGGAGTCGACTCACAACGAGAGTCGACTCGATTCTGGAGTCGACTCCCTAGACCTTTTTTGTTTCCTTTGTCGTTCACTAGAGAGCGCTGTTTTCTTTTTAAAACGTTTTTTTATTTGTAAATCTCCTTTACTTTGTGACTTTTTCTTTTGCTGTTGTTGCACATTCATAATAAATTTCGTGTTACAGGAATCATTATTAACCAAAACACAATAAATAAATAAATAAAACAAAATAAAATAAAACATTGACGAGAACCATATTTATTTCAGACATTTATGTATAAAAACGTTTCAGTAAAAATAATCAAACTGGCAATATGTTGAATATGTGAGTTCTTATTATAATGCTTAAAGGATAACATTAACAATATCAACAAATGTCGACATTTTTAATGTATGCACAATTATTTTTTAAGGACATCTTGGATTTAACATTCTAGTGTGATTTAGTGTCTTTTGTAGATCCTAAGTATTAATTTAATACAGCCAAGTCACATGTATGTCTAAATTCTACTAAGCTATATTTAAGATAAACAAAAGTTGCCAGGCAACAAAACAAATACCTACACAAAAGATGCTGCAATACAAAGCAGAAATTTGTTGTAGCCTAATGGTCATCAAGATGATTAAATTATTTACTGAAATAAGTGAGTGAAACAGCATGAGCAAGAGAGAGTTTAAACACAACATTCCAGAGCAATAAATCATTAACTAAAATAAAACTCTTCCTATGACAGAAGGAAATATAGTAGAGAGAACGACTTCTCATGTGATTAAGATAAGGAATCTTACTGACTACTCTGTCTGTGTGGCTCAAGTTTGCTTCAAGTTGGTCACATCCAAAGGAGAACGAAAACCTTTTCATAAAGAACGACAGCAGAACCATCCCATGATGGGATAGGAAGCAATCCAATAAGAAAACACAGAATCACACATACCTATACATGATGAAATTATAATATATGCTTTATAAATTATAGCCTATATATGAGCAGAATCAGGTTAGGTTCATATGCCGTAAGTGTCTCATTAGGTGAGAATCTATGTGTTTAGAAGGTTTGTGAATGTATATGTGGGTTTTACTTTAGCTTTCTTCTCCCTCAGATTACTTCACTTCCTGTTATACAGCATAAAACAAGACCAGCCTGTTGTTTCCAAGGGTTTTAGCAGACAAGGACTAAAAGAAGAGGTGAGTCTTTGTGAGTGAGTAAGATGTTTCATTTCTGTATATTGGCAACTACTGTAGGAGGCATATTGTAAGTATTCTCTGTATTACCCTTGATAGGACGGATGAAAGCATTGATTTTAATTTAGACAATAATGATTTTGCTACATATTTATCACACACTGGAATGTTTTTGATAAAGGACTAGTTTTCCTGATACAGAGGATTTGTTACCTGACTTGGGAACTATTAGATGTTAAAAAAATAAAATAAAAAAATGTTTTTTTTTGTTTATGTTTCTGAACAAGTATCTAGCAAACTGCTTTTTGCCTGTCTGTCATCTGCAAAAATGCAGCAAACAGAAATTATTATTTTGCTCATGTTCATGTTGATGGAATGAAGTTTGGCAGGTTGTGTTGCAAAGTTTCTTTATTACGTTTGTGAGAGGATCAGTTTGTCTTGTCATTTTATCATAACATCAGATTTTTGATATATAATTTAATAGATTGGAGGTTTATTCACCAATTCACTTCGGTGTAATTTCTTATAATCATCTATGTAATAATAAACTTCTTTTTAATAATTTATAGAGATTTATTAATTGAGTAATTTTGAATAATTCATTGAATTATTCTTTTTTTATTTGTAGGAAATGCAACGTCAAACTCCTGGAATGCTGGGCAAAGGGGCGCAAGATAAATAAATAAATAAATTTAGGTGAATACAGTGCATTCCCAGTTTGACATGTAAAAAGAATCAAGAAAAAAACATGGGAACACTACAGCAAATCACATTATATATTGCCCTCTGTGGTTTCATTTCCCCATCTAGTGCATTTTCCTTAAATAACTGCACAATCAGTACTCCCCTAAAAGACATCCAGCCGAAAGTACTTTGCTACAAAATGGGCTTTTTCAGGCTTCCGCTGATACCTAGAAATACACGGATTTTAGATGTTTCCTTCAATGCCTTTGCACAGATCCAGATTGGAGACTTTAACCAGTTGTCAAACTTACAGGACTTGAACATATCCAACAATAAGATCTCGCAGATTCAAGAGGGTGCACTTGACAATCTCTCCAATTTATCCCATCTCAATCTGGCCAGCAACAGACTACAAGGAATCTCCAGAGGTATGCTGCACGGCCTAACCAATCTGCTGGTGCTACGTCTGGATTACAATTATATACAAGACATTGAAGAGTCAGCTTTCAGCACGCTTCAGAATTTAAAGGTGTTAAACCTAACAAAAAACCACCTCTATTACATAGAGAAAATCAAGCCGGTTCTTGCATCACCATTTTTGGAGGAACTGTACATTGGAAGCAACCATTTTGATGCTTTCAACTCAACTGAAATGTCAACAAAGCCCTTGTCATTAAAAAGACTAGATTTTTCCAACAACCCTTTGGCAACATTTCAGCTCACTGATAATATATTTCCAACTCTCAGTCACCTTGATTTATCTTATTGTGGTCAAAACGGAACCATGACATGGAACGTTACAGAAAAGACATTTTTTACCACAGTGAAAACATTATACTTCATGGATGTTCATATGTCAGGCCAGAATGCTGCTAATGTGCTTCAGAGCTTCAAGAATTTCTTGAATAAAATCAGGCTTAATGCAAACGTTAAGTTGAACAAGACTAACCTTCTGCTCAACGCATGTTCTCCAATGCTACACATTGTACGGCTAAATGCTAACAAAATAAAACACCTCACTGACCACATGTTTGATCCCTGTTCTAACCTGACGGAATTAGATTTAGGAGATAATGAAATATCCCAGTTATCACCAAGTATGTTCAGAGGATTTACACAACTAAAAACGCTGCGTTTGCAAATCAATAAACTGACTGAAATAACAAACTCCTTTCAAATGCTCTTCACTCTCGAGTTCATTGATCTCAGCAGAAACAGCATCAACATGCTCACCTGTGATGACTTTGCCAATTTAACACAGGTGAAAACTCTGTACTTGTACGGTAACAAAATCTCAATCATTAGATCCTGTTTGTTCAAGGACCTGAAGAGTCTTGAGGTCCTCAAGCTTGGAACAAACAATCTGTTAAGGATCGGTGATGCTTTCAGCAACGGGCCACATTCCCTGTTGGATCTGGAACTAAATTTTAATAAGCTAAGCAAAATCGAAAAGCAAACTTTTAGGAACGTGTCACAGCTGAACAATCTGTCCTTACAAGACAATCAGATTTCAGACATCGAAGACCATGCATTCGAAGGACTGAATAACCTGACGACTCTATTGCTGTCATCAAACAAAATATCAGCTAAAACATTAACCAAACAGCATAATATGTTCTCAGGCATGCCCAACCTCAAAAATCTAGATTTGTACGCCAACAGCATTTCATTTACTGATGATCAATTGAAATACCCTCCTTTTAAAGACCTGAAGCAACTCAGAGTATTGGCCTTACACAGTCAACATCGTGGAATCGGCAAGATACCCTCAAATCTGCTTCAAGGTTTATCCTCCTTGGAAATGTTTTATGCTGGAAACACGAATCTTGCTCATCTGAATCCTGATACATTCCAGTCGAGCCCCCAGCTCTGGTTTTTGGATCTCTCCAAGAATGCGCTGTCCGAAGACCACTCGATCCCGGCTGAGTTGTTCCACCCAATTTCGAAGCTAACCAAACTCATACTTTCCAGAACGCAGCTACGCTCGCTGAACTTCCTGTTGAACGCAAATCTCTCCAGACTTTCAACCTTAAAAGCTTGGGGCAATGAGATTGACACGATCAACAAAACCCTGATTCAGTCACTGCCTCGACTAGAGGTCCTTGACTTGGATAAAAACACGTTCACTTGTGACTGTACCAATGCATTCTTCATTGACTGGGCCAAGAATAGTAATTCTACTCAGGTGGTTTATTTGAATAAGTACATGTGTAGCTATCCTAGCTCCTTACGAGGAATGAGCTTGTCTTCTTTCAACCCCGAATCCTGCAACTTGAATATCGACTTCATCTGCTTTCTTTGCAGCAGTATTGTAGTCATTCTCACCCTCCTCTCGTCATTTGTCTGGCATTTTCTGCGCTTTCAGGTCGTTTATGCATACTACCTCTTCTTAGCCTTCCTTTACGACAGCAAGAAGAAACAGAACGGTTCGACGTTCCAGTACGACGCCTTCATTTCCTACAACACCAAAGACGAGCCATGGGTAATGGAGGAACTTATTCCCAAATTAGAAGGAGAACAGGGCTGGAGACTGTGTCTTCACCACCGAGACTTTGAACCAGGAAGGCCAATAATAGACAACATCATTGATGGCATATACAGCAGCCGCAAGACCATCTGCCTGATCACTAGGAACTACCTGAAGAGCAACTGGTGTTCAAGTGAGGTCCAAGTGGCGAGCTTCAGACTCTTTGATGAGCAGAAGGATGTGTTAATTCTGGTGTTCCTGGAGGACATCCCCACACATCAGCTCTCTCCATATCACAGGATGAGGAAGCTGGTGAAGAAACGAACCTACCTCCGCTGGCCAAAACCTGGAGAAGATACTAAGGTCTTCTGGCAAAAGCTAAAAATGGCTTTAGAAACCAAAGAGGGTCATAAATCAGATCACAGAATGAACCTGTGAGGATATTAGAATGGCATGGTACACTCTCAGAAATAAAGATATAAAAGTGTCACTTTCGTACCCTTTACATACTAATATGCACTAACACGTACCTTCAAGGTACCAAATATGGACTTTTTAGGTACAAAGGTGTACCTTTTGAAAAGTGACAGCTTTTGTACTTTTTTTCTGAGAGTGTACAGTATGCTAAGAGCCTTCCTGTAAATTTAATTGGACATAAATTGTCTTCTTCTTTTTTGTTTTTAAAATAACACCGTTCAAAAGTTTGGGGACTGTACTTGATTCTGCAATGTTTTTTTCTCTTATGCTCACCAAGGCTACATTTATTTTATCAAACAGATCAAACAATATTATTGTTAAATGCTATTACATTTTAAATTTAAAATAGCTGTTGTCTACTTGAATATATTTTAAAATGTCATAAAATCCTGTGATGGCAAAGCTGAATTTCCAGCATAATTTCTCCAGTGTTCAGTGTCACATGATTCTTCAAAACTCATTCAAATATGCTGATTCTAAACAAACAATTTTCTTACTATTGTTTCTTACAATATTTCTTACTATTATCTATGTTAAAAAGTTTTGCTGCTTACTATTTTGTGGAAACTGGGTCTTTTTTTCCCCGTTTTTTTTTTTTTTATTATTATTTTTAAATAGGAATCTTTACTGTCACTTGATCAGTTTAATACTTTGTCCTTGTGAAATAAAAGTAATATATATATATATATATATATATATATATATATATATTTTTTTTTTTTTTTATAAATCTTACTGACCTTAAACTTTTATATGGATTTGTATTTTTATATTTTATTTTCAAATTATTTGCAGAACTCCTGTAAATATAAATACAATAATATATACCTTACTTTAAAGTGTTTGATGACTGAAAAATATCTTTAGTCAGCATGTTTGAAACTGTCTAAGTGAACAAGTCAACAAGATCTCAGTAGGGGGTCATTGTGGGCTGGTGTTTGGCCCACACACTGGACCCCCTGATAGCTAGACAGGGGGTTTGAAATGGTCAAGTAATAATGGCCCTTTCTCTAATTTTATCAGACCGACATCATATTGTAATTACCATGTAAAGCCAGTAAAGCTTGGAACTTTTTGCATAACACATGAAAAATTACAAGAAAAAGTCTGTTTACATGGAGAGAACTACTGTCACAAGGGTTATGTTGGTCATTCATTACCAGAAGTTCATTAAAACAATATAATCATAATTGACCACTGAAATCTTACAGTGGAAATAAAGCACATTTTTGTACAGAAGCAGAAGTAGAAAGGGTCAAAACAAACCCATAAACATTACATTTCTGCTTTTAAAATGTATTGGATGATTCAAACATTATGCTCTGTGGTAATCTGTTGATAAAACAACTTGTTTTGAATCTGGAACATTCCTTTAACACCAAGCTATGGCAGTGTGGGAAGAGAACAGAGGGTTACAGGAGTAAAGTCAGCTTTTCTGTTTCCTGTCTTTCTGACCTTTGATCCCAGTGAGTGTCCAGCAGAAGCTGACATAAGATCTCTTCTGCCGACCTGTTCTGAAGGGCATGTCTGCACATTCATTGCTCGACGCCTCCACGTTGTCTTCCATTGTCCACATCCCAGCATGTGTCCTCTGCTGCCCCTGTTGGACTATACAGGAGAAGCTATTATGCTAACCGCTAATGTGTTACAATTGCAATACAGTCGATTCAGTTCATACACAGACTAGTTCAGAATGTTAAGATCCTCAGCTGTGATATGTATGACAGAAAGCTTTAACTTGTTACTGATGACTCTGGTCGTAGTTAAAGATAGCTCTTGATTGGTTCATAATTAGCTCATGTCTTCACTAATCATGAGTTCACGTTGAAGTAAGTATTAATTCAGGTATTAGTACATGATTATTAATATACCATTATTGTAAAGTGTTACTGATATGTTTTCTGTTGAGATTAATGTTCTTTCACTAATATGCTGTTATTAAATGAAAGAACCAGAACAGGAGAACTTCATCAGTCTCAACGTTTTCTTAACATTTAGGGATAGTCACATAATTGTAATATTTGTGTGTGTGTGTGTGTTTTAGCATTTAACAACTATAGGGTGAGGGAATGTACAGTATCTTGGTGATCAATCCACATCTTAACTTGACTTATTCATAACAATTTAGCATATAATTAGTCACAAACTCCTTCAGAAGTCATTCTAATATGCTGATTTAGTCCTCAAAAAACATTCATGATTATCAATGTTGAAAATAATTGTGCAGCTTGATGAATAGAGAGTTCAAAAGAACAGCATGTAAAAGTCTTTTCTGTAACTTTTGACCAATTTAATGCACCCTGCTTAATAAAAGAGTTAATTTTTCTCTCTCTCAAAAAATAAAATAAAATAAAATAAACGGGGCCCCTCAATATGTGTAATGGTCATCTTCTTCTGGAACAATAACAGTATAGCATAGCTGAATTGCCTAAATCAATTTGAACAGTCTCAAATGTAATAACTTTTTTATTTTGGGCAACATCTTTACTTTGCACAAGGAGCAGCCCAATACTGCATGTGCTAAATGTTGCATATTTTATATACGCATATTATTTTCTCAAGTATAAACTTTGTAAAAATTCAGAACCACTGCCATAAATCAGTAGTGGTTTTCTTCAGAGTCAAAGACTGATACACTGGCACGGTTTACTTAAGTAGTCATCCACTAATTAATCCCCAGGGTCTTGGTTTCGGTAATTTAGTTTCCATGGAAAAAACTGTAATCACATGCTAGAGAAGTCATGTGAGAAGAGCAAAGGAAATGACTTCACCTGTTCACTTCCTAAAGGTGAACTCAGATGATACTTGCATGCCCTTTGACCAGTGAGACAACAAGGGAAATAGACCTAATGGGGCATGGAAAACAAAAACACACCCTTTTATTGCCCATCTCGGTCTCCACCTCTCCTTCACACATCTGAGTTTCCATTAGTGTGTGAAAACATTTACAATGCAAAGCGTGGACCTACTTTATGGTACATTACCGGACAAAACTTTTTGCTCCCATAAACAAACACATCATCTTTGTCTTAAAGTAATAAAAAATGAGCACCAGAGTCAAAAGATATTCTTCAAAAATGTATTATTTATCAATTTACACAAATATAAATATGATTGAGGTGATTCCAAAACATATAAAAAACAGCAAAGCCTTTAGGCAGTTATATATATTCTACAATGGAGTACAATGGAGTAGTGTGAAATCAATCCCTGAGAAGCAATTATATTTATAGCGTCTTTTGGGATCACTTTTATGTGCAAGTCCATGCATTGAAATAGAAAGACCATTCTGATGTTGTGAACAAAAATGTGAATTTACGCGGTAATGTGATCATTTTCTTTTAGAATATGGGATACATTTCAAATCTCAAAGGTGTGTATGGAAAAAAAAAACATCTCTGATTGACTGACTACTTGTTGTTTTGCCTGAAAAGTTGACCTTATTTTACAACAAACCATATTTTCTCATTTAATCGTATGTACAGTATCATTGAAGATTTCATCACCTAAAACCATTTGGTGTGAAAGCTTGGGCTCAGTATTCAACCGTCAAGTTCTGCCATTTTGTTCTGTCATCCATTATGGCTTAAAGGTGTAATATATCAATCACTAGTCTTTATTTGTCGCAGAATCCAGAGGCAGTGCTGCTCCTGTTGGTTCTCCATCCTGACAGGTTACCAAAGTAACCGAGAAACACAGATATTATGCACTGCTGTTGCTAAGCTGCCGAGGAAGTTCTCGCTCCGGTGCATTTGTTCACCAGGCCTGCAAAGGACACTGCAGTGACAACAGAGAATAAAGATTATACACCACAATAAGCCATACAGATATGCACAGTTCATGTATATAGAGAGAAATATCTGTATAAAAATCTTATTTTTCAACAAGGAAGTATGCTATTTCCTGTGAATTTGCAAGACTGACCTGCTTGCTGGAGCCCAGGTGTGTGATGGTGCTGGTGTCCATGGTCGTGTATCGAGATGGATGGGAAAACTGAGCAGCTTCTTGTTTGGGAGAGTACACTGAAAAAGACATGCAAAATTTTGCCCATCGTAATTCAGAATGACAATATTTTCTGTTTGCTGTCACAGGCAAAGAAGCGAGTGTATTTACTGTGTGACTGTGTGAAGGGCTGCTGGGAGATGTGAGCTGTGGTCAGCTGTGTCAGGCTGGTGCTCTGAGGGAACTGCATGGGCTGCAGGGTTGTGAGTCCAGACACGCTGTTGATGACGGGGACACTCTGAGACTGCGGAGATGTCAGACCTGGAAAAACATAAAAACACTGTTATCAAAGTGTTCAACAAGAATTAAAGTAATAACAATCCTTTATAGATACTCTACCTAATATATGACTTATATATCAGAATTATTATAGTTAATTCAAACTAAACTAAATGAAAAACTGACTTTTTCCTTTAAGAAAAAAACTTTTCTTAAGCATAAGTGGACATTTTGAACATTTGGAGAACATTCAGAAATAATGCTATATACAGTGCATTCAGAACGTATTCAGACCCCCTTCACTCTTTTAAATTTTGTTGTTGCAGCCTGATACTAAAATTTTTTAATTCATTTTTTTCCTCATTAATCTACTGTACCTCGTAATGACAACGTGAAAACAGAATTTTAGAAATGTCTATAAATTTATTAAAAAGAAAAAACTGAAATATCACATATACATAAGTATTCAGACCCTTTGGAACAACACTTGAAATTTAGGTCAGGTGCCTCCCATTTCTCTGGATCATTGCTGAGATGTTTCTACACCTTGACTGGAGTCCATCTGTGATTGGGCATGATTTGGAAACGCACACACCTCTCTATAAAAGGCATCACAGCTGGCAATGCATATCAGAGCGAAAACCAAGCCATGAGGTCAAAGTAACTGCCTGCAGAGCTCAGAGACAGGATTGTATCGAGGCACAGATCTGGGGGAGGCTACAAAAAATTTATGTTGCACTGAAGGTTCTCAAGAGCACAGTGGCTTCCATAGTTCTCAAATGAAAGAAGTTTGGCACAACCAGGACTCTTCCAAGAGCTGGTCACCCAGCCAAACTGAGCAATTGATGGAGAAGGGCCTCATCTAGACAGCTCGTCTAGAAGCTGATGGTCACTCTTGAGCTCCATGATCATATATGCAGATAGGAGAAACCTACAGAAGGACAAACACCACTGCAACACTCCACCAATCTGGGCTTTATGGCGGTGTGGCCAAACTCAATCCTCTCCTCAGTGAAGACCCATTAAAACACACTTGGAATGGTAATTCACAAAAAAAGCACCTAAATGACCCTCAGACTCTGAGAGACAAGATTCTCTGGTCTGATGAACCTCAATTCTAAGCATCGTGTTTGAAGGAAACCAGCTCTGCTCATCACCTGCAGAGTACCATCCTAAAAGTAGTGTGCTGGTAGCAGCCTCATGTTGTGGGGCTGTTTTTCAGCGGCAGGGATTGGGAGAGTGGTCAGGGTTGAGAGAAAGCTGAATGGAGCAAAGTACAGAGATATCCTCAATGAAAACCTGTTCCACAGTGCTTAGGACCTCAGACTGGGCTGAAGGTTCACCTTCAAACATGACAATGACCCTAAGCACACAGTCAAGGCAACAAAGGAGTGGCTTAGGGACAACTCTGTGAATGTCCTTGAGTGGCCCAGCCAGAGCCCTGACTTGAACTCTTTCGAACATCTCTGGAGAGACCTGAAAATGGCTGTCCACCGACGGTCCCCATCCAACCTGACCGAGCTTGAGAGGATTTGCAAAGAAGAATCCAGGACAGGTGTGTAATGCTTGTTGCGTCATACCCAAAAAGACGCGAGGCTGTAATTGCTGCCAAAGCTACTTCAACGAAGTACTGAGTAAATGTGATATTTCAGTTTTTTCTTTTTAATAAGTTTACAGACATTTCTAAAATTCTGTTTTCACTTTGTCATTATGAGGTAGATTAATGAGAAAAAAAATGAATTTAAACAATTAGTATCAGGTTGCAACATAACAACATTGAAAAAAGTGAAGGGGGTTTGAATACTTTCTGAATGCACTGTAACTTAATTATTTTGATTGTTGTTATTTTAAAATGATTTTTCATTTGACATTTATTATTTAATTATTAGCTTTTCATTAAATTCACAAATTCCCTGAAGTTCCTTCACAATTCCCATTTTGGGAAACCTTGACTTAATGTAATGTTTAATGCACTTCATGTTGTTATTAATAATGAATGGAATATATTTTCTTTTTCTTTGTATTTTTATATCAACTGGTGCAAGATTATCCTATTTAAATCAATGTCATAAACAAGTTAGACCAAAAGTAATCAAAAAGTAGTCCTAAAAGTGTAATGAAATGGTTTTGATTAATATATATAAAAATGGGGGGCCACATTCTATCCTTTTCAGCATTTTAAGTCAATTTATAACATTCTTTTTGTACCAAAACAGTCAGATTATAATTTTACTTGTTAGTTTGAATCCTTAAACAGGATGATTTTGCTATTGTACCTTTAAGACTTGAATGAACCTGTGAATGGACTCTGTTATGACTGCCTGACGTCTGTTTACTGGCTTAGGCAAGTTTGCAAACATGGACTCAAATGCGTGACAAACGCATAAAACGTGTTCTTGCGTTACTGTGGTGGTCACACACCTCAGTAATCAAGGGGGGCGACAGAATGACCTTCAAACGTCTGTGTCCTTAAACCAGTGTTATCATTCAGGTAGCTGGCAATAAACATGTTTATAAGATCTAACTAGATCACCAAGATGCTTATCAAACTATTACTTCTGCTATAAAAACATTGTTTATTTGAGAATCCATACCAGCACAGCAATAGTGACTCAACCAACCCACCTTGGGGACGGGGCTGAGTGTTCGACTGACTAATGAAAGGAGGAGGAGTGTTTGGGGAAATTTGAATTGTTTTTTGCAACTCTATTTGATAACCATTTAGAAAAAATGAGGACATTTTGACAGTGTAGCTTAGTGGTTCTCAAACTTTTCAGACCAAATACCACATCAGAAAAAAATGGAATAATATTAATAGAAAGCACAGTGTAAAAAATAAAATAAAATCTGTAAAAATAGGGCCCAATTATTAATATGAATTTTCTGTATTTATTTTTTACTGTATTTTATTTGTGTTTTACCTGTATTTTGAAGTTCTCACTTCATTGCGTTGTGTTTTAGGGTTAATGGAAATGTCTGTTACTGTCCTGGCAGAAAATTACCAGTAGATTTTCCTTTTTTTTTTTTCCAGCATGTCAAAATGAGGGCTATAAAGGCATATTCAAATGAGGATTCGTAAGGATAAATTAAAAGTGCAATCAGCTTTAGAAACAGAACTCTAAAAATGCTATTGTATATTCTAATTTTGCAGTAAAATACTGTATATTCCTTAATTTTTTTGCAAGTAAAACTATGAATGACTGTATTTAAAGTTCCTAGAGAAGTCCCTGCATGACAGATCACATATAATTATATTTTTCATAAATATTTTATGGTGTTTTTTGTTTTTTTACATTTTCTGTAATTTAGTTAATTTATATTTCATTATTTTAGTGTCATGTACTGTATGTTACCCTCATGATGTTTTTGTATATATGATCCTGTGCATCATATTCATGCAAGTATATATGGTTTTATGGTTACTATGAACACATGATTCATATTATGACTCATTATGGTGGTTATCAGTACATTTAACAGTACAGATTTAAAAATAAAAAAAAGTTTTTGGTAGTTTAAGTAGCTTGGTATACTAATATTACATCACTTAATAATATATATCATTATAAGTTGGCACCAATGTTGTAATACCTGAAACATTATCACCATATTTTTTACAGTGAATTTCTAGCAACCACAGCTGCCGTTTCTTTACTGTAAATTTAACACATAGCACAGTTTAAGAACAACAATGATGTAAGACATGAAGAAGGAGGAAATAAAATGGTGATCCACTCACTTTGAGCAGCCAGGCTCATTATGAGGCTCTGTGCTTGCTGATGATGATGATGATGAGACGAATGAGACAGACTATGAATGTTGGTCAAAGTGCTCACAGGAGGCAAAACTCCACCAGAGACTGAGATCTGGACACACACACATGCATACACACAATGTAAATACAAATAAGGTACACAAACACTTTGCAGGTTAGAGCATAGTTCCTTTCCTCTGGTGCAAGACGTTGTTTTGGACTGTGAGTGCGCACTAACATAACATAACAAATGTTTATTGGGGGGGCCAATTCACACCAGCCATAAAAGTGAACAAACGTACTGCCTGCACATACTAGATCAATGCTCTCTTTGACCTAGTTGAGTCAGTTTTCAAATAAAGGCGACTTTATCAATCATGTCTGTAAAATGTACATTGATCTCTGTGACTACATGCTATTTCGGGTCGAAAAAAGGGCTGGTAGACCCGTACTTGTCGAAGCGTGCACATTATGACTGCACTATAATGTGGACGCTAAAACAGATTTTGCTTTACCATTTTGGCATCTGTCGATAGCAAGCCGTGGCAGGGGTCCAGACTACCCGGAGACACCTGTTGCAATACTGATTGGCTGCTACCATGGTGACCGATGGTCGTCGAGGAAGTGACCTCACTGGTTCCTTGTTGACTGTACCTGAGTTCTGCATTGAAAAACATAAGAAACATAATTTTTAACTGTATTGCTGTGCACAGTTAATGCTTTGCCAACAAAAAAGGTTAGTTTTGTTGTTCTGACACACTTAAAACGGCGAGAAAATAAATTGGTAGTTGTACATACTGACCTGATTCTGTCTATCTTTATTTGACCTCTTTGTGTAGCTGTAAATGCAGCTAAAATGATAAGAGTCTGCAGTCCAAACACTGAAGGGCCTTTATCGGACCGTCTATTCCTTAAATGAATTCTCATAAACATACCTCAAAACTGATTATGCTAAATGTTGTGCCTTTTCTTGCTCTGGGCAAACAAATACAATCAAAGAGCTTTTGAACAGTTGGAGGTCAGTGACTGTAGCAGAACACACAGGTTGAGCAAACACGCTGTTCTCTGACTCACTCTCTTGACGTAATATTAATCCATTCGCAAACATTCTGCGGAATTCGGTCCATTTCACAGGCTGACAGTTTACAGCTTTTCAACAGAATGGTGTCCTTTTGTAGTTGTCAAAAGTTAAGCGGAAGCATTTTGATTTTATATCATGATCATTTTAAGCTACTGCGTGATCCTTCTGGGTTTAAAATACTTTTTCCAAACAGAGATCGATTTTCTGAGGGAGAGAGTGTGTGCTGAACACCCTCCCAGACACAAAGCTCGAACCTTGACTTGACCCTGGATTGACCCTAAAGATTGCGGTAAGCGATTTTATGTCCCTCTATCTCACATGTGTCTGCGGGTGCGGCTGTGTGTTTTGTTCACACACTAATGGGACGGAGGAATTCCAATAAAACTCAAACACACACTGCATCTTTGAGCCTTTTTACACCTGATATTAACACTCATAATGGCAAAATATGTCTGTAATTATCGGTAACTAAAACTATTAAAAACATTTTTGTTAGTTGAAATAAAGCTGAAATGAAATATAATAAAATGTTTAAACTAAACAAATATTATCAATGCTGTTTTGTCAATTAACTGAAAAAAGCTTAAGAACTAAATTTACTAACTGGAAATAAATAAAAACTAAAACTGAACTGAATAAACAAATTAAACAAATATTAAACAAAATAATGAAAATGACAAAAGCACATATTAAAATTATTTAAAATTAAAACAAAGCTGAAAATACAAAAATAAACGATGACTTGAAATATAAAAAAAAAAAAACCTGTGATGTATAAATAACACTTGGTAGACATCAGATCATCCAAATTCAGATATTAATAGCAAGTGTAAACAGAGACTGTGAGTATTTGCATAGCAGCAAAATCTTACTTGAATCTGAGCTACTGTGATGGTGCTGGATATGTGATGATGGATGGGACAACAGGGTGTTCATGCTGTGGGGTGGATACGTATCCATAGCCAACTTCTGTCTGAAGGCTTCCTCCTTACGCCGATTAGCAAACCAGTTGTACACACGAACCTCCGTGACCAGGTTAGATCCAAGCCCATGTGCTTTAGAGGGCGACACACCCCTCTGAACACACTCTGCCCTGAAAACAACCCAAAAAATTCAAAAAGAATTTGTATTTGTATTTTTAAAACACATTTAAGATATCTAAATACAAAAGAAAACAATGATATCTAAATACAAAAGAAAACAATGATATCTAAATACAAAAGAAACAAATGTAATTAATGAGCATATATATATATATATATATATATATATATATATATATAATTTTATAAAACAAACCCAATGCATAAAGTATAAATAAAAATAAAATAATAATTATCCTATCAAAGTACAAAAGTATATAAAAAACTTGCCAAAATAAAAATATTCACAAAATATTATACACAGAATTAAGTTTATAGCAGACACAGTATATATTGCATGTAATATAATAAAATGCAAAACATAAAAATTATATAATACAGGAAAATAAGAAACAAATTTAATTAATGGCACTTTGTATTAAATTACACACACACACACACACACATATGTACATATATATATATATATATATATATATATATATTTGGCTAAACTTTATGTTAAGGTGTCCTTGTTCCAGTGTAATTATACATTTAAGTACTGAGTAAAATTAATTACAGTAACTACAAGTACTTACTATATGGTTAGGATTAGCGTTTGGCTTAGGGTTACTTGCATGTAATTATGATTAATTTATTGTTATTATAATAGTAAGTACATGTAACGTGTAAAAAAGGACACCTTGAAATAGTTAAAAAGTGTTACCAAATATTTCTAATGAAACTAAATCAATATAGAAAGAAAATTACCTGTTGCATTCCTCTACCAGCGCTTCCCTTTCTTCTTTGCTGGGGTTCTTCTGTCGTTCATAAGCCTGGTAGAGTATTTCCTGAGATGCCGGACCCCATTTGAAGCGGTTTCGTCTCATCCTCTTAGAGCCTGGCTCCCCCTCATCTCCGATTGGTCCTCCAGAACCTCCCGCAGCCCCCGAACTGTGTCCGGTATGATTGAATTCTGGGAAAAAAAACAGGACCTGATCCTGACTGCCTGAGTCACTGGGGTCAGAGCCCTGAACACGGTCGAACTCTGCGGAAATAAGAGGGGGACACGATTGGGGCAGAGTAAGGCAGAATCATGATAGATAGTGCTTGGATGGGGAGGCCCGTAATGAAGGCACAATTCTGAGAATGGTAAAAATGGATCCAATAAAGGGGCTAACAGAGCAGAGCTCACATGATACATACTGACCTGAAAAAAAGTGGCCTTTAGAAATGTAGGCTATTCAGAGTAAGTAAATAACAACACATTCTTAATCACAGTCTACACATTTATTAATAAGTGCATTTTACTTTTCCGAGTGTCTTCTAATCCATCCAAACAAAGTCCCAGAAAAAAAGGGGATATACAAATGGCTAAAATAAAAAAAAAACATTCACAAGCACATTGTGTTGATTTTATATAGATTTAGATTTCTAATAGAATTTCTAATAGTGTATACTGAATGCAATATAATAAAAGACTAAATATAATACATGTTTTGCAAGTATACTTATATATAAAGTATTATATAAATATATAACAACATATATGACCCTGGACCACAAAACCAGTCTTAAGTGTCAATTTTTCAAAATTGAGATTTACATACCATCTGAAAGCTGAATAAATAAGCTTTGTATTGATGTATGGTTTGTTAGGATCGGACAATATTTGGCCGACTAGTTGAAAATCTGGAATCTGAGGGTGCAAAAAAAATCGCCTTTAAAGTTGTCCAAATGAAGTTCTTAGCAATGCATATTACTAATCAGAAATGAAGTTTTGATATATTTATGGTAAGAAATTAACAAAATATCTTCATGGAACATGATCTTTACTTAATATCCTAATGATTTTTGGCATAAAAAAGAAAATTCAATAATTTTGACCCATACAATGTATTTTTGGCTATTGCTACAAATATACCCCAGCGACTTAAGACTGGTTTTGTGGTCCAGGATCACATATATGTATCACAAAACATTAAAACCAGATGCAAATAAATAATTACAAAAATAAACAGAACTTTAAAATAAATTAATTAATTAATTAAGACTACATTCATTCATTTTAAGTATGGCTAAAAATTGCCCAAATACTTGAAAGAAAAAAAGGTAACACTTCACAATATGGTCCCATTAGTTAATGCATTGACTAAAATTAACTAACAACAAGCAATATATATGTTACAGTATTTATAAATTTTACAGTTAATAATAGTTAATAAAATTACAGCTGTTTATTGTCATTCTCAGGTCTGTCAAATAATATTAACAGATACACCTTTTTTAATTTTAGTGATGTATTGGTAAATGTGTAAATTAACACGAACTAAGATTGTTAAATGTTTCAAAAGTATTTTTCATTGTTCTTTCATGTTAACTAATGGAACCTTATTGTGAAGTGTTAGAAAAAACAGTCTGCATATTTTCTTCTGTTACAGATGGACATTATGTTAAGAGGCTGACTTACGTCTGTCGATTTCGCGCTGTTTCTGGACATACCAGGTGTAAAGCGCGGCTCGTTTGGTCGTCTTCATCGGCGTGCCTTTATTGAGGTGCTGCGACAGGTGAGACTGATTGAGCCCCGTCACGTCCACCACCTCGCGCTGAGGAATATTGTGCTGCTGCATGTAGCCTTTGACAGTGCGCGCCACGCGCCACGGGTCCTCGCTGCCAAACACAGCAGCCAACGCTATTATGAGCTTTCACAAGTATGCTTTATTTTTATGTGTTTATGTCATTTGTTCGTGTGAAATGATGCCTGTATGTTTTGAAAAGTCTGGAATAATAAATAATAGGCTAAATGTGCAAACGTTTCAAATATAATTAATAGCTAATCAACATGCAATAACATTGAATAATAATTCACAAAATAAAAATAGCATACAAAATATTTCAAAAGTGACTCAAAAATGTTACAATTTATCAATTGATGCTGTCTAATTAGCAGCCTAGCTAGTAGTATTGAAAGTTTAAAAATGTAGGGTAATTTCAAAAAGAGACTTTTCTGCCTCGATACTCAGTCGACTCGACAGTCATTTGGAATTAAGAGTTTATAGAAGAACTTATAGGCATGCAATAAAATAATGAAGAAATAATAATGTTATATTATTATGCACAACATGATATAGGCTACACAATTTAAAATATATTAGCCTATATCATTTGTTCTAGCTTACGTCAATAAATATACGATGACAAATTGACTTAAAACTCTTAATTAGACTATATTTGTGAAACACATTTTGTCCAGCACTCAGCATACAAGTAAAACGCTTGTGATTGTTTTAATACGTTTAAACAAAAAAGGAAAATGTCTGACGGATCAGCCAATGTTTGTTTGGGGAAATAACCCCTCACATTAGAGAGTGCTCGAGGATGTTGATTTAAGACTATAACTTTGGACAATGAATAACTAGATATCTTTTCCCTCTATTCATACGACATTGTGTATCTTTCTGTTGATGATTTATAGAAATAAATTAATAACAACTACACGTGGTTTCGTTTTGACTTTACATCAATATAGGCCTATTTAATCTTGTCTTATACTTTTAAAAAGGAACATTTCGATTTTTGCCTAAATTGTTTAGTACCCTAATTAATTATTTACAATATTAAAATTATTCCGAAGCAAGGAAGAAATGAAGTAATAATCAAATAATAGCCTATATCAAGTAGTATAAGCCTACTACAATTTTGGTAATTTTGGTATTGGTTGTGTCAAATCATTTTAAATTTATATTTTACATGCAAAAAGTAAAACGCTCATAGTTAAGCAAATAAATAAATAAATAATAGGATAGTTTACGTGGTCAAACTTTTTGTTACTGCTACTGTTTGTCACAGCGTAACTACTGAGAAATAATAACTACATAGGCGCACGGTTAATTTATAGACCTCATAGCTCATCGTTGCGCATTGTTCTTTTTACTGCTGAGATACAAAAATAAATAAATAGCAGGTACACTGTAATGTAACGTGTTGCCCTGAATTACCTGCATATAATAGGCCTATTCCATAAAATAAATTATAAAATAAATATCTTAACTCACGACAGCATGCGCTCGACCTCCGCGCGCTGCTCCGCCGCCTCCTCCGTGTTGAGAGACTGCAGCTCCCGCAGGATCGGCGGCGTGTCGAAGTCATCCCCGTCATCCGAGCCTTCATCGCCGGACAGTTTCCCCCCTTTAACCTGCGAGCTGGTCAGAGTCAGAAACACCGGCTTGGAATCACTGGAGTCGCTGCCGCCGTTGACACTCGCCGGGGACAAGGGTTTTTCAATTTTTATTCCGAATTCTGCAGGACACGGACACAAATCCTCCAGCGCCTGGACCAGGACATCCTTAGTGACCCCCGAGTCCAACAGCGCGCTCAGGAGCTCCTGCTGAAGCGATGTCAACTTGGACACCATGTCAGTAAACATCAATCCGGTCTCGCTGAAAGTCCTCGCGCCCTCGGTAAATACACGTGTGAAATTAACTGAAATGAATAATGTTTTTTAAGGAATACGAAACACGAGGCTAAAGTGTCTTTACGCAAAGTTTTGCAGTTGTCCAGAGCACGAGCGCACCTGCTGAAGGAAGTAGTTCCACGTTCCTGCTGGGCGGAGCTGACTTCGTGCTCATTGGTTGGTGCACCTTATGCAAATGATGTTTACTCGTTTATGAATATGCTAATATAATAAGGATTTCGTAGCTGCTATTTATTAAGTATACTGGTTTGAAATGTTGAGTGTTGATGTGTTTGGTACCTCTGGGGTAACTTATTAGGTTACTTTATTGAGGGTGAAACAACTACATAAATCTTTAAATTAAAGTAAGCAAGCAAGTAGGCCTAAGTAAATAAATAAATTAAAAATTAAAACTAACATTGTAATAACTAGATAAACATTATTATGTTTGTTATTATTATTATTATTAAGGACATTTCTAAAAAAAAAAAAAAAGGTTTTGTTGTTTTGTGGTTTAAGTGTATATACTTTATAATTCTTAAACTTTTCACTTGAGAATCAAAGGCAGCACTTATCAGTAGACCCAATACTAAAAAAAAAAAAAAAATCGCAAGAGATCAATTTTCATAGAACTGCACCAGATTTACAGATTTTCATTATTCCTAAACCCCTCATTCTTTGTAACTGTTTTTTGTCTTTTTTTTTTTTCCTGGAAAGAGATATCTGACTTTTTAGGCAAGCACACTGATAAGCACATAATCAGCTGTAAATGTGTGAAAATTTAGTATTTATGTTTTTTTAGTGCTGTCAAACAATTAATAGTGATTAATCGCATCCAAAATAAAAGTTTTTGTTTACATAATATATGTGTGTGTTCTGTGTATATTTATTATGCATATATAAATACACACTCATACAGTATATATTTTGAAAATATTTACATGTATATATTTATATTATATATATAAATACATTTAATATACAAATATAACAGATTTTTCTTA
This sequence comes from Onychostoma macrolepis, assembly GCF_012432095.1. Lineage (NCBI taxonomy): Eukaryota > Metazoa > Chordata > Actinopteri > Cypriniformes > Cyprinidae > Onychostoma > Onychostoma macrolepis. The sequence goes on along the minus strand of NC_081175.1, from coordinate 6,342,340 downwards.
AATATATACATGCATGTGTGTGTATTTATATATATATATAATAAATATACACAGTACACACACATATATTATAAATATATTTTTTTAATTATTATTATTTTGGATGTGATTAATTGTGATTAATCATTTGGCAACACTAGTTTTTTTTTAGACTGAAATAAAATTGCTATATAAAAAGATCATCATGAAACATCTGAAAAGCAAGTAATTCATAAGACCAAATCTGCTGCCGGAACAGAATTTTAATGCACTCTGCATTTCAACCTTTCTCACACATTTTGGGGACTGGTCAGTTCTCAATGATTAACAACAGTTAATACCAAACTTACAGAAATTACATATTTTTTTCCAGGATGTGAAACTACTTCTCTTGTGAAAGCTGCAGTGGAGTGTGACTGTATCGGATGAATAATTTGTTCGTTTTTCTCTTCGGACCAAGAGGTTTTTATGTTGTTCCTTGACACTATCAAAGGCTCTGCTGTCACCCTGACAAAGCCTCTTCCTTTTCCTCCACTGGTATGTTTTTGTACATATAGCTAATTTGCCTGCAGTTTGAACCCAAAGGTATTATTAATGTCACCAAGCCATCAGAGCTGACCAGTAGGCATCCATTCACAGATATTTGATGGAGGGATTACAGATATACTGCTTTTGTAAGAATAGCTGGAATATACTAAAATAATGCATTTAGTAAAACTTTTATAAGCTGGGGAATCAGTGACCAGAAAGATGAGTTCCGGTCAGTAAACTGGACCTTGACTTGGACTCAAAAGGACACATCAACAAGTATACACTCACACACCCACACACAAACTGAGAGCCTGCCAGAGATGGAGAAATAATTATTTCTGTATAAAAATGGCATTTGTTGAGTGATAGCTGGTGTTCTGAGTGATAGGTTAGGTCTCGAGGCATTTATTATCTGCGTTTGCAGTGACAGAACTGTGTCCACAGGTGTTACACCATATAAAGATTCCGTTGATCACTCTGTTAGACATTAACCTCGGTAATCTAACCTGCATGAGCTTCCTTTTCATGATGATGAGCAATGATTATGATTGTTTTGTGTTATAAAACAGCCTAGTGTGTGAATATACACACCACACATTTTCCTGTTTAAATTTCCTGTAATATTTTAGGATGAATTACGACCAAATTCAAGGATTATATATAAAAAATGTTTTGTTTGGTAGATTTTCAGACTATAATTTTCCATTTTTTTCTTTTCTTTTCACTAATTATTGTCATTCTTGTTGACATGTTCAAAATTACAATAACTTTAACAAGTCTGGGCATTATATATTATTCACAGAGGCTGATGAATGTGCAAGTGCACATGGTAGACTACAACTGACTGACAAGCTCTGAGCATTTGTCAAAATTAAAGTGACTGAAAGACATCAGACTCATTTCCTTTAAGGAGGCAGAGGAGCAAATGAGATCAGTCGCAGAGGAAATAAGGAGTGTGAGTGGAGCTACTCTCCCAGAACCGACTGCAAAGCCCCCGCCGAAATACACTTGCATAAACCTATCTATCTATCTATCTATCTATCTATCTATCTATCTATCTATCTATCTATCTATCTATCTATCTATCTATCTATCTGTCTGTCTATCTGTCTGTCTGTCTGTCTTTTAGACCGCACTCAATGCAAAAATCACTTGACATTTCACAACACTATCATTCAAGCTGGACTGTGGTTTTACAACACAGTAAAGAATTCACGAGTTTTTATGGAGACATTGATGGCTTCTCAAGAGGGGTCAAAATCTGACAAAGAAGCACCGTAAATGTAAGAAGGAGAATAAATGCAGGCAGAGCATGTGATGCTGGCACACTACCAGACACTTTAAATGTCTGAGATCTGAAGCTACCGAAAATCTGAACTAAAACCATTTTGATTTCAGCAGGGATTCAACATCACACAATATCGTTCTGTTTTTCTGTCTTTCACTCACCCATTCGCACACAGTCATTTAGCTAAATGGTTACTCGGGTTAATCAGGTATTGCTTAACTAATGCACTGCAAATCTGTCAACCAACACAAACATGTGAACATCTATTATCTTCCTACGCAACGCATATATAGAGAGATAAAAGCAGTTTGAAGTAAAAGTGTAGTATTTCTAATGTTTATTTTAGCATGAGATTTTAAATTGTAGCATATTTCAAATGAACATTTGAATTACTTCTTTTATTAATCAGAAACGTATATTAGGATTTTAAAGAGCCTCATCCAATCCTAAGAGATTTTACGGTGTTTTACAGGTCCTAATTGTCCCTCATCTCTTGGGACCCCCAGTGGGAAGAGGGGGATGAGGGTGAGCGCTCGGGAACAGCCGTGTCTGAATCAGCATTCCTCCCTCCCTCCCTCCTGTTAGAGATGAGTGGACTCTGCCCCGCTGAACCTCACGCTCGCTTGATCTGCTCTTCACAGGAATCACACGTTTCACCCTCTTCTTCATCCTGATTGCACTCCTCTTGCTGCTTTTCTCTCTCATGCCTCAGTGACCCCGGGGGCCCCAGAGGGCCAAAGTCAATCAAGGTATCACGTCAAACTAAAGCTCACGGCTAATTTCATTAAAGCTTTTTAGGTGCTGTCTTTGCTTTTGCTGTTCAGATATTTACAGTTACTTTCTCACAGATGATCAGTTATTCAATAATAACAGCATATTAGGATATGTTAATGAACATTTTAAAAAAGATTTTAAAAGTCTTCTTGGAATTTAAGTGTTGATAATTTGCACTCAAGCTAAATTATATGCAATCTGTACAAATGAAGTGTATGTAATTAGATTGCACATAAAATTCTCATAATCAGATTACTTTTTTAGTGATTACGTTATTCACTTAGTATGTTATTTATAATTAGTTGATTCTCTCTCTGATTTCTCTTTTAATATTTCCTTTTACCATCTTACCTTTAATGTTTGAACCAGATGCTAATTGTAAAACATCTTGTTATAGCAACAGCTGGTTTTTTTTTCTAATTATTTATTGTTTTTGTATTCTTCTTATCATAATTACACTATTTTTCTTTTTATTATGATATGTAAGAGTTATAAACAACTTTTTGGTCTATTAAAAAAGTTTCAATAGTTTCAGTAAAAAAACAAGACAAAACAAAACACCTATTTACATAAGTTTGAAAAATCTAGTTTTGGAGAATCACACCAGTCAGGTGACTACAATTACTGTATATAAAAAATGGAGAGGCCACACAGCATTTTGACCACTGGATTTAAAGAGAGCATTTTACTGTTAATAAGACATATTGCAACATTACTGTACAGTATAAAGGCAGCACTCAATTAGAAAATGTATAAGAAAAAACTTATGCCAGTTACTAAACACTGGTAATGCATAGCTGCGAAATACTGTCTTCATCATATCCAGTGAACTTCACTAATGATTGATTCTGGATGTCTAGGGGGAGAAACAAAATCCAAACCTGGACGACTCTGTGTAATGTCATTTCCGTGTTTTCAAGTTTATTAATGTTTGTTCATGTAGGAATTCCCAAACTTTTTTGTCACCTGAACCACTCTGAAAATATTTACGTGAAGTCCTCCAGCATTTTAGCATAACATTTCAATAATTTATACTCATTTAAATGTTCACAGTTCTTTGATGTCAGTTTATGGTCACACCGACATCCAGGTAAAGAAATACAATAATTAATCTTTTGACGAGTTCAAATGCTTTGTTCAGATTGTTTTAATTTCAAATTATTTTAATTACACTTTTATGATTGAATTATTAGCTTTTCATTAAGTCATGAACCTTGGTTTGGGACACCCTGACTTAATTTAATGTTTATTGTACTTAATATTTTTATAACAAATATATAAACAGTTGAAGTCAAAAGTTTACATTTAACAAAAACCCACCAATTCACGATCTCAACAAATTAGAATACTTCATAAGACCAATAAAAAAACATTTTTAGTGAATTGTTGGCCTTCTGGAAAGTATGTTCATTTACTGTATATGTACTCAATACTTAGTAGGGGCCCCTTTTGCTTTAATTACTGCCTCAATTCGGCGTGGCATGGAGGTGATCAGTTTGTGGCACTGCTGAGGTGGTCTGGAAGCCCAGGTTTCTTTGACAGTGGCCTTCAGCTCATCTGCATTTTTTTTGGTCTCGTTTCTCATTTTCCTCTTGACAATACCCCGTAGATTCTCTATGGGGTTCAGGTCTGGTGAGTTTGCTGGCCAGTCAAGCACACCAACACCATGGTCATTTAACCAACTTTTGGTGCTTTTGGCAGTGTGAGCAGGTGCCAAATCCTGCTGGAAAATGAAATCAGCATCTTTAAAAAGCTGGTCAGCAGAAGGAAGCATGAAGTGCTCCAAAATTTCTTGGTAAACGGGTGCAGTGACTTTGGTTTTCAAAAAACACAATGGACCAACACCAGCAGATGACATTGCACCCCAAATCATCACAGACTGTGGAAACTTAACACTGGACTTCAAGCAACTTGGGCTATGAGCTTCTCCACCCTTCCTCCAGACTCTAGGACCTTGGTTTCCAAATGAAATACAAAACTTGCTCTCATCTGAAAAGAGGACTTTGGACCACTGGGCAACAGTCCAGTTCTTCTTCTCCTTAGCCCAGGTAAGACGCCTCTGACGTTGTCTGTGGTTCAGGAGTGGCTTAACAAGAGGAATACGACAACTGTAGCTAAATTCCTTGACACATCTGTGTGTGGTGGCTCTTGATGCCTTGACCCCAGCCTCAGTCCATTCCTTGTGAAGTTCACCCAAATTCTTGAATCCATTTTGCTTGACAATCCTTTTTTTTGGTCTTGTTCATTGTCCGCTAATGTTTGACAACCAGAAAGTGTCCAGATATTCTGTGTCTATAAAGAGATGTAGTGGTAACCTTATGATTTACCTAATGGCTGCTAATACAAGTTACTGATTCAATCCTAAAAATGAATGACCTAGAAATGGAAGTTACAGTAAGACCAGGTCTTCTCAATTATATGGGTATCATGTACATAAAAGTTGCCTCAGGGGGCAGTAATTACTGACTGTAAGTTGCTTTGGAAGAAAATGGCGAGTAATCATGATTCACATTTTTACAAAGGATTTAACCACGATATTCCAGCTGCTCACAAATGAAGAAACTCAATCACTGCCTTAGTCCTAACATTACAAAATAACACACTGAGAAACCCCAGCAAACCTGCTGTCTTAATACATTTCAGAGCATGAGATGTCAATACAGTTCTAGCTAAATTTAAGAAAACTGTATTACTTAAACAAAAAATGTTGATAATGCTACAACGGGGTGAGGAAAAACGTCTGAAATCCTTTTATACCCAAACTGCATGAAAAATTACAGAATGTTGTTTTATTATGTCTGCATTAGTTAATATACTGTCATAACAGTCTGTATATAATAGTGTCATATACTGTCAGAGTCTTAGCAAAATGCAAAAAATACCCACAATAAATTTTTTTTAGTAGCTTTACATTCTGTACACACCTGCATACCAAGTGTGTCCATGAATAATTCAGAATGATTTCCTTGAATAACACTTGAGTCTACAAGTAAGAATGTTTTTTTATTTGTCTGTTTAAATCACTCAAAGTGAAATTAGTTTCAAAGGAATAGTTCACCCAAAAACGTACATTTTCTTAAAATGTACTCACCCTCAGGCCATTCAAGATGCAAATGAGTTTGTTTCTTCATTGTTACAGATTTGAAGAAATTTTGCATTACATTTTAATGCGAGAGGACAGCAGGGGATGGAACTTTTTCCATGGAAAAAGTGTTATGAATTATAGACCCATATTTTGGTTAGAAGTGACAATTTAAAAGTTAAAAATGTCTTAATGATGGACTTATTACAAAAACGTAGCTTTTCACTTCACGAGATGTTAATTGATGGATTAGTCATGATTATTGTGATGCTTTTATTAGCTGTTTGAACTCTCATTCTGACGGCACCCATTCACTGAAGAGGATCCATTGGTGTCTCTCCAAGCAAGTCAATTTCTCCAACTGTGTTTCTATGAAGAAATCAACTCCTCTACATCTTGGATGGCCTGAAGGACAGTGAATTTTCATTTTTGGGTGAACTTTTTCTTTAAAAGTGTAACTTTACAGGAATTTCTTTGATATTTTGAAATATATTTGAATATATACATTTTCAATAAAATCTAAAAGGCAGGTTCAAACTCAGACAGTCATGGCACATGGCTTCATCACAGCTGAACACATCTGTATTTTTCACTTTCGCTGTGGTGATTTGCTGAATGTAAGGGAGGAATCTTTGCTGTCAGATTCTTTAATCTCCTCAAAGTTCCTCACTACATCCTCGAGGAAATTCACCACAGTCTTCAGATCCTCACTGCTGTCCAACACGGACTCTTCCAGCTGTCCCTTCAGCCTGGTCAGGGTCTCGTTGAGCACCATCAAACCATCTTCAGGAAACGCATGATCCCCAGCCTCCTCCCCTGCAGCACCATCAACCCCAGCAGCTAAAGACACACCCTTATCGCTAAGGTAGTGAATCAGGAAGCCCTGCAGCACTGGCCTGGATTGGTCACTCAGAGATGACCTCAGCGCTGGAAGGTCATCAGGCTGGCATACGGACAGAAGGTGCAGGAGAGCATGGCAGAGCTGTGAGCGTAAGCTAGCACAGTAACGATATTCAAGGAAGTCCTCCGTTTCCTCACTGTGTTCAAGGGCCTGAGCCAAAGCTCGCCACACTTCAGCGAATTGGTGAACGTCACCGTACCGATCTCGCGTTGATGGAACAGAAAGTGCAGCAGCGGATTTGATGCGTACTTTGAAGTTCTTGCAGGAAGTGACAACGTAGGACAGGGCAGAGTAAGCTTCTTTAGACCAGACAGCAGAACCTGCAAGTGAAGACATGTGCGTTAAACTGCATTCACACCATGAATTACCGTAATTATGAGATCCCAACTTGTAAAAAGCATTCACGTCCTTGTAGAACTCGTTAAGTACAACTCGAACTCTGCAATTTCTGAAAGCTTTCCTTACATGGCCAAATTAACCCACCTCTAAATCTCTATGATATTCTGATCTCTAGATGGCGACAAACAAGAGCTAAAGTGAACTTTAGTTCCGACTCAAATGCTTAGCGCATACATATAGCCAAACACAGCTGAAGCCTTTCAAAGTTTTTGATAGCGTGCATCAACACAGGCGTTCAACATGTGCACTAGAAACTTTGCCCAGTGTCTGCGCCATTTCTCTTAAGAAATGAGTGATTTTTTTTTGTTGTGTTTATTTCTTAACCCCGTCACTAAAGTGTTCAACACAGGCGTCTACTGCAGTTACATCTCCACTAGTTTATTTTTGTTGTTGTTCTGTCTCTTACATACATTTTTTGTTACTGTGAAACAACAGCCCAGGTCAGTGTTGCCACCTTGTGGACCGAATAATTATTGCAAAAAAATTCAACATGCATGTGTGAGCTGAGCGAACAGAATTTATGGTTTTACAAAACTGGGCCGAGTGCAAACAATATGCACAAAGTAGGCTGTGAACAAAATTTACTTCACATGCACAAACGTACACCTTATTGTATGCATAAAAATCCAAATATACTTTCACCATGATAAAGAAATATTTTTCCAATCTAATTTTCGTTTTTTATACCACTTAAAATTTTTATTATATATTTGAAGAGTTCAGATGCAAAAGTGCCATTTCAAATTTTTTTCTAAAATGAGCATTTTTATCAGGCTGCTATGTGTAGCTTCAGTAATTTCACTTTAATGGCAATGAATAGGTTCTTTTCATTGCCATTAAAGTGAAATAACTGAACATAAACATAGGAAAAATTTTACATTTTAGAAGAAAATATCAGACGGCACTTAAGAGGCTTTTGCATCTGAACTCTTCATTTTAAAATGTCATGTGGTGTAACCATCAAGTAAAAAGTAATAACATATTTTCCTTACACTCTGAATACACACAAAAAAACATGTAAAAGTGTAAATATTTTTCAAGATGAACTATTTTGTAATAAATATAATAAACAATATCATTATGTTTTTAAACTTTGAATTTTAGACAAATATTAATAAGCAGTGAAGCAGTTGTGTTAAATTATTATTTAAAAAAACAACACCACCACAAAACTTTTTCTTTTTTTTTTTACTTTTCAAGAGCCGTTTTTTTTTTGTTCATTATGATATCAGGACATCACCCAGATTTTTTAATTTAATTTTTAATTCAATAAATCTAATAAATGTAATGTTCACTCACCCAGAGGCAGGTTGTGGTTTCTGAAGGCATTGCCCAGTGCATAGCAGGCGTTCCAGCGCACTTTCATGGTTGCATCTCCTCTAACTGTATCTATCAGAGCCCCCATGGCCTCCTGCAGAGGCTGCTCAAACACAGGCTTTCCCAGGTGCACCGGCTGCAAGAAGTGAAGCAGATTCCCAAGTGCACGGACAGCATTGCTCTTTACCTGCAACAGAGGAAACACTCATCAAGCTTGGACTTCATTATCACTTGATACATTGTGAAAAGATGGCTTTTGTTTCTGCCTTTAATGAAGATGCACCATTATTCAAATTCTGACTAATAAGCTGTACTATTTTAATATTATCGCCAATAAAACCATATATGGAAAGATGAACAAGGAACTGAAATGTGTTAATGATAATTAGTAACGGTCTATTTTCAAATGATGAATTTAAACTTTTTTTATGCATGAATACAGATTTACACAGCTACTCTTAAAGGCAAAGTGTTATTACAGAGAACACACTCAAGTAATTTTTAGAAAAGGTTACATTAGGTTTTTAAGACATCTCGAATAGACAGAAATGTCTACAGTTTAATATCAATAACATTGAATAATTAATATACAATATCAACTGATAACAAGAATTACAATAAAACACTTCGAAACCATTAGCTAAAAGCTGTTTAAACTGAAAATACACTACTGTTGAAAAGTTTAGGTTCAGTAATATTTAGAAAGGAATTAATAAGGATGCCTTAAACTGACATTTACAATGTCCAAAAATAGAAATGCTATTAATTTGAACTTTCTATTAATCAAAGAATCGTGAAAAAATGTTTCAAGTTTCCAAAGTGTGATGATAAAAATAAGAAATGCAACACCAGCTCAGCTGAGTGTGTGTGTGCGTTAGTAACATTCAGTAAATTAAGAAATGAAGTATAATTTAATTGATAACATTAAATAAAGTTGTTTAGCTGTAACATTTTGCCTTTGATGGGTGATGGGTTTTGGGATCTTATCTGCCCTAATAAAACAATTTTTTTAACAAACAACTCACTCTCCAACAGTGGTACATATCAGGAATTTCTAGCCTGAAATCTTAAATAATTGTATAATTTAGCATAGTAAATAAACTTTCTACAAGTTTCAAGGTGGAACACATTTTATTTAACAACTTTAGACATCTTTTGAAGATGCTGTGAACACATCATGTAAAAGGCTTCTGGCATCAGTAACAAAAAAGAAATCCCCACCCTGTCTTTATCTCCTGAAGCTTTAGTGGCAGATCTCAGCATGTTCAGCAGCAGCATATCAGAAAACTCCTCCTGAAACTCCAGCCCCACTGACTGCCTGAGGACAACAGATGAGAGGAAAACCATCAGTATTCTAGATTAACGTCACATACACACACAGATGTGGTTATTTGTTTTTCTTACATGTTGACAATGAGTGTGTCGGTGAGGTTGCCAAGTGACCAGGCTGCCTTTGCACGAACGTTGGGTGAGCGGTCATCCAGAGCAGTGAGGATGGCATTAGCCGTGTCTGCCACAAACATCACATCCTGTGGTCATCCAAAAAATAAATAAATAAATAAATAAAAATAGGCAAAGTTAGTAAAGTTAAATCAGTGCAGAGTACGTATCTAGTTAGATGAAGGTGGATTTACTAATAGTAAAACTTATATATATATATATATATATATATAAAATATGTAACCAAGTAAAATAAAATAATACATTATGTTCTTAATATTCAGAATAGTCTAAGAAATTACAAGTGAAGCTCTTTCATTGTATGAGAAGGCTGATCCCGTACCTCTCTCAGGCAGGGAAAGAGGATGTATACACCTAGAGCTCTCACTGTTGCCGCCTTTACCAGTGAGTTTTCGCTGTACGTCAGTCCCAGCAGTATTGTGATACACAACACTTGCGTCTTATCCTGCAGATAGCGATATACCTGTACATTAATATCACAAAGAATATCACATGTGGAAACTCAAGAGGTCAAACACACTCACAGGCAGCTGGCTGAAAGCTTGTGGTAAGATGGAGGAGAGGGTGTCACATGCACTGGTCTGTAGGGTGGGATGCTGCTCGTTCTGTAAGGCACTGATCAGTGGACCACCCAAGACCTCGGACCAGAACTCAACCACCTGAAAAGGGCAAAAGACCAGCATTACATCATCATCATAAACTTTGAATTAAGTTTTGTATCACATGTGCAATTTTTTTTACCTGACACACTGGCATGCATTTGGCACTCTGTAGAGCGGTGTTGGCATCACCTCTGTACTGCTGGATAATGCCTGTTCCCAGTTCTTCCAGAAGCTTGTAAAATACACAGAAATTGTGAAACAGACCAAGAAAGAGGAAAATGTAGAGTTTATGAAAAAAAATTACAGGTGCTTGCTCATGCTACAGTCACTGCTATGATTCTAGGTTGTTGCTAAGGTTTTCTGAGTGGTTTATACCAAGCACATTAACTTTAGCAATAACTATAAATATGTAGGTTTTAATAGTCACACAGATTCTATAAGAATAAGTAAATCCACACAACGACCAGTACAATTTCCGACACAGAAGAATGATATCTTTAGAATCACTTTCAGAACAATTTTTTATTGCCCATTGCCTTGAGTCTGAACTTTTAGAAAAGTAATAGTACGCCTCACCTGAATAACGGCCCATTCACACCAAGAACGCAAACTATAAAGTTGGGCTGTCAAGTGTTTAATTTTATTTATTTTTTTAATCTAATTACCTGATGTGCCTCTTAAAATTTAAAGTCAAAATTTAAAGTCATTATTGTGTTAAATGAGAAAAGCACTGAATAGATATTACAAAAAAGTAGCAACAGAAAGATATTTTGATTTAACATTGCATAAAAAAAATTCTCATGTCATTGAATATTTAAATCTAAAATTATTAAAATAAAATAAAAACAAACACTCCAATTTGAAACTAAATCCATCAAAGATGGTGGCAAGTCTTGGCATCTTGATGAAGGAGTCATTTAGTCAACTCATTCATTCAATTGATTCATTCAAATGGCTGATTCATTCAGAGACGAAACATCTTTATGAATTGGTCACTGAATTATTGGCTCACAAGACTTTTTGATTATTCAGACAGCACAAATAGTGCAGGACAAGTTACTTGCTTACGTTTAAGAATAAAGTCCTGTTCACAGCAAGACGAATGTTTGGTGTGTGAAACATTTTAATTTGAATGAACGGTTGTTATGATGTCTGCTCAGACCTAAAAAACAATTTAATTACCGCTTTTCCATAAGTGCCACCTACTGTCAGAGAGAGAATTTTAATTCAGCCCATCTGCAGTTTTTTATGCACTGGTCCGAAAGACATGCATGGAAAACCTGAATTCTTATTGCGAACATGTCTTTAAGTTTAGGGATCTGAACAAAATGTTCACCACTGTAAGCACCAAATGAGAGAAAATGACAAAGACATAAAGATCCAATACTTTAGCGCCATGAAGTTGCACAGAAGGATCTTGCTCTGTGAGACAGCGAGCACTGAGTTGCCCCAACTCCAACAGAGATGTCTGAGCCAATGAGAAGTAACCCTTCACAAGATGAGCCAAAACCTGAAATAAACCACACACAAACAATTAAAGAAACATTTCAAGATGCGCAAATGCTGTGGCTGCATCTTCACAAACAGACCACTAACCTGCAGGGCTTCAAGTCGTACGGGTGAAGGTTCCAGCGATGCTCCACTAGACCCGCCGGTGTCACTATCAGAGTACAGTTCCTCACGAGGCTGAGTGACCAGGCTCACGCACAGCTGCAACAGCCAGCACGGCCCCTCCGGACCCCCCTCAACTCCTCCTCCAGGAGACGAGGACTCTCCGTCTCTCCGAGCGGGAAGTCTCCAGTTGTGAGAGAGCTCCTGCGGGGTGCTGATGCCAGGGGTGCTGAGGGCGGATGTGGATCCGGGCTGCTGGAGGAGGAGCTGGATCTCTGGGAGGGGGGCTTGTGTTGAGACTAATGCACCGAAGAGGGTGAGACTGGACACACGGACGTTCACATCTACCATGGGAGGAAGAGACGGATTGGTGGATAATCAAATTGGCTGAATTGTTAGAAACTTTTTTTTTAGACCAAGTATTCAACATCTGGACAGTTTTAATAGTACAACTTATAATAATACCTCTGTGGCGCACATATGGACGGATCTGTTTCCACAGTGGGCTCAACAGGCCCGGTCTGAGACGATTATAGGGCACGTTGGACACTAGGTGGGCAAGGCACTGAAAGAAAACACAAAGTGTGTTCACTTTCTTTGGACCACATTTACTAACAGCTTGAACCAGCGCCAACCCCCTTTTCGTATTTAAAAAAAAAAAAAAAAAAAAACTGTCGTCAAGATTTATTTTAAGGCACACATTGAAAGATTAGTGCTGAAAATGTGTGTGGACAGTTATTTTTGCAGCTGATCTTATTGCAAATGCATTTGTAGAAGTTTCCCTTTCGGTGGCAAAATACATGGGAGGAGAGTATTTAAATTAATCATGAAACATGATTTACTAATGTTTGCGTTACTGAATTTACTGGTATTTGTAGAAATTGATGATTGCAAAATTGCTTAAGTTAGTTCTGAGAAAAGGTCTAGCCTCATTTCTTATATTGTGTTATTTATAATTTAATAAATGTTATGGTATTATTAATAGTATTTATTTTGAATTAACTTATTGTTAAATTTTGTTTTAATGATATATAAATAAACAATATTTGAACAACAAATAAACAACATTTATAAATTTATCTTTTATAAAAAAATTTAAAAAATTCTAAAACTAAATCAGGCCTATCAAAGTCCATCAAAATATGCTTCAGAGATATTGGACTATGGCATAAGGGCATAAAGGAGGATCTATTTGAAATATTTGTTGAAATATTAAACGTTTCTATGCTTTAATTTCTGTTGTAGTTTTAGTAGCGTCTCCTAAATCAAGGCAATATTTCCATTTTTAGTTTAGGTTATTAATCTAATATTTATATTATATTTTATTTAAGTTAATCAAACAAAACTATTGGGTATCACCCTGGATAATAAAATGTCATGATCAAAGCACATTGAGAATACATTGAAGAGAATGGTAAGGGTATAAGCTGTAGTGAGGAGATGTAGCAAATATTTTACGTTTGATATAATGAAAATAATATTGGATACTCTCTTCTTCTCAGAGCTTGACTATTGTCAGATAATATGGGCTAATGCTACAAAGAAGGATTTAAGGAAACTCCAGCTGGTACAAAATAAGCGTGATTAATTCTCCAGTGTCCGTATGGTACTAAAGTGAACAGTATGCATTTTTATCTTAAATGGCTAAGACTGGAAGATAGGATGATTGCAACACGGAATCAACAGAGTTTAAAACTCTTTTGGATCAGTATAATCAATTACAATCCAATGTTTAGTCACATGAATGCGCTACTAGACGAGCAACAGAAGGTAGATTTTTACTCCCCAATGCTAAAACTAATTTTCTTAAACGTACAGTAGTCTATAGGGCAATGAAATCAAATCATGGAATCTCTTACCAGTGTCATTAATTAGGATAACACAGAAAACAGATTATAAAAAGGCAGGTAAAGGCAAACCTTGGATTATTGTATTTATAGAAGGTTGAAGTACAGGAATTAACTGAATGAGCAATAAGTTTTTTTTTTCTATACTATAAAAGGTGGAAGAAATATTTATAGAGGTGTCTTGGAATGTGAAAAATTTATTTAATTGTTTTTATGCATGTAATAATGTATGAAGTTTAAGTGTTGTGTACCCCGAGAAGACTAGCGATGCTCTTGGGCATAGCTAATGGGCATCCAAATAAATAAATAATCTTTATTTCAGCCACCAAAAATGATTTCTAATGTTTTTAGTTGTAGCAAATAAAAAGAACACTGGTGTGAGTGTGTGTCCTGTTACCTTTAGGACCTGAGTGAGTGTCTGACAGGAGGACTCCGCTATGAGTGCTAGCAGCAAGCAGCGGTGCAGCTCTCTGATACTGGCAGCTAATGTGGCCGAAAAGGGAGTGAAGGCCTGGCGGGGTGCACTGGTGTCTTCAGCGGTGGAGAGGAACTGGCGTGAACCTTCTAGAAGAGCAGACAGAACCTGCAGAGAGCCTGCCCGTACCTAGGAGCAAATGTCATGCATCAAAAGTCAAATATATCTCAGGTCAGAAAGTAAATGGCCAACAGTGGACTTGTGTTTTACCTTTGGGGAGGGGTCCTTTAGGGCAATGGTCAGGAGGGTAAGAGGAGGAGGGCCTCCAATCCCAGGAGCATCTGGAACAAAGGAAGACCAGTAGCCATAGAGGATTCGTTTCTCTACACACTTGACCACAGCCAGGAAGCACTGAAGTGCACTCTGCCGCACACGTGCCTGATACAACCTAGGAGAGACAGCAGCCAAAACAAACACATTTACATGTAAAGCCATGACAATGCAATCATCTCATATTACAAAACGGAAAAGTAGATTAGCTAATTAACTTCTCACGTAACAGCCAATCATACTTTGGAGAAATGTTACAGAAATATTTGATGCAGCATTTTAAACTAAATAATAATAATTGTATTATTACAATATACAATAGAATAATGACACAAAATATTCAGAATGAATAGATTTATTGATGTAATGTAATTATAGTTTAGTTATATAATTACTTTTAAAGTTCATGCACAGCCAGAGTCATGCACAAAACCCTAATATTTATGATAATGATAATTAATATTAATAATATTGATGATCATGAACTATTAATTATTAAACATTAAAATATGCATTATTTAACTAAATTATACTTTTAAATTAAATTATCATTTATTGTACAAAATACAATAATACAAAATATTCATGATGCATAGGTATTTGTTGTTCAGATATAAATACTATTTAGTTATATAATTAAAAATCACAGTTGTGTCAGCAGAAATACAGTATGTTACTGAACACTTGTGCAAAAAGTGAATATAACAAAGATAATTCATAATTATATTATAATGTGAATTATTAATTATTATTAAACATTAAAATACATGCATTGTTATACAAGTAAATTCCTTATAATAACAACAATAATAATACATGTGTTTTTACTGTTGTAGTAAAATTATTATTTAGTTAATCATATCAAAGAAGAAGAAATTAAACAAATTAAACAAATAAGATCAGCATATCTGTTATTGGACACATAAATATTAGTCATAAAAAACTTGATCTCTACATAAATCATGTAAAATACATACGCATTTTTTTTTTCTAGGTCATTTACCACCTGTCAATGTTTTATTTGACCTAATAATTTAAGAAAGCTTTCCTGGCATAAATAGTCCAAGGGTCAAACCTGAGTTTAGATTGCATTCCTCCCTCAGGGTCAGAGAATTCAGAGTCAGAGCTCCCTTTCTTCCAGGAAGGGTAGAGTTGTGGAGTCGCTCCTGACGGAGACGTCACACTAGTGGACTGTGAGCCAAGTGACCAACCACTCTGATCCACTCCTCCTCCTCCAGTTTTAAGAGGCCCAGAGATGTGGTCACCCTCTCCCTCCTCTCCATCCTTCTTTCCCTCAGCTCCAGCTTTCTTCCCTTTCCCCCGAGACTTGCGCTTCTTGTTCTGTTGGGACTTAAGCAGAATAAAGAGGTTTTTCTTCCTCTGCAGTTATAGCCTTGATTTTACAACACCCTTTAATCTTGTATTTCTAACATATGTGCACATATATGGCCACCTACCCCAGCTGTTTTTTTCTGTGCAGTTGAGTCTTGTGAAGGTTCAGGTTTTGCAGCAGGAATAGTTTCATACTGAGGGAGAGGAGCTGGGTACAACACCTGTGGCATTTCCACACTTATTCCCGGCAAGCAATAGAACATAAATCTCTGCCAAGGACACAATTATCAATTATCATAATGCACCACTCAAATCAGCTTCATTTTCTAACTGTATAATTACTATCTACAGCTATAAAAACAAGAATAGAACAGTATGAATACTTTGAGCACGGCCAATAAGGTGCCCAAATCCTGGTTTGGAACAGCTTTCCATTTTCCACCATTGAGAAAATACTGCATTCCCTTCAGTGCACTCTGCAATAACTGAAACACAAGCAATGGGAAACTTTTACAGTACATAAAAGAAAATGTGAATAACCAACAGTTTGACAGCACTTCAGTAACCTTAATTAAAAGGAACAGTTCACCAAAAATGAGCATAAAAACACTGCAATAATCCACAAGTAATCCATACGACCCTATTCACTTTACAAGATGTTAACTGATGGACTAAAATCACGTGGATTGCTTGTGAATTATTGTTTGGACTCCTATTCTGACGGCACACATTCACTACAGAGGATTCACGAGTGAGCAAGTGATGCAATGCTAAATTTCTCCAAATCTGCTCTGATGAAGAACCAAACTCATCTACATCTTGGATATCTTGAGAGTGAGAAAAGTTTCAGCGAGTGTTCATTTTTGGGTGAACTATTCCTTTAATTTAATGAAGAAACAAGCTCATCTACACATTGGATACACCTTTTCAACAAATTTCCATTTTTATGTGAACTATTACATTAAGGTGCGGTCACATTTACCATTGCTATGAGAAAACTCATAGGTCATTTCAATAGCAATCTGTGCAATTGAGAGTTTCATGTCAATGCGAAAAAGTTCCCCACACAAATTCTGCTCAAGTTTAAGTTGGTCATGCAAATTCACATTGACCAACAGAAAGGGGTTTGGTTTGAAAGTGACTGTTTGAACTGGGCTTCATACGTTGCCACACTCATGACTATAGAAATTGGACATCATCTAACTTTCGCTAATGTGACCTCACCTTGACTTTTAGTAGCATCAGATAAACATGCAGTACTGACCGTACAAAAGACAATGTCCTCCACATCAGGTGGCTTGGGGGACTGTAGTGTCCGCAGGAGGATTCCATAGCATACACCTTTATATGGATCCTCTAAATATGGCTGACCAGGAACACTAGTACACACACACAAAAAATAAAAATAAATTGACATTCAACTCTAAAGGGCCATTCTCACCAAGGACAATACCTTTAATGACAACTATAACATTTTAAATATCCTTCTAAAATTCTATAATAAATAAGTCGACACCAAGACTGTAACAATAACGACACAGAAGAACAATATTATTGTGCTGGAGAGGATTCAAAATGATGAGGATTATAATACTTATAATAAACAGAATGTTATAGCACGGTGGTGTGGCCTAGTGCAAATATATTTTTAGTATGAATGGGCCAAAACTAAAATAGTTTCCTTGCTTTTCTAAATTTTATTAATAGTCAAATCTAATAACTAGTTGAAAACAATTAAAATGTGCAGATGCTGGAAATATCTGGTACCACATCAGTGTGCTATAAGATACAACGACAAATGAAAACAAGTGTTCTAAAATTGCCTCAAAATATCAAACATATTTTGCTTTGCTCAGACTGGAGAGAATCATAGTCTACTCTAGAAGTAAAAAAATTAATAAAAATTGCCCATCATACATTAAGAATTTTTCTGTGAAATCTGTTAAATCTGACTGTCCAAAATCTACAGACTGACTCTGGCCTTTCAGCTTTCAGGGCAAAGATTTGGGCAAAAGTTGCATGGTGTATTCCAGCCTTTCTAAATTTTAAAAAGATATTAAATAGCAGCCATTTACGAAGATTTGATTCATGACATGATTGGACACTGGACATGGCTCACCTGAGACATAGATTAGCTATGCAATGCACAGCAGAACGACGTAACTCTACGTCAGGCTGGCTGGGGTCACCGTAGCTTACCAGAATACCACTCGGACCAAGGAGCTCTGGAAGATGCTGGAGAGGATTCAAAATGATGAGGATTAGACTCTAAACATTATAAAAGAGTGAGAGTTGCCATATCTGAAATTCTTACCCTGTGACATCTGGATCCATTGCCATACACTAATGAGGAGAGGGCAAGCAACACTTCCGGGTGAGTCCATGAACTGCATGTACGCAGAGCACGTGAGCAGTATGATACCAGAACATCAAGTGTATGCTCATCCACTATTACCTGTAAGTAGGAACAAAAAGTATCAAAAAAATGATGCCTCTTGATAAAAGCCATATGCATATTCAATATAAGGCCATACTTTAAGTACCTGTAGCTGGTTGAGAAGTTGATGAATCAGTTGGCACAGTTTGATGATAAGATGTTCTTGATTGAGAGGGACCAGACGGCTTGCATGCATAAGCAGCTCGCACACAACCTATGAAATTTGAAAGGTAGCCATATTAACGACCACTGAATTACACCCTCTCACAGACTTAGGCTGTCTTTTTTTAGATTACTGGAAATTGTACAAATGGCAAAATTTTTGAACATGTTAATTAATTATCATATCTTTATATTTAGAATTTAATTAATTTATATATATATATATATATATATATATATATATACACACATACATATACACACACACACACACACACACACACATTACATGAATGTATAATTAGTTTTTTTAAGTTTTTAAAAGAAGTCTCATGTTCACCAAGGCTGCAATACATTATTTGATAAAAAATTCTGTAATACAGTAAAAACAAAACACGTCTTAATATCAAGATTGAAAGATTTTTTTTTGTTTTTTGTGGGAACCATGATAAACTACCATTCAAAACTTGTATGTAAGATAAAAAAAACCTTCTTTTATTTAGCAAGGACACATTAAATGGATCAAAATGGCAGTATATATATATATATATATATGTGTGTGTGTGTGTGTGTGTGTGTGTGTGTGTGTGTGTGTGTGTGTTTAATGTTCCAAAAGATTTCCATTATAAATAAATGCTGTTCATGTAACTTTCTATCCGTCAAAGAATCCTGAAAGAAAATTAATCCACAAAAATTATAAGCAGAAAAAAAAATTAACAGTGATAAAACAATTTCGACAATAATAAGAACCATTATTAATAACCGACCACTAAATCAGCATATTAGAATGATTTCAAAAAAAAAAAAATAGTGACAGTAAAGACCGGAGTAATGAATAATAAATAATACATTTAATTTTAAAATGCATCAATGCAGCATCGGTGAGCATAAAACAACTCTTTCAAAAACATTTAAAAACTTTGTTAATTCCCAACTTTTTCAAGGTAAGTGAACATGTACGCATTTAAGATTTCATAGCTCAGTCTTAACACTTCATTTATTTGTATCGAAAGTTGCATATTTATGTTGTTATATAAGTTCTGCTCATTTCTAACGTTGGAACCTTGTTTTGGCTTATTTGTTGTATAGTAATACATTTTGGAATGATAATAATAACGGTTGTGCCTCAAAGCCGAGTAACATGTCTACCTAAGAATGTGTGTTGTGTGGGCATCACAGACGTGTTCGATCACTAGATCCAGGCAGATATGAAGCACTCCACTCGAGCGTTAGATACAACGCCCAAACATGCTGTCTCTAGGTAGTTGAGCTACTAGGTTTCGGGAGACTGACACCTTTAAATAAAACAGCATAAATCTGATCATACCTCTGCTTGAATGCTGTCATGGTTGCCGCTGTTGTAGTTTTCTGAGATGAGCTGGTCGAACAGTAAATTGAGCTCAGTTTTCAGAGTCGTGCTGTCAGACGGTCTCAGTGATCTGAGTTTATTAAAGCAGCGACTGATCTGATCCTGCGCCTGCGCCTGCGCGGAACCGTCGAGCTCATGCTGTGCCTTTGATGGAGGGACAAACCTTGGTATATCGGGTGAAGCGGACTGAAATCCGTGTGTGTTGCGATTAGAAGAAAAACTTAAGCTCGTTTCAAAAAACGTTACCTTACCGGCCATCTTTACAGGGTCAAAATAGCGGCTTTACTATGGTAACCAGGAACCACGTCCGAGGTCAACCGGAAATGCCAGTTTTTTAAATTAAAAGTATTTTATATCAGTCATTTTTGGTCAATTATGGTATTAAGGAATTCGTAATCATCAACCGCATTTTGAGTGGGTTATTAATACTGTATAACTACTTCAAACCGTGTGGCTGTTTTCATGGTAATAAAATTAAAGTTGTGCATTTGAGTATCTAACATTAGCTGGAGAGTGAGATTTTGATGACATGGACTGAATCAATCACACGAGCAATAATATATTAAACATATTTAATACGTTAAATGTATTTTTGTTCCGTTGGAGTTACTGTTCTTAGAAAAAACTTATTTATCAATATATTAAATTAAACTTTTTTTTTATGATACATAAAAATGCAAGTAAGTCTAAATTATTTCGCACGTGACTGTATTTTTCAGAACTCTGTCAGCTAGTGATGGGAGAAACAAAGCATTTCGAAACGCTGAAGCGTGTGAAACAACACATGCTGGCGGCACCCGCTGGTTGTGTTGTTCCCAAACCTGTCCTGGAGGCCCCATGTCTCCCTTATCTAACACGCCTGATTCCACTCATCAGCTCGTTAGTAGAGACTGCAAGAACTAAATTGGGTGTGTCTGATTAGGGAGATATACAAAATGTGCAGGACAGGGGGTCCTCCAGGACAGGTTTGAAGGGGCTAGAAGGTGCTATGCACCCTCAAACGAAATCAAAAGCACCCTCAGTTAAAGCTGTATTAATGTCATTTTATTGCAGATTTGGAAAACTATCCAGTGCGTTATGATTTGCGCTCTGGAGATCGATTTATATTTCAACGTGTTTTCAGCATTGATCAATGTAGCCAATCACAGACATATCTGAATGGGCCGTACCACACTGCTCACTCAATTCGTTCAAAAATGGATTCATTCAAAGAACAAAACACCGTGTTGCTATGCATATTAAATTTGTGCTCGCACATGTGCTGATATTCAGAAAAGTAGGCCTACATTGCTTGCGCAATGAATATGAAAACATAACTCCTACATGGGTATTTATTTTTGACAAAAAACATCCCCTCAGTAAAACCACCATCCCCCCTTTGGATTAATAAAGTGTATTATGTCAAACTTATCATGCAAATGAAATGTATGAAATTCTCTATTTAGGATAATTCAGGAATAACGGCGATTGGCTGATCAGAACTCGGTACTGTAACAAGCTGCGCGCGGACGGAAGCAAGTTTTCGCGCAAAATGGTTCAAGTGCTACTTTTAAAGTTCTTTAAAAAGAAGACAACAGAAAAGCTATGATTTTTCCTTGATTAGAATTTAAAGACATTCCCCTGACATAATGTTATTGTGCTGTATGTGTGACTGTGAGGAACCGAGAGACAATAGGAGAGCTGATATTATCGAGTCATCAATTTTGCAAAAACAAAAACAAAAACTTTTGGACTCTTGAGAGTCCAAAAGCATTCACTGCGCGAAGAAGCCTATTAGAATACAGTTAATATAACCTTATTCAAGCAATTAAAGAAAACGTTTCTCCATGTCGTCAGTGAAGTCTCACCTTGGACAGCGCGGGAATCTTGCCACTTTAGACCAGTCCAATCAGATCGATTTTAGACCGTTTTAATTTCATGAGCAGTTTAAGTTTATTTATTTGTGTTGTCTTCGCAGATTTGGGTATCTGGGTAGTAACTGATTTCATGTAGGCCTAATTTAAAAAAAAAAAAAAATTTGTTTAAATAATTTGTAAAAATTTGTAAAGCAAATTGCATTTTAAAATGCTCATAATCAGATTAGTTATTTTTTTATGGATTATAAATACCTAATTTGGGAGTAAATGCATAATATAATTTATTGATTCTCCTTTAGTTTTCTTTTATAAATTTTCCTTTTTTACCGTATCATATACCATTTAGCTTGGACTATATTCACAAATGCCATGTAAATATGCAAACCATGCTTCTGAATTTGTGTGAAAATAGCACCTCTCAAGCAATTAGACCATGTATGAAACAAGTAGCCTAAGTTACTAAACACTGGTGATAGCTGTGAAACACAATGCCTTCATCATATCCAGTGACCTTCAGTAACCGATGATTCTGGAAGTCTGGACAAACATATTTCAAACCTGCAACACGTTGGGTGTGTAATGCCATTGTTGTTTTCATGTTTATTAATGTTTGTTGTTCATATAATGCAGGGAAAGGTTTTTGTCCGCCAAACCTCTTAAAATAAAATATTTGCTTGAAATATCTCAGAGGAAGGTAATATTTCAATAATAATTGACCAATACATTCACCTGTTTACAGTTCACTGATGTTAATGGTCACATTAGGTAAACAAATAAAATATTTAAATTTTAAATGTTCAAGTGTTAAAAATAGTTTTATTTTACATTTTTATGATTTAATTATTCGATTTTTTGATCCGCTCATAAACTCACTGCATTTCTTACATTAAGCCCAGTTTGGGAAATCCTGGTGTAATGTAATGTTTATTACATTTTGTTGATATCAAAAATTTTTAATATATTTTCTTTCTCTTTGCTTTTTCTATCAGTATGGTACATTTAATGGTAAGTTTTTTTCAAACAAGTTTGATAAAAAAAAGTAAAGTAAACTAAAAGTAATCTTAAAAAGTAATCACATTACACTGCCTAAAAATAAGTATCTTAGATTACGCTACTAACTAGTCTTCATGTAATCTGTAATTAGTAACAGACTACAATTTGTAAGTATATATATATATATACCGTGAAAAGGTTTTTGCCCCCTTCCTGTTTTTTTTTTTCATTTTTTGCATATTTGCCACACTTAAAAGATTCAGATCATCAAACAAATTTTAATATTACACAAAGATAATGCAAGTAAATACAAAATGCAGTTTTTAAATGATGATTTCATTTATTAAGGGAAAAAAGCTGTCCAAATATAAAACAGTTATCGAATTACAGTTATTCGATAACTGTTTCATTTCCTATTTGGGTTTATGTATATGCATCATTTTTAAAGAGTAACCTGTTTTTTCCAAGGCATTGTTAGATGCCAGTGTTTCCTATAATAGCTATCCAAAGATTTGATTTCAAAAACAGTATCATAGCTTTTAAATAATTTCTTGCTATGATTTTAAATCTGTATTTAACCTCAAAACAATCATCTACCTTCAAAGTAAAAAGAGGTGCTAGTCTGATTTTGTGGTGGCTGTGCTTTCAATACAATTATTATTCTTTTAATTCAAGTGATGCAGGATTTTGAAAGTGACAGTAATCAGTGTTGAAGGTTAACCCTGCCTTAAATGTTTGAAAATAATTAACATTAGAAATGTTGAAAATATAAGAAATTTAGAAAAGTAATCATAAAGGAATCACATGTTATCAGTTCGATTGCTTTATTAAAGTAATTGAAACACTACTCATTACATTTTAAATAGGGTGACTTAATCTGTAACCTGTAACCTTTTATGTTTCCAAAGTAACCGTCCCAACACTGTATATATTTCAACATCCTACAGCAATAGTTTTATATTTCTTCTTCTTTTTGATCGTTTTATTTGGTAAGTTGCCATTCACAAGGCTTCGTGTGAAGTCCTTTCCTTCACTGAAGCCATTAAGTACCCTTGTACCGTCATCTTTTTTTTTTCCAATTTTCATATACTTTTGCTTCAAATCAAAATTAGTAATGTTGTGATTCACCTTGTAGCTGGTTAGTTTGGTTCATGGTTTGTAACTCTTTAAGAAAAGACTGTGAAAACAATGAGTGTCAAAAATACTTCAAATACTTGCACTCTGTACCACTTGACACCACCCCAACTGTTTCAACTGGAAATGTGTCAACATAGGAAAGAAATGTGTCACAGAGTCTTTAACAGTGATATATATTTAGATTTTATATTACTTGGATATATTTAGATTATTTTGGCAGTATCACTGCATTTGAAAACACGGACAGCAGATAGCAGTCTGGCCACATGCACAAGCCACATCGTCTCAGCAGGCAGAGCTACAAAAAAGACTGAACTCATCACTGTATAAAATATTTAGAGTAGGACCGCCACTCACCTAGGAGGGCTTTTGTGTCATAACAAAGGAGTTTGCAAGGGCGACTGACATGTTTAAATATACACACTTTCATAAGAAGGGCAAAAATGGGCATAAAACCACCAAAGCCTTCAGTAAATGTGTGTCCTTGAAATTCAAGAGGTACTGTATCCCATTAACGGCCCCTTGTTTCCAGACAGGCCTGCTCATTAGTAATTGAACCCAGCCTGCATTGTCCCTACCTCAGCAAAAAATGCACACAGCAAGAGCCCTTGTCTCCTGAGATAGTGAAGTTTGTTAAATTCTTGAGCTACACTTCAGTAAGAGGCAAATGAAGACAATTGATCATGTTACATTATAATGCAAAAAGAGGCACCGCAATTTCATTTCACATCACATAACTGGGCTTAGGAACAATCGTTAACTAGAAACGGAATGCGGACAATTCTGTTTGGATCTACAATTACAAAAAAAAAAAAAGGTTAACTTTAAACCCAAAATATGTATGACATATCATTCTTTAATATAATTTAAAGGCAGCGGTCAAAGCATTTTGTACAACTTCAGTGCAAAACAAATTTGGACTTGGAAAAAACTAACAAAAATCATCTTGTTGCGTCAACTCGTGCAACTACAGAAAGCAAAAAAGTTACTGTATTGCAACATATACAAATTAAATAATATACACGGTCCATGCATTTATGCACAGCCTCTATAGCTAAATTCATGAATGTGTATATGGGAGAGAATGTAAGCGTGTGTGTGTGTGTGTGTGTGTGTGTGTAGTGTGGCTCAAGCCATCAGTGCATCACAGTCCAGGTTTGGAGTTGATGTCCAACTTTCATAAACGACAGCGGTTCCCTCAGCCTGATTTGAAGAGCAGAATGGCCACTTGACCCAAGTAAAAGTAGATGAAATGCTTAGTTTCGTGCGTCACATAACTGCCAAAGTTCCGTCCCACAATACAATGCCATGTCGGATTATACTTCTTATCGAACTCCTGTTGAAAAGCAAGAACAGTAATTCATACTGTTAGTAGGAGCAACAGTATTCTAGAAGGCCTGGGCTACAACAACAGTGTATAGTACCATATTAATGCATTTACATACTTTATGATGTGCATATTGCAAATGCATTAAAATAATAATGTACACTCTTCATTAAAAAGTAATGTTACATAATACATTTGGGGGTGGGGGCAATGAAACGTTTAGCTGAGCATTAGTATTGAAGTGTACAAAATCAAAAGGAATTTGTTTATATTTCACAAAAAACTATTTAAAATCAAACAATTAAAGGAATAGTTCACCTAAAAATGAAAATTTGCTGAAAATGCTCTCACTCTCAGTTTTTTCCCCCCATCGTAACAGATTTGGAGAAATATAGTATTACATCACTTGCTCACCAATGGATCCTATGCAGTGAATGGGTGCCGTCAGAATGAAACAGCTGATAAAAGCATCACAATTCACAAAGAAATCCTCACGATTCCAGATGTCAACTGAAAAGCTGCATCTTTCTAAGAAATAAATGCATCATTAAGGTGTTTTTAAACTTTTATCTGTCACTTCTGTCAAAAATACAAGTCCATAATCAATAATACCACTTGCGCCAATGGAAAAATCATTCCCGTTATCCTCTCATGTGAAAATCCACCTATATGTTCATTTAGAACTGTTTTTACTTGTTAACAGTGCCGTGTATATTTCTCTCCTAAATCAGATGAGATGACTTTTCACTGGAGAAAGAAATATTATGGATAAAGGACTCGTATTTAGCCAGAAGCAAATATTTGAAGTTAATGATAGGTTTATTACAAGCACGTAATTTAATGCTTCACAAGTCATTAATTGATGGACTGGAGTCGTACAGATTCTTGTAATGTTTTTAACAGCTGTTTGGAATCTCATTCTGACGGCACCCATTCACCGCAGAGGATCCATTATTGAGCAAGTAATGTAATGCAAAATTTCTTCAAATCTGTTCTGATGAGAAAACAAACTCATATCCATCTTGGATAGCCTGAAGGTGAATACATTTTCAGCAAATTTTCAATTTTGGGGTGAACTATTCATGCTGTTCTACTGAATCTTTCTAAGAATGAAGATAAATTAGGAAATTATGTTTTAAAAATAAAATACTGTTGAAGTCTATAGAGGCCTCAATCGTAAATATTCTGTGGATGGGTGACCTTTTTGATATATGCAGCAATGTCCTTCTCAATGTTGTACTTCTCCATGGCCTGCGTGGCACAATCCACTGCATCCTGCTGCATGTCCTCGGACATATCAGCGTTCTTTATTACTGCCTTCCTGTCAGTCATGATGGCTGTGAATATGAAGAAAGAGAAAAGGCAAAGGGGATTCACTGACCGTCTGGTATACAGTCATAAGAACAATGAAGAACCTTGATCATGAAGCTGAATTAGCTACTTAAAGCTTTCTTGTGTAACAGTGCCACTATCGTCACACAAAAAAAGTTGTGATTGGAAAAGTTATTTAAACACCAGAAAAATGAAACAGTCACCTTAAAGGATTGTATTTTTTTCCATTTTAAAATCATGAAAAGGTACATTTTTTGTTAAGTTGACAATGACAAAAATAAAATCTCAAAAACTTAATTACGTTTGAGAAGTTTGAAATATTCGCACACAGCCATCACTTACAAAATAATTAAAAAATAGGTCCCGGCTCACTATAAATCGCTTGTCAGTTCTTTTAATGGCTAATTCGGATGTAAACGGTCTGCTCTGGGACCTGTCTGAGTTTACGGAGTCATCTACCTTTCCAATCAGCTTATTAAGGAACTAGTGCATCTACTAAAAAGGAAACGTGCAGTCATGATTTGACAAAAAGGAGGCCACCTCAATCAGCTCCCTCTGCAAAAGACTCCCAGTGTTGGGCCCAGGAGAGGGAGATGGTTGATGAAATCCATTCAGTGAGGAGGATGTATGAGAAAGCGCAGAAATCGGATCTTTATCCAGCCCGATTTACTGACATGAAACTAAACCAAGGCCAACCGCATATTTAACAGAGAGGTCATGTACATCAGAGACATTTCAAATCATTTGCATTCAGTAAACTGACATCCTAGAATTAAGAGATTGACCGATATCGTTTGGTATGACTTATAGATTATTCTGAAGCTGAAATGTGTTATTTTCTCCTATCCTCACTTAGTATGCAGACAACACTAAAACCACTTGTAGTTTAATTTCCCTGAACAGTTGATCAATCAAAACATGCCAGCACAGCAAAATCAGCTCAACCAATTGCATAAATTTGGGGCGGGATGATTTGCTTGACTGGCCAATCGCACACAGTGGAAAAAATTGGTCAAGTAACCGATTTAATTTGATTTCTGCTTTTTGAAAATAAATAAATGTAATTATTAAATATGTACAATAACAATTATCACAGCAGTTATTTTGAAGCTGAAGTGTTTTTTTTTTTTAGTATGCAAATAAAACTAAAAGCTATTTGTAGGTTAATTTCCCTTTAAATATCCTTTAAATAATGTGGCACTATCAAAACATCCCAACAAAATTGGCTCAACCATTCACATAAGTTTAGGGCGGGACTATTTGTTTGACTAGCCAATGGCACATGGAGGTGTGTTAAAAAAATTGGTCCCTTTAAATGTCAAGTAAATTACATAAATATATATATTTTTAAATGTATAATTTAATTATTATTAATAAAACACTATTGATATATTTGTATAATAATCACTATTGTTACCATTATTGACAAGCTAATAATTTTGACAACTACAAATGTTTTTAAACAAAAATTTGCAAAAAGATTTAGCAACTTAGCAAATCTGATAACTGAAGTAGATAAGTGTGAATATCTGCAATAATACTGGCCGAACCGATTATCGGACCATTTAAATGATAATGTACAAGTAACAAGATGCAAGACTTAAGAATTAAATTTCGTTGGGCAGAATGAAAGTGAGAGTAAATTATGCTGCAAAGCACAATTAATAATTCACACAGCACAGGTGTCTGCCTTTGATAAGGTCACGGAGAGGGAATCACACGAAGCTGATATAACTATTTGTTTGCAAGCTGTGGCTATTTTCACAAGGCAAATTGAAGTAACTTTCACCCAAGTGCTGCCATGTCAACAAAATGCAGCGTTTGGCTGGACTCTGGTGTCCACAGATGAGTCCATTAAAGCCATACGGCGCTGATGTCCTCAGCATCTGCTCTCAACGCTCTCTCATGATTGGCAGAATTACGTAACATTTTTCTCCAGACGCCGAGCAGTTCTAACTTTCATTTCACGCCACCGCCCTAATTATTCTCTACAAAAACAATTTACGCAGCATATTTCTTCTCAAAAACGTGTCGAATCCAACCATGACAATAATTTGCTGCAAAGTACAGGCAGCGGCGAGTGCTGCGTCCATGATGCTTCATTTGAATACAGCACTAATTACTAAACTTCCCAAATATGCATTATTTTTCTCACGAGCAACACGGTCAACACTTCGGATGCATGCATAGTAAATAAACGCACATAGCTCACCCTCTTTTGATGCTTTTACTCTGGACTACTGTTTAACGCAGGCTTTTTTTGAGCCGCTGTGTTCACGCTTGACTTCTCTAACCACTATTTCAGTCGTAACTCTACCCATGCGGCTGCGCTCGTAACTCATATCCAACTTCGCGTCACGAAACCCGTGGAGACCCGCCCACCTCACTGCACCGGCTCTCTGATTGGCTCACGTAGAAGCTCTCCCCGCGTGTTACGAGCGTTTTCCACTAGCTTATCACTGCCCGCATTTTATTTCATCCCACAATGCACCAGGGCCCGTCTGGTCTCAGAATCCCACATCCTCAGGCCAAAGGTATTGATTCCTGTGAGGTATTATCCGATTTGTTTACCACACTATATGAGAGGTCGTTTATATGTAACTTATTGGTTACTAAACATTACCTTCACTACCTTAAATATTGTTCACATTTGGAGTCAACCAAGCATAATTTCATAACATCTTTTACAAGTTCATATTTCAGCATACTAATGTACAGCTATATGTAAAGACAATGTGTTGCTTTGTGCGCTTGTTTAATTTACTACGTAATTACCTCAAAATCTTCCATAGACACACATATCTGAATGTTTACCGTGTCAGTCAGAATGCAAGTTAAATATTTCTAGAAAAATGAAGCAAAGCAAACAATATTTTAATTGAACATTCAATCTTTATTTAAAGAAGAGTGAAAGAGAGAGAAAAAAACACACACTACAATCTAGAATAATTAAGTAGCCAATTGTGGGGGGAAAGAAACACCACTGCCAACACAGCAAATGCCAACAAATGTTATTTGAAAGGTAATTTTTGAAACCCTAAATAAACTACAACATCCCCCTGAAAATGTGCCTATTATTCCACCCTCCCTCGAATTCCCCCCTATTTACCACACTCCTCATGCCGATTCCATCCAAAGCAACTGATCCAGCCTTCTGGTTCCTTGCTCTGCTTCTTTTTATACCAAAAAGCAAATCTCGCAAAAATAAAAGAGGCACCTGGATCCCTTCTGCGCGCATCAATGGGGCTCCACGGAAAAAGAAAAAAAAATGAATTTGGTTCTAGAGAAGCCAATTACGACGTCAAGTATCCTTTAACTGTGGTTTGGTGGGGGGGATGCGGGGCTGGGGTTGGGATCCTCTCCTATGGTTCCCGTTCCCGGTAAATTGATCCCGCTCCATGTATGTATCCATCCTTATCCTAATCCTAATCCTGCTCCTGATCCTGAACTGATCCAATGATCCGGCTCCAAGGATCGGGATACAGTGAGCCCCTCCTCCAATCCAAACCTTTGAATACCAGCAAAATCAAAAACAGGGAGGTAACAAGTTAGAATCACAGCTAAATGAAGAGCTTCTATTATTGAAAGCTTCTATAAATTGATCATAGGAGCGGTATTTTTTTTTTCTTTGTAAATGACAAAAAGGATACCAGACTATATGCTCTCGAAGAGGTTTAGAGCACCACCTAAACACATTAAATTGTGCTTATTCATTGGAAAAAAGCAAATCTAAACTGGAAAAAAAAAAGAGACACTTCCTCTTGACAAATACACAATTTACATGAGAACAACTGCACATGGCAAGCCTTTATCTTGTCTAATGATAAATCTGCATGAGAGTTCAATAGTGGCCTAATCCCAGCACATTTTGGACAACAGGCAAAAATGTTTTTGTATTTAAAAACGAAACACCGAAAAAAAACAATGCTGTCTTAATGTACGCACAAGCATCGCAACATCCAGACAGTACACATGCATGCTTAGCAGCAATGACCAGTGAGAAAAGGTAAATTAAACGGGGAAGGGGAGTGTTGTGAAGGGAGGAAGAATGGCAAAGCAAAACTAATGTGTTACTGAACTAAGAAAATCCAGAGTACTGGAAGTCTGTAGAAAAACAACTGCCTTTTTGAAGGTGACTAAAGCCGCTTGCCGTCATACCATTGCCTCCTTAAATGAAATGCCTGCTCCTCCTCCTCCAAATATCTTAATATGAATGAACTGTGCTTCAAAATCCTTTATTCCAAAGCTTTCTTTAATCCTGCTCTTCTGTTGTCTATAGAAAGACATGAAAAGGTAAAAGTAGAACAGTTTTCCAACGAAAAAATTATCCCACCCCAGAAAAAGCCAGTAATGAAGCATCATTAACAAAATAAAACAGTAGCAAATTAATTAGTCACACATAAAACTATTTAAAGCATTTCAACATGTCCCTTGTGTCAAATATAGTACAAGGGATGAGTATGAAGATCCAGTTAAAATGGGAATGCAAGACAAAGACACAAAAGGGTCATGGGATAGGAGACACAAAAAAAAAAAGCAAAAAAAAAAAAAAAAAAGGATTGACAGGAAAGAAAGGAGAGAAAGAAGAACATCTACTTAGCTACACATAGCTGTCATTAGCAGAATGACAGTCAAATCATAAAAAAACAACAACTAACAAACCAAAGAAGAGCGAAAGCAAACTGGGGAAAGTGGAGAGACAAAACAAGTCAAAAGAGCAATGAAGTACAACAGTGGGTCCAATAGAGGGCGACACAGGGTGTATATGATTGTGGCCAGCCAGCTAGCTGGGATGTGGATGTTTAAGTGCGGGAACGGGAGCGGCTGTGGCGGGGCGAGTAACGCGGCGATCCTCGGCTGCGGCGTGGAGAGTAGCTGCGACTGCGGCTGTTGCTCCGGCTGCGACTCCTGCTGCGGCTGCGAGAGCGCGAGCGCCCGTAACTGGGGCTGCGCGGGCCATCCACCTTTACGCGAATGTAAGCCGTCTCTCCCTGAGGAACATAAACGGGACACTTTCTAACAAAGAATTACCAGGTCTCAGGTTACTCCTAATTCATGACTCACTTGGCGAATCTAAAAGTGGTTAACTTTTTTTTTGTGTTTTTTTTAGATTTAGCACTACACCAAATTAAACACCCTTCTAGATGTGGCCCACTGACAAAATCACTTACATTCAAAAGAGCCATTCCATGGATCCTCCTAGTCCATGTGGCTCCATCATGGGTCTCTGACATCAAGCTTACCTTGATATTCCCAAATCCTTAAGCTATGCCCTGTCCTGTCCAATGGCGGTCTACGTTTACAAACTCACACCTACCTCATGTGACCGGAACTTAGTGTTATCCAGCTTTCGAACGGCGTAGGTCATGTCTTCTTTGCGCACAAACTCCACAACGCCGGTGCCGTCTCGGAAAACGTCAGCATAACATACATCACCTGCTTCACGCATGTGATCCTTAAGGTCCTGCCAGCTGCCACTAGGAGGAAGTCCTGGACAGAAAAAAAATCGTAACCATTACATAAGTAGATCCTTCTCTTAATGAACAGCACAAGAATCATTAAGCCAATTTCAAGAAAGCATTAAGACAGAAATCCTGGTTTTGCATACCCAGGTTAATTTGTGGGTATTTTTGCCAATAGCTACAGGAGCTTTCCTGCGGTGCAAAAGCTCCTAATGATATCGCACCATGTAAAAATAGTAATGCATGCATAGTTTCAAATTTTTAAATGATTCTAGTGAAAAAAATAATAATAATTGACCAACTAAATGACTTGAGGATCACAGAAAACAAACTAAACTAATAAAAATAAGTACTAAATTTGGCTTAAAATATAAAACATGTTCCCCCGGTTTCACAAACAAGGCTTAAGCCTAGTCCTAGACTAAAATGTAAGTCTGAGCGGTTTCAACTGAAATAAACTTGCACTGACTGATCTTAAAACATATCAGTGCCGTTGTTTTGTCTTTAGATGCACACCAGTAATGTTTTTTTTCTAAGGCACGTTTATAAAAGTTACTTAAATGTCCTAATTGAACAATGGCCTAATCCTGGTTTAGTGTAAGCCCTGTCTGTGAAACCGGGCCGTTGTCTTCCAACATGATGGAATCATAGTCTGAAGCTAAAAAATTAAAAGTTTGAATCTGTGCACATCCATACACTGTTATGTATGAAAGGACCCTATGTTGTATGACAAAGATGCGAGACACTATGGCTGTCCACTCACCTGACACTATGACCCTGTACTCTGAACGCCTGGATGGAGGGCCATATCTGCCTCTGGGAGCTCCAACTCCACCACCTCCACCTCTTCCACCTCCCCTTCCACTCCTTGGGAACTCCACTCGAAGACGATAGCCATCATAGTCATAGCCATCTCGTCCATACACAGCATCCTCTGCATCTCTGCCGACATAGAAAATAATCAGTTGTGCAGGATAATAATTATAATCTTTATGGTTCACAGGCAAGACCCGTTTGCGCATGCGCAGATTTTTATACTCTCAATTCAAACATGGTACAATTGACAATGGTACTAACAAAATTAGAGCATTTCATTAATATATATACTGCATACTTAGGAGTTTTGTATACTTCTCAGAATTTTAGCTTAGCTGATATAGTTACGTTACTTAAAACTTCCCTACTTCCGTGTTATTATGACCTAGCTGACGGATTTGCGCGCCTCATACGAGCACTTAAATTTAAAGACTAGTATTTTCGTATAAAACACGTATTTATATCATATAATAAGTTAAGAGAGATAAATAAGTTAAGAGAGATAAATAAGTTAATAGAACATCGTCTTGTTGTGTATTCGTTAGCAACAAATATAAGTTACATATAGCTTCAGGCTAGGCTTGGTTTGTTAGTTTGCGTGTTTAACGTTACCTCGGGTCCTCGAACTCCACGAATGCAAACGGCGGACCTCCTCTTCTGTTTTTAAGATCGATATCCCGAATGGCTCCGTATTTATAAAACACATCCTCTACGTCCTTGGTGCGTATATCTGGGGGTAAATTACCTACGTAAATCCGACAGTCGTTGTTTCCTGCAGGCCCTCGAATTACACCGCCAGACATTTTCAACCAGAAGTTACGTAAACGACGTTGAGAATTTGTAACGATTGGTCAGGTGACAGAAAATAAATGAGTTAGCACTGCTGTATCTGTATACGTTCACCAACCAATGCTATATTCAAAACGCTTATCTCTAAAAGAAAAACAATACGATCCCTCCCAATATGGCGCCGTCCCTTTCTCCCTCAACACACGTTCGCGACTGCGCGGAAGGATACGTGCTTGGCTGTACTGCGGCAGCTTTCATGAGTTAAATAGAAACTATGCTATCTTATTTAGCTGTTAATGTTGTTTGAAACCCGTGTGACCTTTTCTTCGTATGTTAGACAGAATGTGAGGGACTTGCAGCCTCAGTTACACTTTCATGCTGAAATGGCCTATCAAGGGTCGTTGAGACTGTCATAGTGCCTAACATCTTTTTTTTTCACAGCGATAAAATGATGATATCGTTTAACATTTCCCCTTTAAAAATGCCATTAGTCATTTGGTGCAATTTTAATGCATAAATCCAGCATGCAGTATCTACTACTTATCTAGACAAATAGTATAGTGAGCTAGTATTATTTCGCATGACCTACTTTTCGTAAATTCCGTGGAAATGGTAGAAATACAGTATGAAAAATACTTTCACTTAGTCCCTGGAGCATTTGGTTTTTACTTCAATTGTAAAACAAACAGTTCTGGCTGATTTTTATTTTATTTTATAAACATCAGGTTTTCACATAGAAATTCAAACTGAAAATAATTCTCACATGGCATCATTCCTGGATCTCTATACAAACCCGTTTTAAAGTTAACACACATCAACTCAAACATACAGAGAAATTATTGTAATAAACATAAGAATGTTTTTTATATACTTTTTTTTTTATCTTGCATTTTATTTTTGTTGCAACTATGAACCCCTTGAAAAACAAACCACAATATGCCTACTAATTCCTCACAATCTAAATGAAACCCAGTGTTACATTGTTAAAACAAGACATGCAGTGCAACCGCTTAATGTGGACAAAAAGAGAAACCAATTTTCACACTGCACAATCAATCATTTCACTCATTCATTGTTCACTACAGCTGCCTTTGTAAATTTAAGAATATAATCCAGATTTCATATCAGTTCTTTTTCATCCGATGATAGTTAGACTATTAGTCTAATAAATAAAATGTAAATGTACACCACACACATCATCTTTTAATGAACCGGTGTGTTTTTTGAACATGCTACACAAATGCAGCCATTAGTGTGTATGCATCAAACAAGCCGTGGTTTCTCAGTCACTTTTGGCTTGTTTATCTGATCGCCTTTTCTTAGCTTCACTCACAATTTTCAGTAGCGAGAGCACAATAGGTACACACATGGGTAGGAAAAGAGGAATGTAGATGGCGAATTTCTGATCGTCTGGAAAATAAAGAAGATGCAAAAGAGAAGGGTCGAAAAAGGCCCTCTCTGAAGCCAAAATGGCCTCCCTGCTGTACTGAAGCGCAAAGGCCAGGTTCCCAGCCTCCAACTCGGCGACAGCAGACTGGAGCGATGTCACTGCACTGGAAACCTGTGCAAGAAATAATAGCAACATTGTGCATTTTACAATTCCTACTGTTTAGGACAAAATGTTAGAGTGGAACCATTTCATTATGTGATGAACTATGAACATCTGGACCTCCCACCTGCTGTGCGATGTTGTCATTGATGACGATGTTTCCAATCTGGTCGAGGAGCTGAGCCAGTGAGGTGATGGTGGTGCTGGCGGTGGCGATGTTCTCCACACTGCGGCTCCACAGGAGTCGGTCCAGCTCCCAATCAGCCAGTCCAGCGCTTCCTGGACTCTGCAGCACAAAGCCTGTGGGAGGATGAGTATGCTGCACTCCTAGCATGAGCCTAGAAACAAAATGATAAAGACAGTGAAATGAAACACTTTCATCTGGGCAAAACTTTTTTTTACATTTGTGAAAGTACTAACCGTAACTGTGCCAAAAACACACCCATCACTTTAGCCATATTAATGTTGATATCTACAGGACGCTCAGATTCAGGTCCGTACATTTCATTCACATTGTACACCTGGGGACACAGATGACAGATGAAAGACATATGCCTGTTTGCAACATCCAGCACATTCACGTTATTTCATATAATTCACAATATTTAAAAGTGATCATGAAAATCTGATGAGCACAGAACACTAGAGTCCCAGCCTCAGAGGAGACAAGAGCAGTGAATTTATTGATTTATTTACTGTATATTACTCTGCTGCCACACAGATCTACTATAAACATGCGATTTCTTTCCCAGCTGTTCACCTTTACAGACATAACCAACTGTTTTTGTAACTCGTGTATTTTTAACAAACTTGTGTGGATTTGACAGTTCAAGCGCAATAAAATATGAAAGAGAAGCTTTTTTTTTTTTACTACTGTGTGACATATGCTTTCTGTGCATGTGCATTGGATGCATGCGCTCAGAAAACCATATATATCAGAAGTCTAAACTGATATGGCCTTAAAACACATGATTTCAGCACGATAGACATGATAATCAAAACCAAACAGATGTTTTTAACAGAGTATCTGAGGAACGAGCTGTAAAGGCACAGTACTATTCTGGAAAAGAGAGTGGGGAGCAGCAGCTTATTTGCATTTAAAGAGACATGCACAAAAACAGCATATTTCTGCTTCCACTCAAAATGGGCATTTTCAAAACGATATAATAAATGACCCGTGGGGTATTTGGAGCTGAAACTTCAGACACATTCTGGAGACACCTGAGACTTATATTACATACTGTAAAAAGGGGCATAATGGGTCTCCTTTAATAAAAGTACGGAAGCCCTGAACCGAAACATTTTTTTTAAAAAAGGTAAAAAAAAAACAATATGAGCCATGAATCTGATTTTTTGGGTGCATGTAAACTTAGCCACTGAGAAATGCAAAAAGAACATTATAATCTATGTTTAAGTGAATATATCTGGACAGTACCATAATGCCGCCCCAACGAGGGCTGTGGAAGGCGTTAGAGGGCACCTCCTGTTTGCTGTGGTCTCTGATGAAAAGAGGAGAGTGGTGGGCATCTGGCACATACAGCAGGAAGTTCAAGACAGGGTTAGAGGAAGCTGCATTGGAACCTGTGTGAAAGAGAATACCAGCATGTGTAAATCTACATGAGCATAAAAACTGTTCATTAAAAGCAGATCACATCAGTTATAGCTCAAATCTCACCTAGTCTGGCCTCAACAGGGTTGATAACATGTGACAGGCTGTCTGCATTGAGTGTATAGGCTGACACACTGTTGTCATATCGAGGGTTCACACCCAGAACAGCATAATACAGAATCTGAAAAGAACGAATACACAAGTGACAAATAGGAGAGGAGAACTTTGGGCCGTATTTACAAAATATTAGATCAAGAATGAGAATTACAAATTATTACATACAACATAGAAATATACATAATGATAGTTATATTTGTTCAATGTTTCCTCAGTTGAACTCAGTGGAAAGCTGCTGATATACTAAATAACCACACAGTAATACCAATTTATTAAATTAAATTTAGATAATTTAATAGATCATTTATTTTATTGTACTATTTTATTTCAAAGTTGATGAACGTAAACCAAAAAAACAAAGGACGGCAAAGGAATAATAAATCTGTCATTAGTGAGCAACTTCATATTTAGTAAATAAGTAAATTTTATAAATAAAAACTTAAATCAACACAACTAATATTATAAAATATTAAAATTCTGACTCTAAATGCTGACTGAATGAGTCTTCAAGCTGTAAAATATCCTCATGCACCACTCCATATTTCTTCATTTCTCTCACGTGTAAAAACACAAAGCAGCTCTAATAGCTGTGCAAATGTATCTGTTGTTGTATAAACAGTACAGCAAATTCTCTACAGGTTAACACATTTGTAACCGTTGCAAGGAACAGAATATTCCATCAGCCCTGTGAAAAGTCACATTTGTTAGAGACCACACAAACTACAATGTAATTGTTCTTAGGCACCTGAGAGTCCACTGAAAAGTTGGCTATAGGGGCAAGTTTGTTCAATAAAGGCTGAATGTAGCTTTGAACGGCGCCTTCGATATCCCAGTGAAGACTGTGTGACTTTGGGTCTGGGTTGAGCAGACTGAATGTGATCTCGTAGCCTAAGAGAAGTCAAAATTAGATTAAGATAATTAAACGAGTATGCTATTGAGAAAACAAGCCAAAATGAGGGATGATACTCACCGGGACTGGATTTGATGGCCCTCATGCTGTCTGCCATACTCTCCTTAGTCACTTTGGTCATGCGGACACGGTTGCTCAGAGCAGCTACTATATCCTGGTGACTAAAGGACATGGTGCTTATCACCTGCTCCACCTCCATGTCCAGATTTGATAGGACTTCCTTCAGACTCCAAGAACTTTTAAAGGGAGGAGAACGTAGCAGCGCAGTGCGCCGTTGCCCCACGTACACTTTCACATCCTGAAAGTAAACAAACAGAATGAGCATAATGAGCTGCAGAGGTGATTTCAGTATGTAAAAATACACAAATGCTCTGAATCTTACCTCTGGCAGGAGGGTGGAGGACTCAGGGATCACATATACAACCACAGACCCACAAGAACTCTCAGAGAGCATGTGTAGGGATAGATCTGCCTCTGTGGAGGGAGAAGTAAA
Source organism: Onychostoma macrolepis (assembly GCF_012432095.1). Taxonomy (NCBI): domain Eukaryota; kingdom Metazoa; phylum Chordata; class Actinopteri; order Cypriniformes; family Cyprinidae; genus Onychostoma; species Onychostoma macrolepis. The sequence continues at coordinate 6,304,113 of NC_081175.1, read as the reverse complement.
CAGCTCAGGGATAGAAACTCCATAGTACCAATAGAGCAATGAATTCACATTTAAAAATGAGTTATGGGACAAAAAGAAAACCAAAGAAACCCTATTTTCCTTTTTTTAAATCTATATTTCAGGGACAATGCACCTTAATCGTGCACAGAATCAATGTAAAATGTGCCAAATTTAGCCACAATGGCCAATTTCCACCTGTAGTAAAACTTAAAACACTAAAATCCATTTAAATGTTCACAATTTCACAACTACAACCATTGTTAATGGTTGCTTTTTTTAAAAAAGAAACCAAAATAAACGAATTAGTTCTAACTATTTAGTTCTGTTGGGAGTCTATTCAAGTTTTAAGGGTTCTTTTGAAAGCAAATGATAATGGATGAGAAGAAGAAGAATATTTAATGTATACGAGTGACTGCAAGTGTCAGTGGGAATCACTACAATTAAAATATTCTATAATCTGTCAGTATAGTCAATATATCCTTATTAAAATGAGACATAATTGAATTGATATTAATAAATAATTTTAAAAAACGATTAAATCAGCATTTCTTAGTAACAATAAATCCACTCAACCTGCGGCAGAGTGCTGATTCAAGGCGTCTTCCTCCATTACAGTGGCAGTGCGATATCTTGTTTCATATTTGTACCGCAAACCTGTTTTAGCTGAAGAGGAAAAGAGAGCAATGTGTTCTGTTCTGGATATCAAAATTTCTGTTCTTTGTGTTTAAAAATTTGTTGTATGATGAAGCTTCCAAATAGTTTCAGAAATTGATCACTTACCATCAACTTGGTGCTCCTTTTCATTGACATGACTAAATGGAAACTTTTTCTGCTGTTCTGGGGTCAGTGTTCCTCGAGAGAAGACCACCTCGATATCAACACTTAGCTGAAGCTGTCAAAAACACGATAACGTATCATTTCTGAACTTATAGCTTGACAAGCATGATTCTGCCTTGAGGAAGGACTAAGTGCGTGTTACCTGGAGGGAGTCGAGTTCGCTGATCTCAGAGAAAGGCAGCCAGGCGCGGTAGGTCTCTGTGGTCTTCCACCAGAGTGGGATGCCCACCACAATGACCACTGCAGCGATGGCAAGGGCAGCATATCGCCCCCGCTGCTTTTCTGTTATGACCAAAATTAAATTAAATAAGACTAAATAGGAACTACATATTCATTGAAATTGTGGAAAACATAAAATATCCATTATTCATTCTCAAAAACATAGTGAGTGACCCAACCCTGACTTACAACATGCTAACATAACTAAGCTAGCGATACGCTGACATTTGGCTTTAGCGTTATGTACTTTTAAATTAACATTTGTGGCAAAAACAAACACGTGAACACTGAAATAATTTCGAAGGCAAAATGAGGAAATCGTTTTGAATTAATGCACAGAACCAAAGACTATAGACTCACCAAGCTGCAGGGCTGCCATTGCTGTGTGAAATGACTACCGCATAACACGCTATTGGAGGATTCTATCCAATCAGACGGCAGAGGGCACAGAAGCATCCAATTGGAGTTAAAGGGGGCGGGTTTAGTGTCATTCGGACTTCCGATTCATTTGGTTTGCAGTTCAAAATAATGCCACTTTTAAAGGGTTAGTTCTCCCCAAAAATGAAGTCTTTATTTACTCATTCTCATGTCGTGTTAAACCTATATGCGTTTATTTCTTCTGCAGATCACAAAAGAAAATATTTTGAATAATGTTAAAAATATATTTTGGTTACCATAAAAAAATAAATCTTCTTTTGTGTTTTACAGAAGAAAAAAGTAAAAGTCATGCAGGTTTGGAACGACAAGAGGGTAAATTGTGACAGAATTTTCAGTTTTGGGTGAAAATTAAAAAAAGGTTCTGGTTTTCATATATTTAATATTGATAAATTGTGGAGTAAATGTTAATATTAGTACAGATCACATGTATATTTGGTGATTAAAAGTAAATATTTGTACTACAAATAAATAAATATATAAACACAATTTCGTGTTACGTAATATTTTATCAAACACATCTGTAATATGCCTTTAATGTTTTAAAACAATTGTGGAAATCCAGGGTGTACCATATTTGTAAACATGCCTCCATTAATTTTAGAAACAAATGAACAGATATTTTACACCCTATTTGTTATGTAAAATGCGCTCTATAAAATTATAGAACTCTCTACAATTAATAATTTAGAATGACCCATTTACTTAGATCTACGTAAACATGCTTAATTCAGCAAATTGCTGAGGGTCTGTTGAGGAAAGCTCAAAGGAATGTATGTGTAACTAAGTTATGGCTACAAATGTGTGCCATATGTGTATGAAATACACCTGCATAATAATGACAAACAGAATCTGGCATTTTACAGTATTTTATTTGAGTTTTTACTATCTGACACACAAAGTGCTTAGAGAACAACATCAAATCACAAGATCACATTTTGTCAACAGAGCAGTGAATGCTCCCCTCCCCAGAAGCTCCACAGTTTGGTCCGCTCCGCCGTTTACAACCAATAGAAGTTATTATTCATGTAGCACTGTGTCACAAATACAGGGAGGAGAGGGAGAGCATGATACACTCAAGCACACAACACAACAGAGCACAATTTCAAAATAACGGTCCTTTTCAAACTAATATTGTTAGTAATTTATATTAAATTTATTGGACAGTAATCACACAGCCCAGACAATGCATTAATATTATATGTGAACACAACACAAAATAATATTCCTTGGAGTCTGGTGGAGTTAACCATAACTAGCAATAATATATTACTCTGTTTCCTATTATAATAAACTGCCCCTGCTGGCATCTGAACTCAGTATTCACATCATCATGAGGTCATACTGCACGGCAAGGAATGTGACAAGTCAACTCGAGTGGCTGGTGCCTGAATTGGAATGACTTATGTTGGAATGATGAAAACAGAACGGCTGATATACATACACATCCATTTAAAACGGGCCACAAAAAATACTGTTTTCTTGTTTGTAGCATGAAACCATGCCTTGAGTATTTCAAAAATAAAAAATAATCTCCTGCGTACCTTTCTATTTCTCCTCTCCATTCTTAAAGTTTAATAAATTTTAAATAGATACATTATGAGACACTGCATTGACAACCCTAAAGTACAGAAGACAGCGCAGGCCTGTGATTGGTTGGTGACAGGAAGGGTAGCAGCTGTGCACTATACTATTGGCTGGCGGAAGCTGGAACGATGGGATGCAGGATGTTCAGTAGGCATGATTGGCCACGTACAGGGACTGTCCCGCTGATCCACCGGTTCCAGCGGAGACGTACTTGCCTTGAGCAGCCAATCCATTAGCCTGAGGAAAGTTCACAAAGGTCAGTTTATGTTGCCTGAATCAGCCGTTTTAGAGAGACCTTACATTAACAAAGAATTGTCGCCCAATAATTCTAAACAGATTCACCTCCTAGCTCTATTGTTATTCATTTGTATATTATTTTGTAGTATTATATTGTTTTTATTATGTTACGTATTATTTAAAAAGTTATACTATTTTATATATTTACATAATTCTATATACCTTCTATATTAAAGTATACATTAGATTGTCAGTACTTTAACATACTCAATGCATGCATTTACTAGAAAAATCGTCCTGAAATTAGTAATATGATCGAAACTGAAATGATAGTTTTTGTTTTTTTGCAGCTATGGCTGAATATTTGTGGTTGCTGAAATTTCAGTATATCACTAACATTATATGCTAAATATTATTCAAATTAAATAAAAAAAATAACTTTACATATATCAGTATTTACTGAGAAAAGCCCTTAAAAATGATCATTTAAAGATATTACACACAAAGTTCCTATTTGACCTATAAATTTACATGACATTTAGTGGTTCATGATTTCTGAAAAGATGCAGATACACATTTTATAGATATTAGCATTATTATCTGTATAAAAAAATATATATAAATTTTAAAGATTATTTAATAGAAATTAGCATATTTACATATTGATGAGCATATTTATTAAGCATTATGTCAATTACATAAACTACAGAAATTTCCACAAAATTTACAAAAATGCATTGCATTTAGGTCAAAATAAAATTTGCTTTAGGGGTATACAATTTTCATGGGCAAAATTCAGTAATTTCAAGGGGAATCCAAGTGCAATGCAAACATTTTGCAACTGATTCAAATTGGTCACACAGATTATCCGCGTTGGCCAACAGAAAGCTGCTCAGTTTGGAAGTGACTTCTGTGTGAACTATACTTTATACATTGCTACTCTATTGTCAATAGACAATGGACCTTTTGCTAATGTGAAATTTTACTAAAGTGACTGCACCTTAATGGGAAAACGATTTGATCAACTGACCTCAGCACGCTTGATGAACTCCTCTGTGGCAGCCTTCTCATTTTCCTTGACTCCGCGCCAGGCGGTGAGGGCAGAGGCCTGCAGGGCACGTCCATAGGAGAAGGTGAGGGCCCAGGGTTTTGTCAGAGGGCAGGTGTTGATGGCGTTCAAGTTTATAGATGCATCCTCCTCACTCTGACCTCCAGAGAGGAATGTCACACCTGCCAGAGGAATTTCAAAATACATTTTCTGAAATAACACTATTGTCTCACCACATACTGTTCACAGGGTTCCCACACCTTGGTTAACTTCAAATTCAAGGACCTTTCAAGGACTTTCCAGGTCCAATACCCTCAAATTCAAGGACTTAATGTGGGGACACATTTCAAGTGAGAGCAAAGGTTACATCGCGTCACCTTGTAAGATATATTGTTACAGTTTTCATGTGTCAAACACAACTATGCAAAAAAGCAATTTTTTTTTTGCATTTATTTTTGGCCATATGACAAATCTGATATTTGTCGTATTTCTGTTTTGCATAAAATTGAATAATATTTGGTACATACTATACTGTATTCTAAAATGATCTGATATTAACTTTTGCATGGATTTTATTGAAAAGAGCTTAGGCTCATGTAACCAGAAGATTTAAGATATATGAATATGCTTTTAAATTTTTCTTGCCTCATGGCTTTACATTATCTTAACCAGCAAAGCAATTCAACATTACATCCTTTGGATCTCTGGCAAGCCATTCTTTGTAATCTTCTTTGGTGAGCCAAATATCTTGAAACTTGCATTTTCCAGTCATCACGTTCCAGCGGTTTCAGCCTATTTTTGCAGTGTTTCACGGTGTGTCTGTGAAACGTTGAGGTACCATCTTAGTAGTTTTGTGTGCGTGAACGTCATGGCAACGAACAACACAAAGTACCTCACGTGGGAAACACTTAACGTAACGCATAAATGTGCAACGTAAATCAAGCAAGCTAGTATGCACAAAGTGTTGGCGAAATAACACATTAGCAGACTATATGGAATTTTCAAGGACCTGTATCCATGTTTGTTTATTTTCAAAAACTTTCCAGGGCCTTGAAAATTTTTAATCAGATTCACAAACTTTCAAGGATTTCAAGGACCCGTGGGAACCCTGTGTTCACTGCTCACACTTTTTAAAACATGCCATTTTCTCTTGTTATTTACATCATTGCTCTCCACATTCTTAAAGCTGCAGTCAGTAAGTTTTGCCTCTTTGTCGCCATCTCTGTTTGAAAACCTGGAATTGCAGCTGCTTGCGGAATTATCTTGCTTGCGTGGGGTTGTGAGTCAGCACGGCTCCAGCGCAGATTAATCTAATGTTTTGAGGTGAATGTGTGGCAGTCAGTCAGGGCACCAATGTGGATATGTACTTCGCAATCACAGATTCTAGCCTATGTCTTGGAATATATGACCCAAATAAGAATTTTCTTCGTATATTGCCAACTGAGTAAGTAAGTAACAAGTCTGCCAAGTTTGTTCTGACCAACTGAGGAAAAAAGCATTACCATAAATCGCGTTGCCAATGGTGATTAAATCTAACGATCGGTTAGCTCATATCACATCTAACCGTGCAAAGTATTATTATTGTTATACTTTATTCTCAAATTATTAAATGTTAACAACATCAGCATTGAGTGACTGAGTATAGTGTGTTTTAGCGTGTAGATTTCAATTTCTGTACAGTCTAATCTCTAATTGTCATACCATTCAAATTTCATATTAAGAAATTATTTTAACCCAAAAAGCAAACTATGCTCCCTTAGAACTGGTTGTCTTTAAAATACAAATCTTGTGTAATCCCAGGCTATCTGTAATCAGAAGCACATTTAAAACTGGAATATAATTTCATTTCATTCACATGTGTTTTATAAACACATAATCCTTTCTGGATTTCAATCCGCCATCAAAATGATACATTTAATTATTCTAGCTGCTGTGAGAAAAGGCTATAAACGTTCCATCACCTGCAGGATCCTCACATGCGATAGCCTAGTAGCAACTTCTTTATGTTTACAGACGTAACGTAATGACGCAGTGCCATGCTCGATTTTCCCATGAAAACCTACCCGTACCACTCAAATTAGAAAACATTATTATAAGCTAACCGTTGAACACTGGCTGGTTATGTACTTGCTCAAATATTGATTTCGGATCATTTTTAACCAAAAAAGTTACGGACTGCAGCTTTAAAGCTTCAAACAGTGAATCAAACACAACTGAGGTTTCTCCATTAGACTCATGACTCACCTGTTACTGCGGGGGGAACGGTACGGCGCAAGGCTGTCACTGTAGCCATGGCAATTTCCTCATTGGAGAATTTGGTGGGGCAGGAGTGTCCAGCTGTCACCATGTTGGGTTTAAGAAGAGTTCCCTCCAGATAGACGTGATGGTCAGACAGGGCCTTGTAGCAGGCAGCAAGGACCTGGAGATACATGGAAAATAAAGAAAAGTTTAATAAATTTAATCATATAAGATGTTTCAACCCTATAAATTAATGTCACTTTTTATATACCTTCTCTGTAACATACTGGCAGCGTTTCAAGTCGTGGTCACCATCAGGTAGAATCTCTGGCTCAACAATGGGCACAATCCCATTCTGAAAACCCAAACAGACAATATTAGCTCAAAAAACAAAAAAAAGAAGATATCTCTGATATCTATCCATTAGCTTCAACTCCATCCAACAATTCTCTAAAATACCTAAATATACATTAAGACCGTTGTGATCTGGATTTCTTGCTGTCAGTGTTATTTAGTATTCTTTATTTACTATTATAGTATTTTTTCATATTTTGCATTAAATATTTTAAAATTTCAGTTTTTCATTTTAGTTTAAATTTGAGTCATTATGTACTTTTACCACAGTTTTTGAAAATGTTTCTATTTAGCTTTATTTTTATTTGAGTTCTAGCTTGTAAATTTAGTACATCAGCTTATTTTAGTTCAGCTAGTTTTCACTGCAACATTTCAAAAACATTTTTTGTTCAGGTTTTTCATTTAATATTTAGATTTAATTTCTGCTTTATTTTTTTCAATTAACGATTCAAATAATAGTTTTATTTTTAATTAACAATAACAACACTGCCTTTAAGATTAATGTACAGACAGCCAAGACTTAATAAACTCACCTGCTGGCAGATGCTGGCATAGCGAGCCAGGACGTTAGCGTTCTCCATGATGGCCAACTCTGAAGGAGTGGTCTCGCTGATCTTCAGCACACTCCTCCACTTGGCAAAGTCTGCACCGTCTTTCTTATACTGAGCACAGCGTTCTGACAGGCCATCAAGCCCTTAAAAAAAAAACAGGTATCACATTAACAATACATCATTATTGCCATCAATTTTAGCAAATATTTGATCAGTAACTGTAATCTTACCCTGTGTTGTGGTCTCTCCATTAGTTCCTGCCAGAGGGACGACACCTTTGTCAACCTGTAAAAGAGGACAACCTGCTTTAGGATCAAACTGTCATGGCAGCATTGCTGATAGTCCAGCAGTCCTGACTGTATTTTCTAATAACTATCTTAAAAGTAAATGTCTAAACTATGCTTAATTCACCAATACAAAGAAAAGTATACAAATATAATATTTCAAATATCTACAAACATCTCCAAGCAGCTAAAAAGGTCTTATTAGAGAAGAACAAACTGATTTAACCTAATAATCTCATCCTAATCCTTCGCCAATGCCTACTTATTTATAACTCAGCACTCAGTATTTATGGCAGCACTGCATATTTTATTTATAATTGTATTATATACACTACTCAAAATTTAGGAGTTGGTTGGTTCTGCTCTTGAAAGAAGTCTATTGTGCTCAAGGCTGCATTTAATTGATCAAAAATACAGTAAAAACTGTGAAATATTACAAATATTTTTCTATTTTATTATCTATTAAAATGTAATTTATTCCTGTGATGCAAAGCTGAATTTTCAGCATCATTACTCTTGTCTTCAGTGTCACATGATCCTTCAGAAATCAATCGAACATGCTGGTTTACTGCTCAAGAAACATTTCTTATTATTATCAGTGTTAAAACATTTGTGCTGCTTAATATTTTGTGGAAACTGTGACATCTCTTCAGCATTTATTTGAAATAGAAATCTTTAGAAACATTTAAAATGACTTTACTGTAAATTTTGATCAATGTAATGCATCCCAGTGGAATAAACTTATTAATTTAAATCAAATCTTGTACCTTGATTCCCACAACAATGCCCCTGTCCTTGATCAATTTGGCAAAGGATGTGCCATCATCAGCTTTCTGGTAAAGGGTCTCGTGGAAGAAGATGACGCCACCAATGCACTTGTCTATGCGCTCGTCAGCAGAGAAAAGGATCTGGCGATACAGACGGCGGTTTTCCTCTGTGTTCTCGACGCCGATGGGGTTCAGGCGCTTTGCCATGCTACCTGTATACATTCAGACATACATATCATTGTGTTAGAGGGACAGACAGAAAGCTGTTTGCTGAATATTTCATGTTTGGAACAACATGGAGTAAATAATCATACTGAAAGTGTTATGTCCATATAAGATGAAACCCTCACTGACCTGTGGACTCATCTGCAGCGAGGATGCCCTTCCCAGGAGCTACGATACGCTGCGCAATTTCCTGGAGCTCCTTCTTCTGCTCAGTTGTGAGTGCGGGGTACTGGTGCGTCATGTCTGCGGCTCAAAGCAACCTGCAATAGAGGAATGGCAGAGATACAACTGTCATTTCATCCATCTTATATGCATTTCTATCATGACAACTCTCGGAGGGTTTGGCATGGTAATGTACATGATAATGTTAATGTATTTGGTTTTGGTGGAATAGTTCTGCTACGCTGCAGCAGAGTAAGTACCGAGACTTGCTACGGCCAATACATCCACAACATGCTGCTGTGAGCATGAAAGAAATACTGCTACAGCACATGTAACATATGAAATAAGACCCATATATCCACCTTTTTCTTCAATGTGGAAGTAAGCCTATGGGTGAGACTTCCGGTTCATTAGCCGCTACAGGTAAATAACGAGGAGAATAACAACATGCAGTAAACGGTAAAACTGTTTGCACTACAAACCAGTGTGTTCGTAATTAAGATAATATATAAAAATAAAATGATAAGACTCACCAATTTTCAATATCAACCTGCAAAACTAACTATTTTGAACAGCTAAAAATAGCTGGACGCGATGAGACCGGAAGCTAGACCCATAGAATTTACAAATGGCCGCCCATTTTTACGGCAAGAAAAAGGTGGATAGCATACATGAATCACCACATAGCAGATCTATACAGGTGGAGCTGGGGAAGGTGGAGGGTTTCTGAAGCATGATGCAACTGCTACAGCAAGCATTAGTCATATATCTGAATGCTAAGCAGCAAGCTCATTGGCTGCTGATACAAAAAGAACCAATCAGCTGCAACATGTGATGATGTCATTCTGTCAGACTGAGTTAGACCTATCGGACTGCATTATCTAGCGCAGGGTTCCTCAATAGGCGGCCACGAGAGAAAAATGTTTGGCCTGCGCTAATTTCAAATAATGTGTCATGAAAATTCAAACACAGCATCAGAAAGCGACATTAAATTACATTGTGTCTACACCGCAAGCGAGCGGCGCGACGCAACAAAATACCATATAACTTACTATAATCAGTGATGCTGTCTACACTGGATGCGGCGCGACAAATCCCCGACAGAAAACATCTTTGTTATGGATGTTGGTTCGCAGTGAGTTCACAGTTTTAAAGTAAGTTTGCTTTAATTTATTTTCAAGATCTGAGGTAAAATATCTATTGTTGCTTTCACTATGGCTATAAACCTCACGCAAAATAATATTCAAACTCACATTAGACACTTTTAACATTGAATAAAGCACATAATCATTACCTGAGATTATCACTGTCATATTATGTATGTTGTTCCTGCCGTGACGTCGCAGAAAATAAAAAACATTTCTAAAATAGAATTCTGTGTCGCTTATTGTCACGTGTCGCTGTCGCGGGTGGTTAGGACAAAAATTACATGGAAAAGATACTTTTTAATCGCGTCGCTTCACGTCTGGTTGGGACACACAGTGTTATAGTTTGATCCCCCAAAAAAATCTAAGTGTAAAAATTTTAATGCTGACAGATCTAATAATTGAATCTGCAATTAGGGAAAGTGGAGAGAAGAGATCCAGTCTGGAGATGAGCAGGAACAGTTGATTTGCATGGCAGACATGGAGATCCAGATTTTTTGTTTGTTCATTTGTTTTTAATATTCAACAGGCAAAGTTCTTCTGTATCTAAATGCAAAAATGTTCATAATTGTTTGAATAAAACAGACTACTGGGGGTAAAAAAATCTGAACATTTACCTTATGACCATCTTGTGACTATTTTAACAAAAGCAACAATATAATAATTGTAATAATAAGAATAAGAATAATTATATATTATAGATAGATAGATAGATCAGTGGCCCTTGGCTTGGTATTGTTGGCAGAATTCGGCCCTCGGCGAAAACTAATTGAGGAACCCTGATCTAGTGTTTCATGACAGAACATTGGGATATTATTTACACACACACACACACACACCAAATGTTTGGGGACATTCTAATATGCTGATCTGGTACTCAAGAAACATTTCCTATTATTATCAATGCTGAATATAGTTGTGCTGTTTAATACTTTAGTGGAAACCATACATAAAGAGCTACACTATGTCCCTTGATTTGGGAATCAGACCATGGCTCGAATGGGAAATTGCTTGGCAGTGCTTTCTGCTGCTTAGAAACACTACTTCACCCAAAGTAAGTCACACAAGGAACAACAATTTGTCTCCTGGAAACGTCTGACTGCTGGCTATGGATAAACAAAACTGTGCCTCATTATTCAAGGTATCAAAAAGGGTCTGGTTAATATTCTAGCCCACTCGTTCTCACAAGCTCTTCAGCGAGGCTGAATTGTATAATAACATGGACTAAAGCCAGCAGAGCATTTTTTAATCGCTGTTATGCAATCGCACTCCTCTAATCTCTGCTGTCAATCCCCATTAGACATGCCCCACTGTCTGTTACTACATGGTATTGGATTGGCACAGCATTTCATTAAAAGGGTTTGGTTACTTGTGAAAAAGAAGTGCAATTTAGAATACTTTTAAAACAGTATTACTATGGAAATAATATATTTTAAAAGATAAATAATTGTGAACTGAATGTAATGTTTTACTTAACGGCATGCTAATTGCAATTAAATCAAAGTGCATTATAGTTTACATTTATATTTAATGCAATTACCTGAACATAAGAGTGCTTTAAATGTAATACTGAATAACCTACATTTAAAACTATAATCAAGTGCATTTTCTGTAATGTGTCAACACACTAAAATAAGTGTACTTAAAGCACAAAATTTTAATCTATAATTAATCATAATTATTTAAAATTGATGTTAAATTAAAAGGTTTAATTAGAAATTATTACAAAGTGCTCTTTGTAAAGTCCACCTAAATTTTTTTAAGAAACAGTAATGAAAAATTGACTTTTATTTAATTGATAATATATTATCTGCATGTATATTTTAAAAATGCACTTCTTACTAGACTTTTACACAAAGGTTATTTTTTTTCACTCAATATCACTCAGATATCATTCATATTGACGCTGGAGTTTATTGCTCGTCTAAATTCCTTCTATGCCTGTATATTGATTACATTTCCTGGTCGAGTGCTCCCCCATCTCTGTACTGAATGGAACAAGCCAAAACCAGCACAGACTGGCTGGTTGATATAAATCACAGTTAGATGCGTTGTGGCCCCAAACACACCAGTTCATGCACAGAACTCACGGAATAAAAGAGAAAACAAACCCACCAAGAAACACAGAATGATTTAATGTTATATTGTCCGAGATAGGCTAATCCTCTCATTTTATTTAGAGCTAAACAAATCAGCTGATTTCAAGCCAGTTGTTGTTTCTCAAGCATCTTAGCTATTGTTTCATTTCTATGCTATCATATGGTTAATCACAGTATTACTGAAGTGACAGGAGAGCACACATCCCTGAAGTCTCACTCTGTTAATGAATCCGGCTCATTGGGTTTGTTGAACAATGGAAGTTTCCACAGAAAAACACAGCCTACGGCTGCCGCTCACCTCATGCAGCGCACATTTTCAAATATTTTTTGCAAGGGATGCGTCACAACACGCTCTTACCATTCCACTTAGAAGAAAACAGGCATCTGACATATTGTAGGAGTCTTCACTGACTGGCATTATTTTGAGCAATTTTTAAAGGGACAGCTCACCCAAAAATGAAAATTCTGTCATCATTTACTCACCCCATTTACTCAAGTTGTTCCATCCTGTAAGTTTCTTTCTTTTGTAGAGCACAAAAGATGATATTTTGAAGAATGTTGGTAACCAAACAGTTGACGGTAATTCCATAGTATTTTTTTCCCCATAAAATGGAAGTCAGTGGCCACCGTCAACAAAGCCATTCTGAAGAATGTTGGTAACTAAACAGTTGGTAGAATGGAAAAATAAATACTATGGAAGTCGATGGCTACCGTCAACTGTTTGGTTACCAACATTTTTCAAAACATTTATTCAAATGTATTTTTAGCTATTTTATCAATTTGTTATTTATTTTAAATATTATGAGAGTCCTACTAATGGGAATAGGTTGGAGATAGACCAAGATATTATTTAGACTGCTTGCCAATGTTACATAGTTTATTATATAATATATCATTAACAACTGCAAGCTCTGTTTAAATTAGAGAGAACCACACTGGCTTGCCATTTATAAAACACCATCAGTGTTTCTAATGGATGTGAATACGTTTTGATGAGTCATGATGACACTGTTTAGACACTGCGCTTTTGAGTCATTTAGTTACGGCCTTAATTCTTAACTGGTTTTAAACAAATCACACAGTGGATCAAATTAATGCCTATAAGGCATCAATCTGCTAGATGCTTGGATATGCAAGCACAAAATAGCAGGATAGAGAAGCTAACCAGTCTAGTATCAGTTACGGGTGTGAAGAACAACCCCTTCCGATCATTGCAGACCCCTTTTAACATTGCACATTTGAACAGATTTGGTGCTTTACATCAAATTCCAAAAAAAAAAAAAATGCACTGAAAATGATTTAAAATGCTTATCGCTAGGTTGATAAAGCCATCCTGTTGAAAACCTGTTCTTTTATTCAAACAGATCTTTATAGGGAGTGTCAGTGGCCTTGAAAAAGATGTTTCTCAAAAAGGCGTAAGTGACAGCTGACAGATTCAGTCTGCATCTGTTGCTCTGCACTGCATCATGCGCAACAGTGAGTCAGTGACCAGCCCATTTTTCCCAATGGCTTTGATCCCGGAAGCATCTTCCTATTCATTTTCTCCACTGGGGATTTCAATGAAAGAAACCAGCCAGTTCCAGAACAAATCATGACATTACAAATTTGAACTAAAGCAAAAATGAATGTTTGATAGGTGGAAGACTGTGCACTGAAATTGTGGTGTAATCAAATGAAGCACAACACTACAATATACAAACATTGAGTATTTTTCAGTATAAAAACATTTTATGTTCAGTGCAAAAATTCACAAACAGCAGGTTGAGAGCATCTGCTGAGCTTTTCTGATTGGTGGATCTCGCTTCAGGATTATGAGAAGGGTAGTTCTTCCCACAGAACTTACCAATTTCCTTAAATTTATTTGAAATTACACTGATTTCCCTGGAAAATATTAATTATATAAAAATGTTTAAAATATTAATTAAATGCTTTTTTAATTTCAACAGGCTTAGAAACATATCACATGCATTATCTTATCTTCAAACAGATATTACGCATGGAGAAATGCAATGGTTATGCAAAAGATACAAAAAGAAAAGAAAAAATAAACGAGTCAAAGGCCACCGTTTAGAGAACTGTACATCCTGAGCTTAGTCTCCATCATCAGCTTAGTTCATTTCACCTTGAGCAGCACTATATGTACCTGCGGCGTCCTCAGAGAGGAGAGACACCATCTTCAGCACGTATACACGACACGCGAGAGGATGAGAACACAGCTCGCGTGATTCATCACAAACCTTTTATATGCGCCGTGACGCAACGCGACGCAAACGCGCGTTCTAGTTGCGTCGCTTGCGGTGTAGGCGGGATGTTAAAGCGTCCGAGGGCGACATTTAGGGTGAATGACGTCTTTGACATAACCTAAATTTGATGTACATTATTGAAATATCTCTTTCGAGAGCGTGTGATGTGGTTAGGATGCGTTTAAAATCTCTGAGGCGCTGTAGGGAACGCTATTTCACCACGTTAGCTCATCTCTGCTAGGCTAAGCTACAGTGATGTAGGAAATGCCTACGTGCAGATCGGCCACACTCCCTTCCGCAGACAGCAGTCGCATCCATGATGCTGTATAGACCTACGCGTGTATATGATGCTTTAATTAGCATATTCTGTGAAATAAACGCTGTTAAAATAGATTCGGTTTGTAGGGTTCCTGTTAGCTCTAACGTTACTCTAAATATACGGAAGAGAGGTGGTGGTGATGATGATGGTGTGTTCACCCATGCTCAGGGTGACATTGAATGTCATGAATGTCGATTTGATTATGTTTATCTCTTTATATAGTTGATTGAGTGTTTGAACCCTCAAAAACTAGCATTTCACAGCGACGGCTTCTATATGTTTGACGTATTTGCTATAAACGTATTTAGCATTGTCCCATGATGGAGAAGGCCTTCGATTAGTAAATGAGACAACCACCTGTCGGATCACACATATTTACTTCTGATACTCAATGCAAGGCAAATAACTGGCGTTGCACTATTAACATAGCGGATATTTTAAATAAAATGACATTAGAAATGAACAAAATTACATTCAATATCAAAAATGGTCTGTTTACAAAACGAGTAAATGACATGTCACTCAAGAAAGCGGCAGTGTCCCTATAATGTAATATATATATATATATATTTTTTTTTTAAATTGAAGAATTCAATCACTTTACCTGTTTAGAAGAGAGTGATGCAAAAGATGCCTTACTGTCGACAGCCTCCTGTTTCAATGCCGCAAAGCAACGTGACCGCTTAGAAAAATCAACCCACCTAGGGGCGTGGCTTTGGTCACGACCTTATTGTAATAACAATGAATATTCATGAGTCTTTAAAGTGACCTCGCGCGTGACCGTCAGCGTCGACATCACATTCGACAGTCTCATGCTTGAGGTGTGTTGTACGAGCACGTAGGCTTCTGTGAAATCAAAATGTGATAGAATTATTCTTTTTATATATTCAATATAAAAGAACAGAAAGAAAGAACTAACGAAAGAAAGTAGTAAGTGAACATTTGCCTACAAATATTTTTTTTCTTACAACACATTTGTCTATTAATTATATATGCAATGTTTACTACATATAGAAAAAAATTATGTATTACAATTAATGGTTCTATTTAAACACAAAACGCTCTATTTACTTAGTATGGAAAAGTGTTTAAAATATCTCTTCTTATATTAGAGAGATTTAGAGAGAGATCAATAGCTCAGTAATAGCAGAAGCTGACACTGCAATACTGTGAGGTTGGTGGGTGGGGCTTCAGAAATAACCACATACGGCATTGATTACAATATTGCATAAAAAGAAAACATTTTTTCTTTGCTTAGTATTTAATAAAGGATCACTGGTGTCAGGCATTCTGGACATAAAACAAGAACTGTCATCTCAGGCAGACAAGGTTATTCATGCATGCATGGGCATCCAACCAAGCCCTCAGCAGTGGTTAAGATAACAGTATGAACAATAAAGCCAATAGGAAAATTAGTATAACGCATAACCACAGTCCCTTTCCCACAGTATCAGTCCACAATGCATTATGGAAAAAAATGCACAGTGCTAAACATATAATGTCATATAAAAGTATAGTTATCCACTTGACAATCTGATCCTTTTAGCATAAAAGTATATCCCTGAGGGTTTGTGAAGCTTTCAAAACATTATAAACTAGAAAGAACTGAATTGATGGTATGTTTGTTTAATGAAAATGCAGTGATGGCATATTAATGAGGACAAAATAATCAAATAACGTCAAAGGATATGAGGAACTATGAACCACTTTTCACTAAATGTCTCAACTAAAGGTAAGGAATTCAACGTAAGGATTAGAGTGTCTCAATAAGAAATACACTTAACAACCAAATTCCTTCACAGAAGAATAACCTCCTATTAAAAGGTCCACCTAAAAAATTAAAATTCTGTCCTCATTTACTCACTCTCATATCATTCCAAGCCTGTATGTGTTTCTTTCTTCTGCAGAACACTAGAGAAGTTATTTTGAAGAACGCTGGCAACCAAACAATTTCCGTTTTTGCTGATTTCAATTGTATTTTTATCGTTCAATGGAAGTCAGCTGTGCGGTAACCAACATTCTTCAACATAGTTAATCATACAGGTTTGGAATGATGACAAAGTTGTCATTTTTGGTTGGACCATCCCTTTAAGGTTTCCATCTTGCCCACCGTGCTTCGGAGGTGTCTGATTTTTGAAACTCCTGACAAAATTGTCTTAAAAAGTTATACAAACACTTCTCGTTGGGAAGCATCGTCCTGAGGTACATGGCATTGCATGAGTGCTTCTACCCTCTCCATGTTGGCCAGAGTCGGGGAAAGGTCTGGAGTGCACGGTGAGGTTAAGAGAAAGTCACAGTCAAAGTTTGGGAAGGGCTCCAGGGTCAGGCCTCGACGGGCTTTGGCAGGGCGGTCAGGCCGGTTCTTCAGTTCCAGGATCAGCTCCATGGGGGTCTTTTGGAGCAGATGTGAATCAAACGGTGTGCCGTGGAAAAAGGTTTGCCGCTTGAAGCGTTCCAGTGTCCGAAGGCGACGTGCTGGAGTCTTACAAAGAAGCTGAGGAGAGGAAAGATTGGTTCAAATGATTAAATAAAAGGTTATTAGTATTGAGAAGGGATCTCAATGTCTCAAACTGTGCTCAGAGTGGCCAAGATCCCAGCAATCAAAAAGAGGTCAGCAATCAATAATCACAGGGACAATTAAAGGGACAATTGCCCCAAAATTGTTACGTGACGAAAAGTCTATCATCATTTACTCACTCTCATGTTGTTCCAAAACTGTATGATCTTCTGTGGAAGATATTTTCAGACATGTCTCAGAGTTTGTTGTCCATACAATTGAAGTCAATGGGCTTTAGTGTTGTTTGGTTCCCTTCAAACTAGGGTTTCACAGAAGAAAGGTTTGGAGGAACACAAGGGTGAATAAATGACGACAGATTTTTGGGGTGAACTATCCCTGGACATCTTAGATAATTTGGCTCCTTTTTATTCAGAGAATTTGATGAGACTTCAAACTGAAAGCTGATTTTCAGTTAGCAATTCTGAGCACAGTTGGAACAAATAATGACAGAATAATTTACTGTCCCCTTAAATTTAATTTTTTTTTTTTTTTTTAACTCTATACTCTTACTAAATGTAAACAATGATCTCATTTAAGTATTTATTAGTATTTATTTTTAGGAGATACTTTTGACTGGTACAATTTGAACAGTTTGACAAGTAAACCAGGTCTAGGCCTCACCTCTGTAAGCAGGAGAGCAAAAGGAGGAGAGAAGTTTTTTGGCATCTCATAAGGTAAGCTGCGTACTCTCCTCAGCATGCTACAGTGATCTGGCTCTGGAGACACAGGAAACTGAGACAAACATGGAGAGGGAGGGGGAGTTCAGAATGACTTGGCAGAAAAGACACATCTATATTCACACAGAAACACACAAACGTGTCTTTTTTTCCGACAATAGGCTGAAAACACAATGTGTTGGTGCAAATATACATGTATGTGCATTTGTCCTTACTTTTCCAGTGGCCAATGCAAAAAGAAGGATGCCGAGAGACCACCAATCAGCCGAGTGGTTGTAGGGACCACCGCTAAGGACTTCAGGAGCTGAAGAGACAGATTTCTTAAAAATCCTGTTTACATTCCACATATAGCTAGACATATAAATGTCCTTTCATTAGCTCAGCCATAAATATCATTAATGGCTCATTTTGCATTTTCAAGAGACTATTTATGTATATTATTCCACACAAGTCAAAGTAATCATTTATTTGTTTTCATTTCTTGTTTTATTATAGATTTACCCATGTATTGGATTGTCCCACAAATAGTGAAAGCCCTTCCTCCACGCTCAAGACGCCGGGACAAACCGAAGTCAGCCAGTCGTAGATGGCCTTTAATAAAATATCAACATTTGCATAGTAACACTAATAATTCATATTTTATATTATTTTATATAAAATGTATGATTAGATGGTTGTTTGATGTCATCTGAGTTTTATAAGCTTTGATATCATTTTCATTTTGACATTTTAACAAACAAATATTGAATTAATTGAAATATCACAATATGAAATTAGGGGATTGGATTATTTGTTTAATTGTTATTATGCTATCATGTTTGTGTAAATACTCTAGCTATATTCTTTGGCCTGGAAGCCTGAGGCTTGGATGTTCTGGAACATTCCATGTTTACAAGAAAAAAAACAGACACCTACTGCTCTCTACTGGCGGGACTACAAAACTCAGACTGCCTTACCCTGATCTGTTAGAAGGACATTCTCCATCTGTTAAAAAAATATAACAGAGAATGTTTTTAAGGCGTTTTAGAGTTCATATTCATTACCTAAGGTCATTAAATTAAAACATCATTACATTCAAAACACAGAATACCTTCACATCACGATGGATGATTGCACAATCATGAAGGAACCCTATAAAACATGATATTTAAAGTATTATTTTGATACATGACTTGAGCAAAAATTGCTTGGCATAAAATGTCCATGCTTTTTAATATTTTCTTTTAATTAAAGTGATTTTAGGTTGAAATAATTATATTATATTATAATATATATAAAATAAATATTATATTATATAAAATGTATATAGTATACACCACTGTTCAAATGTTTGGGGTCAATAAGATTTTTTGAAAAGACCTTAATACTTTAATTCAGCAAGGATGCAATAAATTAATCAAAAGAGTGTCAGTAAAGACATCTGGAATATTACAAAAGATTTATTTTTCAAATAATTGCAGTTTAAAAGGATCCTTAAAAAACAGTTTCAGCGGTTATCACAGTTTCAACAAAAATATTAAGCAACAGCAATAATAATAGTTGTTTCTTGATCACCAAATCAACATAATAAAACATATCAAGACTGGCTGCTAAAAATTCAGCTTGGTATCACAGGAATAAATTACATTTGAAAACATTTTCAAACAGAAAACAATTATTTTAAATTGTAACAATATTTCACAGCATTACAGTTTTCATTGATTTTTTGATCAAATAATTGAAGCCTAGGTGAACACAAAAGACTTGTTTCAAAAGCATTAAAAAAATCTTGTCATATAGATTTGCTTACCTAGAGCAGAACCTAATTCAGCAGCAAACACTTTTACCACATCCTCTCCAAACTGACCAATCATCACCCAGTATGTGTACAAGTCCCCTGTGCTGCAGTAATCACACACTAGAAAGGGAATAAACAGAAACGAACCATTTAAACAGCGCCCGAATGTGCAAATCCCAAATATAGACAAACACAAAAATCGAGCAGAGAAAACATCTGTCACTTGACCAGATTCATAATACATCAGTCAAGACCATCTGTTTCTAACAGTTATGGCCTCATCCAGACCATTGACTGGTAAAACATCATGGTCAGATGAAGTACAGAACACTTTGTGTTATAAAATAAGATCTTAAGCTTGATGTAAACAAATCCCAATAGAGATCTAGACTGAATTAAACGTGAAAACAGGAGTAAAACAGTGCAGGCTGTGAATGAAGGAATCAGGTGGTAATCAAAGGAAGTGACACAATCTTCATAACTTTAATTAGGAGAAAGCATTCAAGGGGTGAACATCAGTGGAAGAAGTAAACTGACTTTCACAAATGCAGTCAGGATCACTGGGAAATCAAACACTGGGGGGGGAAAGGACTTGAGGCTTAGATTGTGGAGCCTTAATAAGTGGGCCCAGATTGAATCTGTGGACTTTTTAGCATTTTCTACACTGATTTTGGGGGCGAACAATGTATTAAATTTATTATTTTATTGGTAACTGATAACATAATTAAATTTGGCTTATTATTTCTGCGTAAATCTGAGCACACAGACCCCGTATGGGCCTACTAATGAGAATTAATTGCAGTTTTTGTAACAAATATCTATCTATCTATCTATCTATCTATCTGAGGCTGCATGTCTTTAAACATTCAAGCTTCAAGTACTCAAGCTTTCTGGTCAGGCTTTCTCAAGCCAAAATTATTTAAGTTATTTTTGAACTACACAAGTTTGTCTAGATGAACCCATCTAGTTCAAAAGACTTTGGGTCACTTTACATGCTAATGATATATAACAACTTACTAGGACTAATTTGATTTTCAACTGCAGATGGTTGTTTAGCAAAAAATAGGCCATCGTGAAATCAGCACCATGTATAGCACCCATATTCTATACAACTGTGGTTCACAACTGGTCCTGCAGGGACATTTTGTACGTTTCTCTTATCTGACACACTCACTTCAGTTCAAAAAGTTCTCTGCTAAAAATGTGATGATCTCAATGTGCAGAGCAGTGGGTTTCCTGCAGTTGAGAACCACTGCTATACAACATGATTTGCTTTCATTCTTTGGAATTTGGGAACTCTATCTGATACTTTGTACACAGTGTGCCACACAGAATCAAACTAATTAAATAAAAGGTGGAGTGTTTTACACTTTCTCTTTTCCCAGCATTTGTTGAGCATTGTGACACAGCAGCATTTGCTTGAGCGATGGCTATGAATATGAAGAGAGATTATCTGTTTGGCAGGTGAGAGGAGTGTTTGGTAAAAATTGTTAGAAGAACAAACATTTTTACACTCTTCACCTTTAATTTCAATTTTTAAATAATTATTAGGCACATCAACTCTAAAATATAAACCTGTAAGCTTTTCAACATTGATCATTCACTAACAAAAGTTTGGGGTACTTTTTTAAAGGGTTAGTTCACCCAAAAATGAAAATTCTGTCATTAATTACTCACCCTCATGTTGTTCCAAACCCGTAAGACCTCCGTTCATCTTCGGAATACAAATCAAGATATTTTTTATGCATTCCGAGAGCTCTCTGACCCTCCCATAGACAGTGTCCTTACACGATCAAGGTCCAGAAACATAGCAAGGACATCGGTAAAATAATCCATGTGACATCAGGGGTTCAACTGTGATTTTACGAAGCTATGAGAATACGAAAAAGCTATGAGTGTGCGAAAAAAAAAAAAAGCGACTTTATTCGACAATTCGTCATTTTGGAGAGTATCCACTGAACGTAAACAGCGTATGCTGTTCTGTGTCAGCTGTGTCATGCGGATAAGCTGTTTACGTTCAGATCAAAGTGCAAACAACGCAGAAAACGTATCTGCGTGACGCAGCTGGCACAGAACAGCATATGTTATTTATGTTCAGTGGATACTCTCCAAAATGGCGAATTGTTGAATAAAGTCGCTATTTTTTTTCTTTTGCACACAAAAAGTATTCTCATAGCTGCGTAAAATCACGGTTGAACGCCTGATGTCACATGGATTATTTTATCGATGTCCTTGCTATGTTTCTGGACTTTGATCGTGTAAGGATCCTTGCTGTCTATGGAGGGTCAGAGAGCTCTCGGAATGCATCAAAAATATGTTTTACGGGTTTGGAACAACATGAGGGTGAGTAATTAATGACAGAATTTTCATTTTTGGGTGAACTATCCCTTTAAAGAAATGAATGCTTTAATTCAGCAAAGACACATTAAATTGATCAAAAGTCATTTTAATTCTTACAAAAAATAAATGCGGCTCTTTAGAACTTTTTATTCATCAAAGAATCCTGAAAAAATGTGTCATGGTTTTCTCAAAAATATTCTGCAGCACAACTGTTTTTAACACTGATAATAATAAAAAAAATGAGCACCAAATCAGCATATTCAAATGATTTATGAAAGATCATGTGACACTGGAGACTGGAATGATGGCTGCTGAAAATATTTTGAAAACAGCAATAATATGTCGCCGCCGATAGCATCATGCTTAGTGTGCCGACATATACAGTGCAACTGTGCTCACGGGGACCCGAATTCGATTCCCCTCTCGAGGTCCTATGCCGATCCCGCCCCCTCCTCTCCCTACCCAATACTTTCGTGTCATCTCTCCACTGTCCTGTCTGAATGATAAAGGAATAAAAACCATGAATAAAAATATCCCCACACTACTGTATTTTTGATCAAATAAACGCAGCCTGGTGAGCAAAAGAGACTTGAATAAACTTCAATGTATCATTTCGGATTTTATGTCCTCCTCACAGCTTCTCACAGAATAAAAAAAAGAGTTGAGGTGGAATAACAGTTTGTAGGAGCTCCAGGGAGGTTTTGTGTCAGGGCCACATGGCACTTGGTGTGAGGGAAGACTGATTTAGTGGTGGGAGAGGCAGGAGGAGAGTTGGGGCAGGGGTGCGTTCTGAATCACTCACTAATGTAGATGTGCCGCTGGGTCTGCCAGCAGTCCTGCAGGTCGTGGACAAAAGGGTGGTGGACCTGACGCTGCAAAGCAACAGTTACAACGCTTATACGCTTATACGCCTGACGCTGCAAACAAGAGCACAGGTACAGTGAGTCATAAACCTCTGAGGTTTTGAACTCGTCCTCTTCATGTACCAGGGTGATAAAGACACCTGCTTATATTCATCCTAGCTCTCTTCCAGTGAATTTGCATTTACTTCCTTCCTGTTGCTACTAAAACACAAAGCATCTCAATTTCCATAGTATTTACGACATAAGCTAGGAGTCAGTGGCTGTAAAAGATGACACAGACCATTAGACATGATAAAAATGAGGACATCATAGAACACCGAGGCTCACCTGGACTATTACTTCCTCCTTGGACTGCTCCAAAACTCCCAAGCGCAAAATCTCAGATTTTGGAATAACCTACATTAGACAAAAAAAAAAAACACAAATGGCAAATAAGCATTACTGTGTCACAATGACAGGCAGATTATTCTTCCTCGTGAAGAGGACCACTTCAAAGTTTAGGGTCAGTAAGATTTAGTTTTTTGTAAGAAATAGCCTATTTTTTTTTTCAGCAAGGATGCATAAATGTGTTTAAAAGTGACAATAAGGACATTTATAATGTTACAAAAGATTTCTTTTTCATGGTTTCCACAAAAACATTATGCAGCACAACATGTTTTTTGAGCATCAAATCAGATCATGTGACACTGAAGAAATGATGCTGAAAATTCAGCTTTGCATCACAAGATTAAATTACATTTTAAAATAATACAAAAATAGAAAACAGTTATTTTAAAATGTAATATTATGACATTATTACTGCTTTACTGTATTTTTGATCAAATAAATGCAGCCTTGGTGAGCATAAGAGACTTCAAAAACTGAAATTTTACAGACCCCAAACCTTTGAATGACAGTAAACAATAAGTACACATATATATAGAAACATATTTTTAAATGTGTAAAATTATGAAATTACAAAGAATTGTGAATGAGTGGGTGTATACAAGTTTTACCTTAACTGCATAGATCTTATGTTTCGACTTATCCTTAACCTTTAAAATGGGACCAAAAGATCCTTTTGCTATGTAACCCAGGACCTAGAGGTTGGACAATATGATAAAATAATGAGAAACAAATATATATACATATATGTATATATATATATATATAAATATAAAACAACAACTAAATAAGAAAATGCTGACTAACGAGTAAGCTTTTTTTCATCTTTTGTCCTTAGCGTCTCTCACCTGAAAATGTTCATGTCCTGGGACACTGCGATGGGGGAATTCGGGCAGAAACATGTTGATAAAACTTGGCAGACTCCATTCCATACGGAGTTTCTCAGGGCCTGGTAATGAGGAGACCAGGTGCTCAGGAATGGATGGCTCCTTGTCACAAATCATTCTATGTGATCCGATTCGTAATGGGTTGATTCGGCAAAGACCAGCTGGGAGAGAAATACCCACAGCAGAGAGAAATCCCCGCCATCTGGATATTTGTGACTGCTCCTCCGACCCTGTGTACTGCTGCGAATGAATGTCATTAAATAATAATTAAAGGGTTACTCATATTCCAGCGATGGCCTATTTTTGTTAACATGCTTATGGGTGTCTCTGTAACTGTGGATACTATTCTTTTATTTTAAATAATAATAAGAAACTGAATAAATAATGGGTTATAAACAACATACTTTAAGCAGAATTTTTTTAAATAAAATTTGGTCATTTAAAATGAACTGTTCTTCTGTCATGTCCCCACACCAGAGAGAATTATGAAAGAATAAATATGGACATTTTCAATTAATGTGAGTGAGTGTGCGAGAGACAGTGAGTGAATAAAATATCCTTCTGAAAAATATCACAGCAAATTGATTTCAAAGCCATGCTCGTGGAATTTTGGGACCAAAAATGTAAAAAGACGTTACAATGCAGTCCATGGCAACTGGAAGTATTAATAGTGTCATTACCGCAACATAAATGGCTGTGGTGAAATGAACAGTGTGCAGTGGTAATGATGAATTTATGAAAAACAGATATGTACAGTCAGTTTGAGATACACTGAATATTCTATAAATTCCAATGCACATTTAAAATGTTTTTAAATAAAAAATATCAAGTCAAAACTGCCCATAGTCAAGGAATCATCCTAATACTCATATTAATTAAACTAGATGACACGCTTTTCCCTTGGCTTTTGTTTTTAGTCAAATACACACAAATGTAAAATGGCTCTTGTAATTATTGTGCTTGCAGAAAACATAACTATGTATTTATTAACTATAAACAGGGGTGCACATAAGTGGTACGCAGGTCCGCATGCGCGACCAAAATTAAAAATGCGCTGAGTAAATAAGTTCTGACAGCGCATTTGCGTACTGACACGGTTAACGGCTGTTAATGCACAATTACCATTTTAGATCGACAAACTGTACTGTATAAGATTTCTATTCAAACTGAAAGCATAATCTAGGCTACCCGCTGCCGTTTTCAAAGCTAAACTGACATTTCATTCACTGACGTTCTTCCATCAGCAGCGCTAAACCCGGAAGCGCATAATACTTACTTGCCGGCAACCCGCCAAAATAAAAGCTCGCTGATTTTACGTTTGAAAAATAAAAATAATGATAATAATAAAAAATAATAATACAAATATTAACATAATATTAAATATTATACTAAATAAAGTGCAATAATATTATTATCAGTATTATTTATAGTTATATTTTATGGGTCACACTACATCATGCCATGGCCCGTGTGAGGACCAAACCAAATCTCCAGGTTCTCATATGAGAACCAGGCTGAAAAACTTATGTGCACCCCTGACTATAAATATGTATTTAAACTAAATGTAACGACCTACTTAAAAAAAACACTGTCTCATTAGCTTCTCTCTAGCTGCATAGAAAATAAATATAATACAAATTTTTATATAGCCTAACATACTTTTTTTATTTAATTAAATATGACCTATTAAGATTTAACTTCTAAAAATAAACATGCATTGCTTAACTCTTAACAAGTATAGATCAAACATGAAAGTAACACATGCCACAATCAGCAACCATCCAGAGCACAGCCTGTACACAATGTTTCCAACTCTTCTCACCACTCTTACCAAGAAAATAATATAAAGAACTAACCTTGCTGTTTTTGCTAGCATCGGCACCCATCACATTTGTCGTTTGTGTGAAATGTTAGTTGAATCTTATATACTGCTCATCCATGTTGTCGCTTGTAGTTTCAGTGGCAGTGAGTGACAGAGCACTACCACCAACGTGCATTACTGTTATAATCGCTCGAATATGGACAGGACAAGAGCTTTTACATTATGTCTCACACTGAACTATGCAGGCGAACTCATCTTCTACCGAAGCGTTGTCAGTCTGACAGATATGGCGACAAAAACAAGATAATCTCCGATAGCGTCGAAGAACACTGCGCAGCCTCCCACGTTTCTGTCACCCAATCGGATTTCTTGGCGAGTTGTTAGACCACGCCCACTTCAGCGCCCACTCGAAACTGTATCAGGAGCTCAATTATTTACATCCAGTGATGATACATACGTTATTATGAATCATAATAAAAAATATAATTTATTTGTGCTCCGGGAGTGTTCTGGACAGTGTTATTTTATCACTGAGGTATTACTATAGTTTTTATTAATATTCTTAAATCGTTTTTTAATATTTTAAGTTTTATCGTTAGTATTGTTTTTTTTTAAGTCTACATAGTTTTATAGTTATTGATAGCACATCAAGTTAAAACTATGAGACATATAAAACAATGTTTTTATAATGTATATTTTATTTTAGTTTTAGTTAAGTAATGCTATTAATGCTGGTTCTGGATTATTTCTCATTTTTGTCAGATTATACTGACAAAAACATACACACACAGAGTGTATCACATGTCATGTGACAGCTGATCTTTTCAGCATCAGTGGGTTACGTAAAACAAGGGATTGGATTATCTCATAAACAGTGTTGTTGCAGAATGCACAGTTGACTGAATTCATGGTAACATATAAACCTTCATTACTTTTAATTCTGCCTGACATTATTTCTGATTTATTATTTAGACATTTTGAAAATTTGCCAGTCTTGTCTGAATTTTTTTATTTATTTTTAAATAAATTGTGCAGTGCCCTTTTTATGCAGAGGCAATGTGATTTTGGCTTCATGACAAAATACATACAAGAAACGTGCACAGTTTTAAAATATGGTACTTTGACAAATAATATACATGTTTCTCGCAGTCTTAATGACAGTTTAGCTTTAACTATTCTCTTTCTGCCCCTATTTTTCTTGTTCGCAAATACACATACATACACCTCAAATGTCTTTAGAATAATGGATTAGAAACAGTAGCTGCACAATTGCCCATAATGCATGAATGATAATGCTGAGAGCTACACTGAAATCAGTGTAACCATATGTGGCTCCTTAGGTGAGGCTTTTCAAAAAGAAAAATAAATGCTAAAAAATAATTAGGTACCTTTTCTCTCTTTTTTTTTTCTGCAAATAATATGTAGCCTAGGCTAATGTATAATGTAATAAGTAATCAAGATTCAAGGCCTATACAGTATGCTAACTTTTATTTAGGCTACTCTTGTTATTTCATTTCAATATTTAAATTATACACTAAAAGTCCAGTATATAAATATCTAAATGTAAATATAATCATAAACAAATGCTTTATTATACATATTGTGATATAAGACATTTCTACAATCTGTAATTATGACATTAAAGGTGCACTAGGTGATTGTCTTCAGAAACATTTTTTGTTATGCCGGTTGAAAGTTTCTTCACATGTATTTATATATTCTGTGGAAGGCGTAGGACCAAGAAATGTTATGTAATATGCCATGTATATGTTATAATTTAAGAATCTATCTCATGACCCCTTTACAGCTACTCCACTGTAAAGTTGTATATTTAAACTACTTATAGATCACTGAGAAAAACAATTAGGCTAATGAAAATTAAACAAACCCAGTTAAAATTTGATCTAGGTAGTGAGCAATGCATTTCTATTAGAAGTTATTTCCGAATATTTTATTATTCAAGGATATTTCGCCTCCTAGGTAAGACAAATGCGTGACTTATGAGCAGTGATGGGAATAACGGCGTTATAAATAAACTGCGTTACTAACGACGTTATTTTTTTCAGTAACGAGTAATCAAACGAATTACTGTTTCCCTGTTACAACGCCGTTACCGTTACTGACAATAAAATGTGGCGTTACTATATTATATTATTAGAATTTAATTTTTCAGTTCATCTGAATGGATGCGCGGTGTGTAGCTGTATTTGACGTATCATAAACTCTGGTGTGAAGCGCACGACTCGCCGTCGCTTTCTCTCACGTACACGCACGCAAAGAAAGACACAGAGCAAGAGAGTCTTTCATAACATGAAGAATTGACGCGCTACATGTAAAATAACGGAGTTCCTTTGGAATTCTTCAGCTTTTAAGAACTGCCGGTTTCTCTGGTAGTGGGCGGAACTAATGTGCAAACGACAATCTCATTGGCTGGCGCTCACCTATTATCGTCCCTGTTTTGATTTCAGCAAATCAATTTGAGCGAACGCAGACAACGTGATTAATATTCATGAACCCAGCAGCTCATTAATCCTTAGTGCGTTTTATATTGATGACAAATATACATTCATACTTGGTTATTCTAATTACTAAAGTTCTATCATCATATAATATTAAATTATCATAATATTATATTATAATGCTTGACTGACTGATACTAAGTGTCAGTAGATAAATAGTGTAGATTATTATAATATTAATGTTTTAATAATAAAAAAATGTTTTATAATAATAATTTATTCTTTTTAGTGTCCATTTCATTAATTTAACATATTTAATATTGGGGGCATCCAAAGTTATTTGACATTTGAACAGTTTTTTAAAAGTAATGCAATAGTTACTTTCCCTGGTAATTAGTTACTTTTATAATGATGTCAGTTACTATTTGTGAGAAGTAACTAGTAACTATAACTAATTACTTTTTTAAAGTAACGTGCCCAACACTGCTTATGAGTCTTGCCTTCGCCATAGTAGCATTTGTAAACTCGCATCCCGGAAATTCACTTTTCAAGATGGCGACGCGCATTGTAAGCATGAGGATTTTGTGCGCAATATTTCAACCAGTATTGACATTGAGATGTCATGGCGTGAATATAAAAAGATATGTGCGTAGACGCAGATGTGTGTCTGGTTTAATTTCAGTGAACCAGTCGATAGAAAATTCGAAACGAGTCGTCAGTAAAAACGAACATTTATTATTACAAGACAACATTTTCAGAAAAGACAGCATTCAACGACCCGACAACATCTCGGATTCAGTACAGTTCTCACAATTACCTCGGGAAAAGGTGATAAACGCAGACCGCCGTGACAATCATCAGCCTACCAAATTGTCCTGCTTTGGAGAAGTTGATGGCTTGTTGTATGAGAAAGCACAGCCTGGGGACAAGAGTTTGGCGTGAGTAAAATATTGACATAAGTGATTCGTGCCCGAGACTACAAAGAACTACAACTGTTCTGTTTCTTCTTTTCTTTTCTTTTCTTTTCTTTTCTTTTCTTTTCTTTTCTTTTGCAAAAGTTAATTTAAAGATAAAATTGAATATGCAAAAAATTAGTATGAAGACAAAAGTGTTGACAATTTTATAAACTTTATAATTACGAATGGCAAACTATTTATTAATAAATTATGGAGAATTTTTCTCCTTTGTAAAAGGCTTTCTGTAGCAAACTTAATGTAATCACTTAATGTTGTGAAAAATGAATAGTGTATTTTGCATCTTGTGAATCTTGTTTTGAATGTTAAATGTATTTACTACAAATGATGTTGCATTTAATCTCCATTATATATGCAGGAGGTTGGTCAACATAGCTCGATCTAAGAAGCTTCGGGAGCAGCAAGGTAAAGTTGTTCTGGAGGGAAAGTATCTTATACGCAGCGCTCTGGAAGCAGGGGCCGTAGCGCAAACTGTTTATTTCAGTTCAGTGGATGCACTGCGGGAGCTTCCCCTGGATAAACTCAGACCTGCCAGCATTGTGAAAATCAGAATGGAAGATCCTAAAATCTGGTCTGATCTTGACATCTCAAAAAACATAATAGGTAAGAGACTTGCATTAACAATACCAAACAAATTGTCCCGCTCATACAGCAGCACCTTAATTTGATATTCTCTAATTTCAGCCATATTCAAACGGCCTGAAGCATCCCATTTAACATTCTCAGAAGAAAAGTGTGGCAAGCCTTTGCCTCTGACGCTGATTTGTGACAATGTCAGAGACCCTGGAAACCTGGCCGCAGTGTTACGCTCTGCTGCTGCTGCAGGGTGTCATAGTGTTCTGCTCACTAAAGGTACCAGCAAAGCTAAGACATTCTCAATTTATTTACTTATGAAACTTTTATCTTAAAAAAACAAACAAAGGCCACATCACACCAAGAATGATAACTATAAATGATACTGCCCGTCCGATGACGTGCACCCTTCAAATGTGACATCGGGAGGATGCAGCCTCCGAAATGAGATGCTGCTCTAATAGCTAATATTACTCATATAACCCATTGCACATTGGATGAGGATTTGATTAGAACTACGAACATTAATAAAAAGTCTTAAAAAACTATCAACATGGTGGATATCATGCGTCATATTTTATCTTCTACAACATTGTGAACTTTCTTAAAGATTTTCATTAAAAAAAGTATTCTTTTTAAATATCAGATATCTTAAAATTATTTTACGTTTAAAATGGTCTGATATTTTTTATTTAGATATTTACTACCATATATTATATGCAATGATTACATATTTGTTTTACAGTTGGAACTTGATATTGATTTTATTTTATTTTTTATTGATTATCTATTGATTTTTAGTTTTGTTTATAATGAAATTCTGGCAATCTCCCCTCAGGATGTGTGGATGTTTGGGAGCCCAAAGTCCTTAGGGCAGCCATGGGGGCTCACTTCCGTCTCCCTGTAATCCCAAGCCTAACATGGAGTGATATTCCAAGTCACCTGCCCAAAACAGCAACCATTCACGTAGCCGACAACTGCAGCACCACCTTGACTGAAGATAACAATACCGTAATCCCTCAACAACAGAAAAAGCCTACTGAATACGGTTGGGTCAGAGGACATCAGTACCCAAGGAAGGTGGAATATGAGGAGGATGATTTCTGTGGTTTTGAGGATTATGATAGTGGCAAATCCCTTGAGACACAGTATTATTACATTGAATGGGTTGCTAGGCATACAGGTCTTGTAATTGGTGGAGAATCACACGGTCTGAGTCGGGAGGCTTTGCGATTGGCCGAAAGGACTGGAGGACGGAGGTTACTGATCCCCATGGTACATGGTGTAGACAGCCTGAACTCTGCCATGGCTGCAAGTATTTTGCTTTTTGAAGGAAGGAAGCAGCTGCTGTCACTGGCTGAGAAGATAAGAAGTTGACAGAGACCACAGCTTCGTGAAAAAAGATGATAAAGCCATGCAATCATTATATAATTATGTAATATAAACACATCCAGTATGTTAAAATACGCTTGGATTGCTGGCCAAGTGTATGATATATGCAAGGACACTATAAAGAGACATTATGTGAAGCACGGTTCAATTTGCAATTACATCATAACCAGAAGTTCTATGGAAGCATATATGCAGCAATATTCAACTTGAACTGCAAAATACAAATGGCAATGCAATATGTAAAATGGCAATGTATTTCTGTATTTAAATGTACATTTTCCATTACATGTGTGTAATGTTTGGTGTATAATAAAAATTAACTGACATAATGTACATTTGCCATTTCTTACACTAGTTTTAATGTAAATTAAATAATGTATTTAATTATGTAAATTAAATACATGTTTTAACGCTTCATAAGTTGCAAAATTAAAATGTATTACCTAATCTGATGGGATATTTTTATCATGTCCAAGCACAGACTGTAGCCAAATTTTCATTTAAATGTTATTTTTCTTAAAAGCATTTACACTAATGGATAGAACATTTGGGGTTGCATTTTTATTAAAATATGATAAATGTAGCAAAATGCAGTCTGGATTTCAAAATGCAGTCTGAGCCAATGGTATTTACATGCCCACACCTGGGGCTACATTACCACATGCTAAAGTCTACCTACTGTCCATCCTGGAACAAAAGGCCATGGAGGAGTACTGTATATCGAGGAGGCTCTCAAGCAAGAATTCATCCGTCCATCCACTTCCCCTGCTCCTTTGAGTTTCTGTGGGTAAAAAGGACAACGACCCTGCTCTCAACTCCCAAATGATCAAGTTCTGGTACCCTCTTCCTCTGGTCCTGGCAGCCCTGGAGCAGTTATGGGGAGCTCGCATCTTTACGAAGTTGGACCTGCAGAACGCTTATAACCTCATTAAAAACCTAGAGGGTGACGAGTGGAAGACAGCTTTTGTAACACCATCAGGCCACTACGAATATCTTGTTATGCCGTACGGACTAAGTTCATCATTTCATCATCGTTTTATATTGATGATATCCTCATCTATTCCTGGAACTAGGCCAAACATCGTTAACACATGACGCAGGTCCTTTGGGAATACCACCTTTACATCAAGCTTGAGAAGTGCGAGTTGCACTGTGACACCGTCCACTTCCTTGGCTATGCAATCAACAAACACGGCATCTGCATGGACCAGAGGCAGGTACAGGCATTTGAGAATTGGCCACAACCCACATCTGTCAACGAACTACAACACTTCTTGGGGTTTGCAAACTTCTACAGCATGTTCATCAACAACTTCTAACCTCCTTGTTGAAACATGGACCCAAGTCTCTGTCCTGGAACTCTGAAACTACCAACACTTTCAACCAGCTCAAGAAAGCCTTCTGCACCGCTGCTACCCTAGTGCATCCCAATCCTGAACTCCCCTTCCTTGTCGAGGTTGATGCATCCTCCACCAGGGTAGGAGCTGTACTATCTCAGTGGCAGAATGAACCTTCCACACTCCATCCATATGCCTTTTACTCTAAGAAGCTGTCCCCGGCGGAGCGCTATTATGACATGCTTTGTCCCATGTCTACCACCCCGAATCTGATACAGCTCCTCCTGGTCCAATTCTCCCTCCAGCCATCATTGTAAGCCTGATAGAGTGGTCCATCAGATCGCAGAAGCAACATGCTACGCCGGGAGGTCCTGATTTATGTGTCAACTTGTCTCCGCCTGTCCCTCATGGACTCAGTCCATACATCACTAGGCTCTGGACACTGGCCAGCAAACCCGCTCACTCATCCAAAATCACTACTTACATCAAAAAATAAGTACAATGTACTTATTGTGTTCATATTGCATTGCAGAACACTTTTACTGCTTTGAGGTGGGATACGGGTAAGGTTAGGAACAGGTTTGGTAGTATGGGTAGGTTTAAGGGTGGGTTAAGGTGTAAGGGATGGGTCAACAGTGTAATTATAAATGTAATTATAGAAATTAATTACAGATGTAACTACATATAGGTATTTTTTAAAAACATAAGTACAATGTAAAAACATGAATGTACACAATAAGTGCATTGTACCAAATAATTAATTTAAATGTAAGTGCATAGTAGTTAAGGCCACCTAATATAAAGTGGGACCCCTGATTTTCATCGTCTCTCCGAATATGTTTCTGCAATAGCCTACTAAACCATGTAAACTGTGTTTTTATTATACGGCTGCCACAGTACAACACCGCCAGTGCACTCACCACACACCAGCTACAGGTGGAGAGGAGAGAAAGTGAATTCAATGAATGGGGATTATAGGAGGCCATGATTGATAAGGGCCAGTGGCAGCAATTTGGCCCTACTCTTTACGGGAAGTGCAATGAGATTTTTAATGACCACAGAGAGTCAGGACCTCGGCTTAACGTCTCATTCCAAAAGACGGTGCTTTTTGACAGTATAGTGTCTCCATTAGGACCCACCCCCTGCTGACCTCACTAACACTTCTTCCAGCAGCAACCTAGTTTTCCCACGAGGTCTCCCATCCAGCTAATGACCAGGCTCAACCCTGCTTAGCTTCAGTGGGCAACCAGTATTGGGCTGCAGGGTGACATGGCTGTGGCAGGTACCACTGGGCAAGGATGCTCAGCGATTCTTACTTACCTTCCACCATAGTAAAGTATCCTGGTTCATGGAGATGCATGGTTCACTGAAGTAGCTTTCGACTTTGGTATCATGCTAACAAACATCACTCGCACCGTAATCCTCATCAAAAAGCGTGTCGAGTGCCATATCTGGATATAAGGGCTGGATTCAACTTGGCGGATTTGTTTGGATTATATTTTTTCCTGCTTTTTGAATTTGTTGTTGGACTTATGCTATGTGCTCATCTGGACATTATAGGACAGGCCTGATCGATTGGATTGTAGGTACGTTTGTTGTTGCAACATTTATAATGGCCATATTGATGTTGCTATTGTTATATAAGGAGGGAAAATACCTGTTGAATTAACAGCTAAAGCTTTAGTGGAAAAAAAAAAAAGAAGAATGATTAATATATGACGACAAAGAATACGAACCTGAGGCATATGCAGCCTTTGAAAACTTTAAAAAGGTATGTTCAGAGGCTAAGGAAGCCCATGGGTCCTTGTTAATTTTGTAACCTGTTAATGAAAAACAAAATGTTTAAAGCAAAGATAATACCCAATAGTGGTTATCAGACAGCAAAACATCAGAAAACCTCTGTGAGTGATGAATATGTTGACGTTGGTCCTGGAGACAGCATCTCAAATGTGTCTTATGCTGCCTCCAAATGTAGTAAACAAAGTTCACGCAGCAGTAGGAGTGCATCCATTGCACCTGCCTGTATTCAGGCATAGACAGAGAAAGCTGCACTTATTGCATGTGCTGCTGCATTAAAAACCAAACATGTCATTGAAACCCAAGAGGAAGAATTGAGACGGAAAAAAAAGGAACAATAGGCCATTATCACAGCAGAATTGATTACCGGAAGTACTTGTTGAAGCAATGTATCTGTACTTCCCTTTTAACTTCACACTGGAGACTTCTCTGGAAAATGCAGGAACAACTTGAGATACGAGAGGTTTAAGATAAGAGTTAAAACTAATAATGTTGGGTTCTTTTGCATCAACATTATTGATTATCAGTGTACATTATATAACTGCCTTAGATGGCTGGGAGGCTAGCTAACAACAACCTTGTCACATTTATCAAAATAAAGCAGAAAAAATATAGACCCAATTTTATAAGTATTTAAATAGTCACAATCCCATTCTCCAGTCAGTATGCTTGTCACCTCAACAGCACTACATTTCCCATAACCCTCTCTGGCCATCACCTGCACACCCTTATTAATACACACAGCTGTCAGCCATCACTTTCATCATCAGCTCTATATTGACCTGCACTTCATTCAAATAGTTTGTCTGGCCTTGTTGTTATAAAAGGACTGATTTCTTCTACTTACTCTCCTGGACTCCCTGTATTTGTCTACACTACTCACCTTGTATTACTTGCCTGTTATCCTGGAACATCAACCATGTGCCTACTACTTCGCTGGAACTGGCTATAACCGTATACACAGAGGATTTGCTGATGGACATTTTTCATAGAGGTCTGGCTGAAACTTTATACTCTTAGATGCCATGGGGTGTGAATAGGTGCACTTTAGAAGAATATATTCTCTACTACACCCTTCTACTCAGTCAAGTTAGTCCCAAAAGACCACTTACTCTTCCTGTGACTTACGAGTCTGTCCCAGTCAAGCCTGTTCCAGCCCCAGAGTTTAGCTAAGAGTCCGCTCCAACACCAAAATTCAATGAGTCCGCTTTAGACCCAGGATTGAGTAATGTGTCCATTCTGGCAGTCTGTTTCAAGCCAGCCAGCACACCAGACTGTTTGCCAGAGGTCTATTTAAGTTTAAAACAGGGATCCAGGACAGTGGCAAGGGTCATTTGGCTTGATGTCTCATAATGAGCCTACCTCTCAGACATAAGTCTGAAGAGGTTGTTGCAGAGCTCTCTGCAACAACTGTGTTGCCTTCTGATCAGTCACTCCTTACTGCTTTGTTGTACTAGCATGCCTCAACATGTGGATGAGGGGAATGAGCTTGCAGAGACTTTTTTTTTATTTATTTTTTTTTATGTTGAATGTTCAACAATTGCCTTTTTCAGTGGAGACAATACACCAATGTACTCAGACATTTTGTCAATTTTGTAGTCCGTGACACCAGTGCAGCACTAACTGGTTGATGCTGTTCATGCAGTCTAGACAGCATGTCAAATGTGCTGTTCTAGCGTCATCTTTCTGCTGTAATCTACGAGAAGGTCTGCCTATCTCTTGCTAGAAACTTGCAACTCGCTCCTTTACTACAGTGCTTGTTCTAAAATATGCAACAGTCTTCCTTGCCTTGCTCCTTGCGTATTGAAGCCCTGGGAAGTCAATAACTGTAGTCACTAAAGTTAAGTTTAGTGCATGGGCTATGCAAATGCTATGTCTAAGCTGTAAACTGTTGGCACATGCAATCCTATTGACAGCTGCATCAGTGACAACTAATCTTAGATTTAATTCCCCATTCCTCCATGAACGATTTCTTAACTGCAGCAATGTTTGCTGCTGTACGCAACGCAGGTAATTTTCCTACTCCCAGCAATACCAAAGCAAGCTGTTATTTACTGTCAATAAAATGGCAGGTGACTGCTAATAAGAATCCATATGGATCGATGTCCAAATATCTGAAGTTAAGGTCACAGCTGTAGCCCTCAGGACTACTTTAGCCTTCTCTTTCTCCTCCGTAAACTGTCTCCATCATTGACTTCAAAGTTTGCCTTGATGGCAGAATGCATGTAGGATGCAAAAGGCTGACACAATTTCAGAATCAATGATGAAAGGCTTTGAGTCTTGGATAATCACATTCATGAGAGCCTGATCAATCCTGTCCTTTTTGTTTCCTACAAATGAAAATAGTGTTTTATTATTATTTTTTTTTAATTTGCCACATGGCTCAGAGGTTGTCACAGCTAGCATCACTAATATTTACTGTTGCAGTGGTTCTCAACTCTGGCCCTCAAGATATACTTTCATGCAGAGTTTAGCTCCAACCTTGATCAAACTCCCCTGCCTGTGACTTTCTAGCAATCCTGAAGAACTTGATTGGCTTGTTCAGGTGTGTTTGATTGGGGTTTGAGCTAAACTATGCAGGAAAGCAGACCTTGATGGCAAGAGTTGAGAACGCCTGTCCTATGGGCAAACAGAGCGCTGACTAACTGCTTACGTTATTGAAAGTGGATTGGTTGTGAGTTTAATAGTCTGGTAGACTATTGTAGTCTTTGTTGATGTGGTTAATATTTGTGTCTTTTATTTATAATATTCGGAGTTTGGATTGGGGATTGAGTGCTGATGTTTGGTAACTCTGATTCACTGCAGTGTGCTTCCTCTAAAATGTTGTTTCGTTGTCCTGGTATATTGAAGGGTATAGGTGATTGGTAACGAACGTGAATGGTTTCCTTTACTTAAAAGAGACAGACCAGTCACTATTTCTTGTGTTTTTATAGTATTCCTGCTTGTCAGGATGCTGTGACTCTAACTGTCTACTATTCAAAGTGGCCAGAGCCCATCTGCCATGACCAACACTATCTTAGACTCTTGACTACTGACTACCATTTTCAGCCATTATGGGAGTCCAGAGACATTGTCACTGATAACGGAACACAGTTTACATCAGCTACTTTTGGTGAATTTCTGCAGACTAGGGGTGTATTGCACCACAAGACATCCGTGTAATACCCTACAGCCAATGGAGCAGTCGAGAGGTTCCATCGTGCCCTGAAAGGCTGCACATCAACAGCAATCGCAGCCATGGAAGGAGGCGGTGACTAACTGGCTTCAAGTGTATCATGCTACACCGCATGGCACTACCTCAACCTGACCTTATGAACTGCTCTATTGCCATAAAATGCGAACAAAACTGGACATTTTGCCTGTTGCTCATGTGCCAAACACGTGTCCATGACACTGTGGAAAAGAAACAAGCCAAGATGAAGCAGTACACTGACACTAAGCAGCATGCACATACTCCATCTTTTGCTCAAAGAGAGAAAGTGAGGGTCAGAATTTGTCACTTAGTTCCTAAAGCACACCATAAATTCTCTGCCCTCTTAACTGTGGAAGAGCATATAGAACCAAACACCTTTCTGCTAAGCATTGGGAAGAGATGGACTACCACACACTGAGAGTGGAGGTCAGGACTGTAGACCAACCATGGCACAAACCACTACGCCAACCTTTAATCAGCTTGCTTTGAATACCCCTCCAAAACAGCTACGTATGAGATCTAAACCTGAGTGGCATAAGGACTACATAATGTGATTGAGATTTCAAGTGTTTAGAATTTCTGTTGTGTTCTGGTTTTATGAGCAGAACATTTAGTTGCAGCATGGTTAAAACTACATTGCATTTTTTTAAATATTTCATATTTTGCATCATATCCATAATATATATTTTGATAACAGCTTTTACTTGACTATATTTACATATGTGCCTTGAAGTAACGCAAAAGTAATCAGATTACACTACTTTCATATTGTGGTGCTTGAATTGTTACTGAATACTTTTTTTCCATCAAGTAATTTGTATCTGTAACAGAATGTTTTTAAAGTAAACCTCCCAAGCCTGTTTAAGGCATTATCAGCAAATATGTGTCACATCACTATTTAATAAAAGATATGTAATACTGTGTGTGTTTAAAAATATCGATGTTTTCTTTCTTTGGTTTTCAGGTTTTCCTCAAACTAAACTTAGAATTACCTGTTAGACTTAGAA
Source organism: Onychostoma macrolepis (assembly GCF_012432095.1). Classification (NCBI taxonomy): domain Eukaryota; kingdom Metazoa; phylum Chordata; class Actinopteri; order Cypriniformes; family Cyprinidae; genus Onychostoma; species Onychostoma macrolepis. The sequence goes on along the minus strand of NC_081175.1, from coordinate 6,265,324 downwards.
TTAGTCTTAGATGTTATGCGATCCACATGCCAAAATAATTTTATTGAATAATGTACATGAATTATTTAAACGATTGTATTACATTGTGTTTAATGAAAATAAAATGGTCTTTCTGCTCCTTTAAAATTTCAATCAATAGACTTGAAATGTAATGATTTGTGACTGCTGTGTATGATGATGATTTAACATTTTAATGAATAAAGGCAAAAAATATTTTAATAAATAAAAAGGTATTCTATGCGTAGCTTCCAGATTTCAACAAATACATTAAGTTTTTAGTGAATACTATGTGTTATGCATGTATGCCCAATCATGCTATTTTCTTTTTTTAAATGAACACAATAAAACCTAATCTTAAATTGCAGTGACCAGCAATTCATGCTCTTTTTATGCAACGTAAACTGTAACTGACTGTCGTAGAACTGTGAAAACTGGCCACAGCCATTGTATGATTGACTGAGGTGCCTCACATGAGCCAAGTTAGCCGTTATGCTTTTCCAACAGTAAGTAATACAGACCCTCTCATTTCCCAATATTAAGACAATCTGTTCAGGGTAATTACAGGTGGGTTAGAGCAGGGTTGGAACTGAAGTCAGCAGGATGGTAGCTCTCCAGCAACTGGGTTGCAGATCCCAGCCATAGAGAAACCGAAGTTCAATTAGATGACAGAGTTTGAGTTCTGCATACTTTACACAGATTGTGTTTAATATTAATAATAAAATAAAAATAGTAATATTAAGTGACGATAAGCACATATATTTGTGTAGCATTATAGTGTCTCACCCTTGATTCCCTACAAAGTGAAGTGACGTGTGGCCAAGGATGGTGACCCATACTCAGAATTTGTGCTCTGCGTTTAACCCATCCAACTGCACACACACAATAGTGAACACACACACGGAGCAGTTGGGGGTTCAGTGCCTTGCTCAAGGGTCTCACCTCAGTCGTGGTATTGAGAGTGGAGAGAGCACTGCTTATTTACTCCCCCCACCGACATTTCCTGCCAGACCTGAGACTCAAACCCACAACCTTCGGGTTACAAGTCCAACTCTCTATCCATTAAGCCATGACTGCCCCACTACCATCACATACTCAAGTTTAAGTCTCCCATCTGTTGTGAAACTGTTGAAAAATAATTATGTATATTGAGCACAAAGATTGTAATGTTTTTTTAGTAGGGGAAAGTCAACCAGTTGTTACATTCAGTTGTCCTCTAGACAAAAAATAGATCCCTCTAAAAGCATCTGACATAAGGCTATATAAGATGTATGATATTTTTCATGTTTCACCAGCCAGTACTTTTACAACATTTATTAATCTTGGTGTCAACAGACTGCTTCTCTTTATTTGTCCAATGAGATCTAGGCAAAATGCTGAAACAATTTTTCAGGGTAGAGAACATGGCTAACGTCACGATCTCCAGCTGGAGAGAGCACTCCACTCCAGACTCTTGCCACTTTACCCAGGACTCCATTTCCCATTATCCTTTGCACGGACTCATCAATTGCATCACCTGCCTCTCATCAGATCTCATCAGTTCACAGCTGTCTCACATTAGAAGGACTTTAAAAGTAGCACACTCACTCTCTGGCTGTTTTTCAAACGGAAGGCTACATCCTCCGGAGGTCGCATTTGTAGGCTGCATACGTCATCAAGCCTGGTTTATTTCAGTTAACTGAGCATTACATTTGCGATTCAAAAGCATATTACAACAATTTACACTTAACTAAGAATAATGGTCAAATTTATAACTGTTAATATTCTAAAATAAGATCATCTTTATGACGTATGCAGCCTACAAATGCGACCTCCGGAGGATGCAGCCCTCCGTTTGAGAAACGGCCTCTGTCTTCACTGGTGACTGAATATTTTCCAAGTTTCCTGTGTGTTCCTTGTTTTCCGAGTTTCCTAGTTTTACCTTGCCTTAAGTGTTTTTGAGCCTGGACTGCTTCCTTGATTCAGATTGTTTACTGCCTGCCCTCACTATTGCCTGTTGTCTGGATTACTCTTTTGCCTCTGCCTTGGATATAACTGTTTGCTGTTACTGGACCCTGCCTGTATGACTACGCCTTGTTGAATAAAGCCTGCATTTGGACCCCAACTCCATTGTTGCCTCCCTTGTTACAGCTAATTTGGCTAAAATGGGAAATTTATTTAAGCTGCCATATTTGGTTTTACTCTGAATTATGTTGTAGGTATGTTTGAGCTCTTGTGTTGACTGAACCGCAGGTGACAAAAGTTCATTAGGTCTGTTGAAATGGAAATCAATTAAACAAAACCAGATGAGAAACCTTATTAAATAACCACCTTAAAAGAGACTCCTCCTTTCCATGAACATGATGAGATATACAACTCTGATCATGGCAGAGTCGAGTACAGCTGTTTCTTGAGACACAACAGGCCATTCAGTACATTTTTAGCCTGGGTTGTTTCAGAGCTGTCTTGCACTGACAGGTCATCCCCAGCTCAGATGTGCCTTGCCCATACTTTCCTCTTAAACCATGTTTCTCAGCTGCACAGCATGTCCTGACCCACACATCTCAAATCTTGATCCAAAAAGAATGAAAAGGGACAGTTCAGATGAGCATTATGTATATTTTTAATTTACCATTTTATTATTTTTAATCAGTAGCATTATTGCAACTACTTCTTGAATACTAAAAAATGTGGGAACACTGGACAGAAAAGCAGAACTATACAAATTAAACTTTATACAGACATTTAAACAAAAACAAAAATTAACCATGACATACTAAAACAAATGAAACAGCTAAAGAAAAGAACGAGACGATACCATCACACCAACAAAGCAAGCCACAGTCACCTGAAATAGAAGAACAGGTAATAGAACAATTAAATTCATCACTAGTGTTGATGGGATTGTATTACAAAACAAAACAAACAAACAAAAAACAGTTTTACAGAATCATTCCTGTTTTTTTTTTTTTTTTAATTGAATTGAATTGGATTTTTTTTTTCTCTGTCATGGGAGTCAAAGATATAATACAGAATTATAAAGAAATAAAGAAAAGAAAATTACATTCAGTAAAAAGGAGAAAGAACAAAAACATAATAAATATGAAAGCAGGGTAAGGTACAGTGTTGCACAGCTACATGGTCAAATTTACAATACTAATCTATGATGATATCTATTATGTCATTATTTACATTTACATTTAGTCATTTTGCAGACGCTTTTATCCAAAGCGACTTACAATTTGGGGAACACATGAAGCGATTCATCTTGAAGAGGCAATCCGACAAAGGAAGTGCTTGTAACACCAAGTCTCAGGCATTGTTTAAATAATTACATGCTAGCAAGGGAAGGAATAAGTAAGGAGAAAGAGTTTTTTTTTATTATATCTCCAAATATTCTTTGCACTTTATTGTTTTTTTTTTTATTTTAAAGAAAAGGTAAGGGTTTCCATCTTATATATTTCAATGTGTTTCAATATGTTGAAGCCATTTACAAGAAATAGCTTTTTTAGTTGCAACCAGAAATATTCTCCATATGTATAATTTGTTTCATGCATATCCAGGTTCCCCAAATATAACACATGAAACATGGCCTCTAATGTCCTATCATGCATGTCTTTCCAAAAATAGGTGAATAAGTGGACATGACCAGAGTATGGTGATGATTTTCTACTTCAGAATTAGTCTCCATGGCTGGGATCCAGATCCTATTTCACTATGGCACATTTGTGCGGGGAAATAAAAAACAAATTACATTTTTCCAGGCAAATAACCTCCACTGGTGTGAGCCTGTGGTTTCCCATTGGGAATTACGTTTTAACCAAGCCTCTTCTGTTATAATCCTGTTTCCTTCCTTCCCATTTAATTCTGACCGAGGAGGTAGAATCTGGTCTATAATTTGAAGACAATGGAAATTGGAAATGACCTTACTGACAGTATTAGCCCTAAATGCAGATAATATCTCCACTAAATCATTTTGTGCCTAAACAAGTCATGATTATGCAACATAAACTAAATTAGATCTCCATAATGTATTAATATGAATTCTATTTAAACTCACTGAGGCATGTACAGGTGCATGGTCAGATAAGTCCATTGTTCCTGTGTTACATTTAATTATCTTATGTCTGTCTTTACTTAACATAAATAAGTAGTCTATTATTGAGTATTCTGAATATGGGTGGGAGTAATGGGTATAGTCTCGTCCTTTGGAGAAGAAGTCTCTCCAAAGGGCTATCAGTCCAAGATTTCTTACAGAGCTTTGAGTTTCTTTGCTAAAGGAGTTATAGATATCTCTGTCAGTTTAGAGGTATCATTTTTTTGAGTTGAGGGTTATATTAAAATCTCACCCAGAAATGAAGGTTCCTTGTGTCTCAGTTGAGATGATATTAAAGATGTTTTGATAGAATTTAAATTTGCAACCCGGGGGAACATAAACATTGATCAATTTACCTGGAGCATCCTCAATTTGTCCTTTGATTAAAATATAATGTCTAGCTTTATCTCTAATTTCAGTCTGATGGTCATACCTAAGAAGAGCTAGGTAGTAACTGATTACATGTAATCTGGATTACTTAATCAGATACCAAAAATTAAGTACTTGTAATTAAAATAAATCACATTTTAAAATATTCGTAATCAGACTACAGTTACTTTTTATAGATTACATGATTACATTTTATTCACACAATGATGATGATTAGCCATTCAGTCCTGTCCGACTCTTGGTGATCCAATGGGCCAACTCTTGCCATGCTTTCCGATCTTCTACTTTCTTTTTCAGTTGTTCAATGCCTAAGTCTGTGTCACTTCTAATGATATCAAGCCAACGTGTTTTTTGGCGGCCTCTTTTCCTTTTTCCGCTAACTATGCCAAGCATCATTTCATGTTCTAGTGAAGCAGTTCACATCACATGGCCGAAAAAGGTAAGACGCAGTTTTGTAATTTTGCCTTCCAGTGACATCTCTGGTTTAATATGCTTCAGAACCTCTCTATTGGAAACTCTTGCTGTTAAACTTAAGATCATCTAAGTGTACTCAACTGTGCTATTTTGAGACACCATGAATATGAACTAAAATACGTTTTTAACATACTATCTTTGTGTTTAAAAAATGTACTTAGTTACCATTTATAGTACACTTGAACCCATCTTTCATACACTAGTACACTCAAGTGTACTACAAGTGGTAGCTAAATACATTTTTTAATTATAAAGATAGTATGTTAAAAGTGCATTTTAGTTCATATGCAGCCTGCAAATTATGTGTCGCCATACTGTGTTCGAACAACGGCTTCTTGATCTGTGTAAAGCGATCTTATCAACTGGGTCAGATGAGGTGATATTCACAATTTTTAAAGTACCTTCCATAGCTTATCATGTTCAACACAATCAAAGGCCTTACTGTAGTCAGTGAAACACATATAGATAACTTTTTGAAATTCATTGCATTTTTCAATGATCCATCGCAAATTTGCTATGTGGTCACGTGTGCCATGACCTCGGTGGAAACCAGCCTGCAAATCAAGTAGTTCTGTTTCTATGATTGGGAATAGGCGTTGCAGAATGATTTTTAAAAGGATTTTACTTATGTGAGGGATCAAGGCTATAATTCCTTGCATCACCTTTCTTTGGTATTGCTATAAAAACTGACCTTTTCCAATATTTTGGCCACTTCCTGATTTCCCAGACCTTTTGGCAAATTACTTTAATGGCTGCAGGTGGAATTGGCCTCAGCAGTTCCGCTTGGATACAGTCAAACCCAGGGGCCTTGTTGTTTGATAGGTGCTGCATCGCACATATAATTTCTTATTATGTTTTATTAAAGTTCGGGAGGAGCACGTCAGATACTTAGCCTAATTAACACAAGAGGAACGCACTCAAGTTAATCAACGCACAGGTATAAATACAGCTGACATACCGCAAAGCCCAGCTCTCTGCGGGTATCAAACCGCGGCCCCAAATCTCAGCCCCGCTGCCCACCCCTTTTAGCGCAGAGCTCACAGCTCAAGCAAGCGCCTGGCCGCAATGGCCGGCTCACTCAGGCCCGCAGCCCACCCCTTCCAGCTCAGGGCTCGCATCCCAAGCAAGTGCTTGGCCGCACGTGCTGTCAAACACAGCCCCGCCCCCAGCCCTCTCCTCTAAGCGAAACCACAATACTCGCTCTTCACCGCAACACCAATGCCCTGTAGCAAATTAGCTCAAGGGGGAAATATTAATAATTAATCATAACTCTTTATAATTAATTATACTATTTGGTTAAGTTAATAGAATTAACTTGATAAAGCAGAATTTGCGGTACAATCAATTGACCAGGTTGTCTAGCGAAAGCTCAGTATTGATTATTTATTAAAAGAAATCTTAATTTCCAGGGTAAGAGAAATACCCTTTTAAGGTACAGTACTACTCAGAGCATGTAACAAGATCAAAATCATTAAATTGAAGTATTCAGAAATGAATACTTATATGTATTGTGCACAAAGTTTTATTAACTAAATCACAAACATAACTAGTCTAAACAAACACACATATACATATATATATATATATATATATATATACACACACACACACACACACAAATCACACATACATGGTACATGGGAAGGGTAAGTGAGACTGGATGAATGAAACCAGACAGAAACAGGGGAAATGTAGCTGTGTTGACCATCTGAAAGAACCATCAGTCTCTAATTCAAAGCACAGTATACGATAGCTTACAACAAACCTCTGTGTGGTGAAAAGAACGAAACTTGCATTTGACTTGGCTGTGGAACGAGAATCTCATGAAGCCTCTGAAGAGGGTCTGGATGGTTCCATTCGATGGCCGAAGTTGCAATCTCTTGAAACTCAGAGGTTGTTCTTGACTCTGTTGGGGTTGAGAGAGTCTTCTCTCCTAAGTAAACACATGGCTGGGTGTAAAATGGGGCCCACTGGCCCTGTGGGCCGCAGTGGAACTGCAGGCCGCAGTCCAGAGATGAAGATCCAGAGACTGCTGGGAGCGGAGAGAGAGAAATGTCTGAGTGAGGGCATTTCCATGATGGCGAATTCCAGGGTTGATTGAAGATGAATGTAGTATTAGTCTGACTCTTTGTGGTCAAGAGCCATCTACCCAGGCTTGGGGGTATTGCACGCGGCTCTATATGTTGGGGCCTGCCGGGCGCGCCCGCACCGGCTTAGGCGCTCCATGAGTCCAACCACACGGGCAGCAGTCGGAAGATTTTGCAGAAGAGAGGGGCGGACCTGTGCGTGAGCCCTTTAAAGTCAGGGAAGAGTCACACCTTTCAGGATGGGCTTGACCAATGAGAAAGGCTGAATTTCCAAGCGGGAGGCTGGAAATATTGGGGGGTTTTATGACCCTTTGTCTGAGAGCATGGTTCGAATGGCTCTGGCAGTCTATACTTTGATTAAATTACAAACACACATGGCATTCTATGAGGAGGAGATGTACACCAAAGTGTCCGTCATCAAATGAGCATTAATTTGGTAGGAGACACGATATACAGTGAGGAAAATAAGTATTTGAACACCCTACTATTTTGCAAGTTCTCCCACTTAGAAATCATGGAGGGGTCTGAAATTGTCATCGTAGGTGCATGTCCACTGTGAGAGACATAATCTAAAAAAAAAAAAAAATCCAGAAATCACAATGTATGATTTTTTAACTATTTATTTGTATGATACAGCTGCAAATAAGTATTTGAACACCTGTCTATCAGCTAGAATTCTGACCCTCAAAGACCTGTTAGTCTGCCTTTAAAATGTCCACCTCCACTCCATTTATTATCCTAAATTAGATGCACCTGTTTGAGGTCGTTAGCTGCATAAAGACACCTGTCCACTCCATACAATCAGTAAGAATCCAACTACTAACATGGCCAAGACCATTGAGCTGTCCAAAGACACTAGAGACAAAATTGTACACCTCCACAAGGCTGGAAAGGGCTACAGGGAAATTGCCAAGCAGCTTGGTGAAAAAAGGTCCACTGTTGGAGCAATCATTAGAAAATGGAAGAAGCTAAACATGACTGTCAATCTCCCTCGGACTGGGGCTCCATGCAAGATCTCACCTCGTGGGGTCTCAATGAGAACTACACGGGAGGAGCTGGTCAATGACCTGAAAAGAGCTGGGACCACCGTTTCCAAGGTTACTGTTGGTAATACACTAAGACGTCATGGTTTGAAATCATGCATGGCACGGAAGGTTCCCCTGCTTAAACCAGCACATGTCCAGGCCCGACTTAAGTTTGCCAATGACCATTTGGATGATCCAGAGGAGTCATGAGAGAAAGTCATGTGGTCAGATGAGACCAAAATAGAACTTTTTGGTCATAATTCCACTAAACGTGTTTGGAGGAAGAAGAATGATGAATACCATCCCAAGAACACCATCCCTACTGTGAAGCATGGGGTGGTAGCATCATCTTTGGGGTGTTTTTCTGCACATGGGACAGGCGACTGCACTGTATTGAGAGGATGACCGGGGCCATGTATTGCGAGATTTTGGGGAACAACCTCCTTCCCTCAGTTAGAGCATTGAAGATGGGTTGAGGCTGGGTCTTCCAACATGACAATGACCCGAAGCACACAGCCAGGATAACCAAGGAGTGGCTCTGTAAGAAGCATATCAAGGTTCTGGCGTGGCCTAGCCAGTCTCAGACCTAAACCCAATAGAGAATCTTTGGAGGAGCTCAAACTCCGTGTTTCTCAGCGACAGGCCAGAAACCTGACTGATCTAGAGAAGATCTGTGTGGAGGAGTGGGCCAAAATCCCTCCTGCAGTGTGTGAAAAACTACAGGAAACGTTTGACCTCTGTAATTGCAAACAAAGGTTACTGTACCAAATATTAACATTGATTTTCTCAGGTGTTCAAATACTTATTTGCAGCTGTATCATACAAATAAATAGTTAAAAAATCATACATTGTGATTTCTGGATTTTTTTTTTTTTAGATTATGTCTCTCATAGTGGACATGAACCTACGATGACAATTTCAGACCCCTCCATGATTTCTAAGTGGGAGAACTTGCAAAATAGCAGGGTGTTCAAATACTTATTTTCCTCACTGTAGTTGGGGTTACATTAACTAATACTTCATTCATAAAGCATGAATACAACAAAATACAATGCAAGAGAAAAAATCATACACACAATGTCCTGGGATGCATGTTCATTCATAGAAAGGTTTGTCTATAAATGAAAAGGAGGAAAGTTCTGTTTTTATGGGCATTGAGTGGGTCTCAGAAGGGTCTGTTCTTACTGCACTTCGCATCTCACATACTTTTGAGCAATTAAACAGTCTTATCAGATGGTTTCCCTGGTAACTGAGCCCTCTAGGGTGCTCTTTCAAGAGAAGGGTCCATAGACCCTCATAGTTTGTTTGTGGAATGAGAGGGTTTCCTGGATTATTCATTAAGTATAATGACTAAATGTGTGTCTGATTGGTCCAAACGCTACAGCCCGTCCCACCAAACGCCATCGCCTCTGAACCTCCCCAAGTGGCTCACAACATCCGATCGCAGATATTAGCAGGTGCGGATGTCGATCTCTCCTCACTACTTTCTCTCCTGCCCACTTCTGACTCTAACCGGCAGATAGACTGCGGAGATTTTTCAGTCACGTTAAAGAACCCAAACCCCCTTTCATCTCGAATTCTTTCTTTTTCTGAGTTCTCCATTACTTTCAGCCAATTCACGGAGATCATTCGTTCAGCCTTCCCTCACAGGCGACGCAAACTCAATGACTACCTGGCAATCATAGCCGACCTCGCGTTGTCCTATGGAGGGGGGCATTTTTTCACGTCCCACAAACTTTCCGCAAAATGCGCAGTTCGAGTTGCACAATGGAACCAGTGCCCTTACTGGGGCGCACTCGATCCAGATCTCCACAGCAGGGTGTTCCTAGGCTGCAGGAACATTTTGTGTGCGGTTTGCAGGTCAGTCGCTCACTCCACCATGACTTGCCCACGAATCAATCCCTCCATAATCCCATGTCCAGAGCCCATCTCTGTGAAATCCTCCAGCTACATCCCAAGATCCACAACGGCTGCGAACTCATACCCGGAATGAACAGCAACATCTGCAGCGGACAACAGGCAGCCTTGTATCGCGTTTAATTCCGGGAGATGCAACAGACAGCGCTGCCAACAGATAGCTTTTGCGGCAGAGCTCATGCTCGCATTGTTTGTCCAGTGTACAAAGCTGTGAATAAAAAATCTAAAAATTACCCATCGACTCCCGTGAACATTTCTCGTCTGGCCATCGAACTTGCCCACCATCCAGACAAAGAATTCTCTAATTATCTTCCGTCCGGCCTCAGTCACGGTTTTAACCGTGGCGTCGAATGTGCGATTTTCCCAAAATTTTATCTGTAATAACCTCCAATCCGCCCACGCTAAGCCCGATGTCATAGACGACCTTATCAAAAAAGAAGTCAAATCAGGCTTCATGATCGGCCTTTTGACAACCCCCCCTTCGAAGTGTTTCGTGTCAGCCCCATTGGAGTGGCTACAAGAACATTTTTGGATAAAAAACGCCTAATTATCGATCAGCTTTCTTTCCTTGCTGCTCTTCACACAATAGCAATAACACATTCATAATTTATTGATTCTCTCTAATTCCTCTTTTTCATCTTTGAAATCTTCCTTTCTAAAATAGTCTGCCACTTACATACACTCAGAAAGTCCAGTTTTGTGGACATTCACACAGAAATCAGTCATTAATCAGGTGGCTACAAAGCATTTGACCATTGGATTTACAAAAATCATTTCAGGTTTAAGAAGTGTTTCAACATTGCATCAACTACTGATGAACACATTCAATTTTATTTGAATTATCAATCAATAGGTTATTTAAACATGTATCATTATGTATTTTTGAGAGGCTTTCGTCTTTCAAACTCATTATTTACATGTAATGCAGACATTCCCAAACTTTTTGTCATCTGAACCTCTTTCACCTAATGTATTTACTTTAAAGGGGTGGTCAACCAGCTATTCCAATCAACCACAATCAACAACCTAATCAACCCTATGTGAAGGAGACGTGTTGCACTGCGTGAGGCAAATGGTGGTCACACCAGATACCGACTGGCTTTCGGACCCCCCCAATACAGTGAAACTGCACGATTTAGAGTGGCCTTTTATTGTGGCCAGCCTAAGGCACACCTGTGCAATAATCATGCTGTCTAATCAGCATCATGATATGTCACACCTGTGAGGTGGATGGATTATCTCGGCAAAGGAGAAGTGCTCACTAACACAGATTTAGACAGATTTGTGAACAATATTTGAGAGAAATAGGCCTTTTGTGTACATAGAAAAAGTCTTAAATCTTTGAGTTCAGCTCATGAAAAATGGGGGCAAAAAAAAAAGTGTTGTGTTTATAATTTTGTTCAGTGTATGTACAAGAACATTCAACAACAAAATGAATAAAAGCATTTTTTTAACACCAAGACTGACTTCCGTTCTCAAGCCTGTGTGGTAATTTGGCTCTGAGGGAAAAACCTCAAACCTGTATGATGGAGTCAGTGGCGGTTCTACATTGAATTACTCTCTGGGCGAGACCCCCTCTGAGCGCCCCCCCACCCATCCGAGAAAAAAAAAAAAACACAAAATTTTGCACAAACAGCCATGTTTTACTATAACAATATAAGTGTAAGACAAGCTTATATTTCTCAATTGCACAAATCATTCAACAGAACATTTGAAAAACACAATTCTGCACAAAACAGTATAAGTTATCAGAACTTAAATAAATATACTCTATGTACATAAAAGTGGTAAAAATATGTACAATCAGAATGTTTCACAATCAGGCTTTGACCTTTTTCTCTCCATCACTGTGTTTATTTGGCACTCGACAATCAACAGATTTCCCCCAACACTGTCACTCACGACCAGAAGTCAAGACTAAACCAATTCACCTCCACATAATCGTTTTGTATTACCTATTTTTATTAGCCATTTCACACAATTCAGAAAAAAACAAAAACGTGCAAATTATAGGCCTGTGTTTTAATATTATGAATGAAATGTGCGTTATTTGGAAGAAAGTAAATGTGTGACTGACTTTAGCCCACTAAGTGGATCAAAATCATCGTCGCTGTATGTGGATACCCAGAGCTGTATGATACATCTTTGTACTTTTATAGAAACAAGAATAAATAAGGATCTTGCTTGGTGTGTTACTTTGTACACAACATAGTAAATCATAATTTATAGCCTATTTGTTACATAAAAATAATATTTCTATGTTAAGACTAGAATAGGCTACTTATGGCAAACATTTGTACATTCATTCTAATTGTATCCTATTGCAAATACACTCACAATAGTATAGTAAAAAATAGTTATTTGTGATTGGACCAGTGTAGTGTAATGAGAGGAGCCGCCTGGCAGAAGCCCCTCCTTGACGCGAATTCACGTCTGTTGTGAAGTGAATTTCAGGCGCGAATGAAGAGAGTAAACTCAAAATGTTCAAGCATCCAACTACTCGCGAATAGCGCGATTTATTCGCGCAAGTCGCGTCTGGTGTGAACGCACAGTCACACAGCTTCTGTGCACGGCACCTTCTCAGCAAGCAGGGGCGCCAATTTGCAACCCCCCACACAGTTATATGATAGATAATAGAAAACCGCTTAGCGGCGCAGATGATTTATTTTTTAATTTTTTTTCAAGTGCTTGTGCCGCCCCCCACGTGTCATGAAAAAATGCCGCCCCGGGCGACTGCCCGGTTCGCCCATGCCTAAAACCGCCACTGGATGGAGTTTCAGTCGCTCCACAAAGTCTGGTGTTGAGGCAGTTTCCACTGGGCTGCCTTGTCCTCTTTTCGTTGTCTAAGTTCGGCGCTGAAGGTGTTTGAGCAGTGTCTGCTATGGCCGGGAAGACATACAGACGTACACCCCATGATTTAATATATTTTGTTGCCTCTTCTGCAGTGCTCATCGATGGATTGAGACCCAGCTCATCTTTAGTAATTCTTCAATTAACTTGATTATTGATTAGCCATTTTCAACGCCCTCTGGTACTCCTTATATTCAGATGTTATCCCGTCTAGACCTGCTCTCTTGATCTGACATCTTAGCCTCTAGCTGGGTCTGAAATTTAGCAGTTCAATTAGTGCTTCTCCCATCTGTTGTATTTGTTCCTCTGCTTCCATAATATGACCCTCTGCTTCTTAAATTCTCTTATTTGTGCTGTTCAAATCTTTCTTGACATCTGCTAGTTTTGTTTTACTTCCTGAGTTTTCTCAGCTCTTTGAGTATCTTCTCCAAATTAATTTCCCCCTCAGAGTTAACATGTTGGCTAGGTTGGCTCCTTTTCACCGTTTTGAATTTGAATTCAAATTTGCATCAGGTTTGATGGAAACATTATATATTAGGGGTGGGGGAAAAAAATTATTTACATATGTGACCCTGTAACCAGTCATAAGTCGCACAGGTATATTTGTAGCAATAGCCAAAAATACATTGTATGGGTCAAAACTATCGATTTTTCTTTTATGCCAAAAATCATTAGTGAACTTCTGTAATGAACTTCTAGTAATAATGTAATTAACTACTTGCACAACTACTTCTGTGTTCTACTTAGTACAGCTCAGGAGTTTCCGGTCAGCATACTGTACATACAGACAGTTTCTCATTAGAACGCATATTATTACTACATTGTAGGGTTGGCAATTTTTGTATGTATATACATATGTATATGTATGTATACACGTATATATATATGCATGTATATACATATGTATACACACACACATATATATATATATATATATATATATATATGTATATTTATAAATATATATGTATATATATATATATATATATATATATATATACAGGTGCTGGTCATATAATTAGAATATCATCAAAAGTTGATTTATTTCACTAATTCCATTCAAAAGTGAAACTTGTATATTATATTCATTCATTACACACAGACTGATATATTTCAAATGTTTATTTCTTTTAATTTTGATGATTATAACTGACAACTAAGGAAAATCCCAAATTCAGTATCTCAGAAAATTAGAATATTATGAAAAGATTCAATATTGAAGACACCTGGTGCCACACTCTAATCAGCTAATTAACTCAAAACACCTGCAAAGGCCTTTAAATGGTCTCTCAGTCTAGTTCTGTAGGCTACACAATCATGGGGAAGACTGCTGACTTGACAGTTGTCCAAAAGACGACCATTGACACGTTGCACAAGGAGGGCAAGACACAAAAGGTCATTGCAAAAGAGGCTGGCTGTTCACAGAGCTCTGTGTCCAAGCACATTAATAGAGAGGCGAAGGGAAGGAAAATATGTGGTAGAAAAAAGTGTACAAGCAATAGGGATAACCGCACCCTGGAGAGAAACAAAACCCATTCAAAAATGTGGGGTAGATTCACAAGAACCACTACGCACAGACGTATGCAAGACATGGGTTTCAGCTGTCGCATTCCTTGGGTCAAGCCACTCTTGAACAACAGACAGCGTCAGAAGCGTCTTGCCTGGGCTAAAGACAAAAAGGACTGGACTGCTGCTGAGTGGTCCAAAGTTATGTTCTCTGATGAAAGTAAATTTAGTATTTCCTTTGGAAATCAGGGTCCCAGAGTCTGGAGGAAGAGAGGAGAGGCACACAATCCACGTTGCTTGAGGTCCAGTGTAAAGTTTCCACAGTCAGTGATGGTTTGGGGTGCCATGTCATCTGCTGGTGGTGGTCCACTGTGTTTTCTGAGGTCCAAGGTCAACGCAGCCGTATACCAGGAAGTTTTAGAGCACTTCATGCTTCCTGCTGCTGACCAACTTTATGGAGATGCAGATTTCATTTTCCAACAGGACTTGGCACCTGCACACAGTGCCAAAGCAACCAGTATCTGGTTTAAGGACCATGGTATCCCTGTTCTTAATTGGCCAGCAAACTCGCCTGACCTTAACCCCATAGAAAATCTATGGGGTATTGTGAAGAGGAAGATGCGATATGCCAGACCCAACAATGCAGAAGAGCTGAAGGCCACTATCAGAGCAACCTGGGCTCTCATAACACCTGAGCAGTGCCACAGACTGATTGACTCCATGCCACGCCGCATTGCTGCAGTAATTCAGGCAAAAGGAGCCCCAACTAAGTATTGAGTGCTGTACATGCTCATACTTGTCATGTTCATACTTTTCAGTTGGCCAAGATTTCTAAAAATGCTTTCTTTGTATTGGTCTTAAGTAATATTCAAATTTTCTGAGATACTGAATTTGGGATTTTCCTTAGTTGTCAGTTATAATCATCAAAATTAAAAGAAATAAACATTTGAAATATATCAGTCTGTGTGTAATGAATGAATATAATATACAAGTTTCACTTTTTGAATGGAATTAGTGAAATAAATCAACTTTTTGATGATATTCTAATTATATGACCAGCACCTGTATATATCTTAAACTTCCATTTTTTCACTCAAGTCTTATTCCCAAAATATATTTAACATATTCAACATTATTGTTCATTAATATTCTAATAAAGAAGACATGTAAATCACTTTCTGTGGTAACTGACATGATACCAAAAATGTTTAAATAGAATATGCTACACTCAGATGAGGGTATATATGTTAGAAGCTCACCAGAACGATGTAGCACTTCCTACTTGAGCTCATGGGGAAGTCATGGACAAGTATATCAAAACGGAAGGTGTGACTGCAGTATGTCTCCGTATCCCTACACACATAATCTGGTATAAACCCTCAAGATGCAAAATATTTTCAACATTTAGTGTTAAGGTGGAAACTGTTTTTGATACTGAGAAATTACACCACACATACATTAAATCAGAAATATGAAAAGGCATAGAACAACTTCATTCACCTGTTTGAGACCTCAATGATGAAGAAGAAACGTGGAGATACTGCAGGGTTCTTGGACAGCACATCATCACAGGGAGAGTTAGGCTGGCAAAGCCATCTACACATACAGTTTCAACATGAAAACAGTAAGCTTGACTCAAATGATGCCACAGAACAGCAGGGGCTGGTTGCATGAACATTTCCACTATGCTAAAACTGTGTCTTAATAACTAGTCTGTCCAACTAGCAGTTAGTCAAGGGGTAGTCAGTCTTACTTTTTGGATTCAAATTACACAAATCCTTTTATAACTGATTTAAGTTATAAAAGTAACTGACTTAACAGTTATGAACAGTCAAAAAGTACTGTGGCAAGCAGCCCTTAGTCAGTGGATAAATAGACAGAGCAGGGACACCCTTATCATAAGTGTTTAGGTAGCTTAAAGGGTACTGACATTGCAAATCTAAAATAAGCATTACTAATGTACAAGGGCATATGTATTCATTTGACATTTTTTATTGAGAGAGAGACAATGACATAAAAATGGTTTGAGATCTAATAATAACTGACTGCTGAAGACGCTAAAATATAAAGCGGGTGTCACCTGATTCCATTGTTTCTGGTGCCATTAAAGATAAAAAATCCTTCCTCAGTGATGTTGCAAGAGGTTCTGTCCTTCTCACAGCCCTTTATATCCCATATATGTGCTCTCTCTGAACTGATACACAGACAAACGTGTTAATCTAATTGAGGACAATCCATTTTTTTATGGTTACTTGTACATTTTTGGAAA
Source organism: Onychostoma macrolepis (assembly GCF_012432095.1). Classification (NCBI taxonomy): domain Eukaryota; kingdom Metazoa; phylum Chordata; class Actinopteri; order Cypriniformes; family Cyprinidae; genus Onychostoma; species Onychostoma macrolepis. Next base: position 6,248,734 of record NC_081175.1, on the reverse strand, counting down.
ATTAACCAAAAAACTTAAGTATACACACACTCAAGGAAGATGACTTGCTCTAAAATTATGCAAGAAAGAATTAGAGTGTCTGCTTGTTGCAGAACATATCATTTGTGATACCATACATGTTTAATATATTGCTGGAGTTGTGGGAAAAGTGATGCTGTACTAAATAAAATGACTGAAATCTGTCATGCTGCTGTTTTGTACCTGTAATTGAGGCTGTTATACCTCAGAACCTCCTCAGGGCTGTACAGACGAATGTTCTTCCTTGAGTGAGGACCACCACCAACTACCTTAAAAGTGTAGCTAAAAACATACACACAGACTTGTAATATCTAAACACTTCATGTTATCTGGGGAACAGAAAATGCAACATGAAATATGCTTTCTGAGACTGTTCATATAAATCACGAGGAGCTTTACCTGCCAAGAAACTTCCTAGACTCTCCTAGGACCACATCCTGAATGAGGAGGAAGGGAAAGAACACTACCGAGAGAGAGAGAGAGACAGAGAGAGAGAGACTGTTTAAACCATTCAGAATTACTATACAAAAATAATACCTTGAAATAAATATTTAACACACCTAAACAATGTTTAATCAAATAGGTTCATACTTTGTGTAAAGCTGTCTTATGCTGATGTTAAATATGATTAACAAATGGCATCCCATCATCTCAACAATAATTTGTATGTATAAAAACTCTAAGAAAGGATATTTTTGTGGCAACAGAAAATACTTTCCTATGTATTAATGCATTAGAGCATGTAGTAAGGATCAAAATCGTAAAGGGACATTATCTACAAGCAGAATCAGAAACTCATGTAATTTGTGCACAAGAGTTTTATTAACTAAACACTAACACAAACTAGTCTAACAAACAAACAAATATACATACACTCATACATGGGAAAGGGCACATGAGACATGATGGATGAAACCATCAGGAAAACCAGAGAATGAAGCTATGAAAAGAGTCAGTTAACCACCTGAGTAAAACCATCAGCGCCGTTTATAACGGGGTCTATAGCTTATACTAAACCTCTGTTTCGTTTAGTTAATTGTACGATACTTGCATTGCCTTGGTCATTGACGAGTGTCCGGATGCAGTCTTGGATGAAAGTCTTGATGGTTTCAAGGTTTTGGACTTGCGATCACGTTCTTCCTGGTTTGAAGAGTGATGAATTCCAAAGATGTTCTGACTCGATGGTGATTGGGAGTTTCTTCCCAGGTAGAAAGTGAAAAAGAGCTAAGAGAGACATCTGCTGAGATCCGAGGATCTTTTGTTGAGTGGAAAGACAAGGCCGAAAGCCTAGCACAAAAACTTAAGGGTCCAGAAGAGTTTTAGCTCATCCTCCTAGGATCTAAAAGAACCGCAGACTGGCTTGTGTTGAGGCCTGCCAGGCGCGGCAGTGCTGGCCCTGGGACTTAGCAACCAGAAGATGGAAAGGGGATGAGAGACAAGTGAAGAGACTAAAAAGCAAGGCGGGTCACTGAAGTGAGGCCTTTTAAATCCTATGGAGGTCACACCCCTCGGGGGTCAAAGAGCCAATGGTGATTTGCACTTTCGGAGGGAAAGTTTACGACTCTTTGTCTCTGAACATGGTAATTTGCATATGTAATTTCACTGGATGTTAATGCAAAAACTACTAAAGCTTCTTAGGACACTAATATGTTGCATAGGTATCAACATGTAATATATACTCTCGATTAGATCATCCGAAAACGAATTATCTTCTATCTTGACACACTTCCCACATCTTTTTTCAAAAGTGTGCTTAACTGTTTAGAACCAGATCTCTTAGAAGTGGTGAATGCCTCACTTCTTATTGGGACTTTTCCAAACTCCCTGAAAACTGCAGTTGTTAAGCCCCTTCTGAAAAAGCGCAATCTTGATAACACAATATTAAGCAAGTATAGACCAATATCAAATCTTCCTTTCATAGGTAAGATTATTGAAAAGGTAGTTTTTAATCAGCTGAACAACTACTTAAACTCAAATGGATACCTGGACAATTTTCAATCTGGTTTCAGAGCGCATCACAGTATAGAGACAGCGCTTATTAAGATAATAAATTATATTCGCTTCAATTCTGATTCTGGCAAAATATCAGTGCTGGTACTACTAGATCTTAGTGCTGCGTTTGACACTGTTGATCATAACATACTTCTAGAGAGACTGGAAAACTCTGTCGGGCTTTCTGGGATAGTACTCAAATGGTTCAGGTCATACTTAGAAGGGAGAGGTTATTATGTGAGTATAGGAGAGCATAAGTCTAAGTGGACGTCCATGACATGCAGAGTCCCACAAGGCTCAATTCTTGCACCACTCTTGTTTAGCCTGTATATGCTCCCACTAAATCAAATAATGAGAAAGAACCAAATTGGCTATCACAGCTATGCTGATGATACCCAGATTTACCTAGCCTTATCTCCAAATGACTATAGCCCCATTGACTCCCTCTGCCAATGCATTGATGAAATTAACTGTTGGATGTGCCAGAACTTTCTTCAGTTAAACAAGGAGAAAACTGAAGTCATTGCATTTGGAAACAAAGATGAAGTTCTCAAGGTGAATGCATAACTTGACTCTAGGGGTCAAACAACTAAAAATCAAGTCAAAAATCTTGGGGTGATTCTGGAGACAGACCTTAGTTTTAGTAGTCATGTCAAAGCAGTAACTAAATCAGCATACTATCATCTCAAAAACATTGCAAGAATTAGTTGTTTTGTGTCCAGTCAAGACTTTGAGAAACTTGTTCATGCCTTTATCACCAGCAGGGTGGATTATTGTAATGGTCTCCTCACCGGCCTTCCAAAGAAGACCATTAGACAGCTGCAGCTCATCCAGATGCTGCATGCTGTCAGGATTCTGACTAGGACCAGAAAAACTGAGCATATCACGCCAGTCCTCAGGTCCTTACACTGGCTTCCAGTTACATTTAGGATTGATTTTAAAGTACTTTTACTCATTTACAAATCACTCAATGGCCTAGGACCTAAATACATTGCAGATATGCTCACTGAATATAAACCTAACAGACCACTCACATCATTAGGATCAAGTCAGTTAGAAATACCAAGGGTTAATAATGCTTAATAATCCAAACAGGGTAAATCCAACAGAGCAGTAAGCACCACAACATGTAGTAGATACGAGACCTAACAAACAAGAGCTGAAACTGTGGGTCATCTTAAAGGGGTCATGAGCTGAGAAACAAAAATTCCCTTGATCTTGTGATATATAAGAGATCATTGTACTATAAAAACATCCTGTAAGTTCAGAACTCAAAACTTAGTTTTGAAAGTCAAAAAACAGCTTATATTGAAGCCAGTCTACCAAAATGACAGCTTGTGGAATGTGCCACTCTACAACGTGGCTATTACTGTGGCTAAACACCGCCTCTGCAGAAGATCAACGCCTGCTTCTACATCGCTGCCTGTTTAGCCCCGCCCACCAATTTGCACATGTAGTGTGCATAATAAGAGAGGCGAACGCAGGTCTACACAGAAAACAAACAATAAAGATGGCTCCAAAGACAGCAAGACACTGTGCAGTATCAAGTTGCATTGCCTTCCTTCTGATCCCAACATTAAGTGGATGAAGTTTACAAGGCAAGGCAAGGCAAGTTTATTTATATAGCACATTTCATACACAGTGGTAATTCAAAGTGTTTTACATAAAAGGAAGTGAAAAAGTCATTAAAAAAAAACACAAAAAAAAACAACCCGAATTCCGGAAATGTTGGGACGTTTTTTAAATTTGAATAAAATGAAAACTAAAAGACTTTCAAATCACATGAGACAATATTTTATTCACAATAGAACATAGAGAACATAAATGTTTAAATGGAGAAATTTTACACTTTTATCCACTAAATGAGCTCATTTCAAATTTGAAGGCCTGCTAGAGGTCTCAAAAAAGTTGGCACAGGGGCAACAAAGGGCTGAAAAAGCAAGACATTTTGAATTCAGCTGGGAGAACATCTAGCAACTAATTAAGTTAATTGACATCAGGTCTGTCACATAAAAGGGATGTCTTAGAGAAGCAGAGTCTCTCAGAAGTAAAGATGTGCAAAGGCCCTCCAATCTGTGAAAGAGTGCGTAAAAAGTTTGTGGAATACTTTAAAAACAACATTCCTCAATGTCAAATTGCCAAGGCATTGCAAATCTCATCATCTACAGTGCATAACATTATCAAAAGTTTCAGAGAAACTGGAGAAATCTCTGTGTGTAAGGGACAAGGCCGAAGACCTTTGTTGGATGCCCGTGGTCTTTGGGCCCTCAGACGACACTGCATTACTCATCAGCATGATTCTGTCATTGACATTACTAAATGGGCCCAGGAATACTTCCAGAAACCACTGTCGGTAAACACAATCCGCCGTGCCAGCTGCAGATGCCATCTAAAGCTCTATCATGCAAAAAGGAGGCCATATGTGAACATGGTCCAGAAGTGCCGTTGTGTCCTGTGGGCCAAGGCTCATTTAAAATGGACTGTTTCAAAGTGGAAAAGTGTTCTATGGTCAGACATGTCCAAATTTGACATTCTTGTTGAAAATCACAGACTCCGTGTCCTCCGGGTTCAGTTCAAAAGCCAGCATCTCTGATGGTATGGGGGTGCAAAAGTGCATACGATATGGGCAGCTTGCATGTTTTGGAAGGCACTATGAATGCTGAAATGTATATAAAGGTTTTAGAGCAACATATGCTCCCCTCCAGATGACGTGTATTTCAGCAGGACAATGCAAAACCACATACTGCAGCTATTACAACAGCATGGCTTCGTAGTAGAAGAGTCCAGGTGCCGAATTGGCCTGCCTGCAGTCCAGATCTTTCAATGTCAGAGAACATTTGGCGCATCATTAAGCGAAAAATGCATCAAAGACGTCCACGAACTCTTCAGTAGCTGGAAACCTATATCAGGCAAGAATGGGACCAAGTTCCAACACCAAAACCAGAGGTGGAAAGTAACTAATTACAAATACTTTCGTTACCGTACTTGAGTACATTGAGTATAATTAAATTGTGGTACTTTTACTTGAGTAAAATAAAACTAAAGTATTCAACTTCACTACATTTATTTTTCACCAAAAGTACAAAGTATAAAAAAAAAAAAAAAAAAGAAGGCGCCGATGGAGAAACAGAGCGAGCCGGCGTTTGACGGGCACTTTTCAAATTCCTGGGGTGGAGCCCTGCACTTCAGCCAATAACAGACAGGTCTGACTCAGGTGCGAAACCAATCAAAACTTCCAGTTCAGCAGGGGGGCAGGCCGTTCAAACCGCGCTTTGCTTTGACTGTCAATCACCGTCTGTGTTGTTTTGAATCAGCGTAGCATGTCAATATTTTAGTGAATGTGAGCTATGCTCTGATCTTAAATCGTAAATTTGTCAGCTCCTGAAATGGGTCATACCGTCAATATAACCAGAGCACACATTAGTATAAGTAAATAGAAACTCGGTTGATAGAAGGACGCAGTTATTGCATGGATGGAGCAAGCACAATGTAAGTGTCTTAATACATGCACACAGTTCAGCTGAATGGTAAAAATCGCCCTCTTTAAGTGCAGTTAAACTAAATGTAAGACGCTAACCTCAACATTAACAACAACATTGAAATAAGAGCCTATGCATTTTTACGTGCATCTGGCTGATAGATCAACCATGATTTATGTGTCAATCAGATGCATTTTAAATAACTTTTTCTGTGTGCATGCTTTGGATGTGTGAGCACATGGGCGAAGAAATGAGATAGTCTATTTATGACCAGATGATTTTCATATCCAAAACGAGACGATGTGAACATCAAGGAGCCTAAACACTCTCATGCAGTGCATGTTTCATTCATACTCGAAGCCGGAGGGCGCTCTCGCTCAGACAGTCCAAAACGGACTAGTAGAAGTAATAACTTATGACACGCAGGAAATCCCTAATATGGACAAAGGCATCCCACTATTGCTGTAGCTAAAAAACAAACAAAAGTTAATTTCAGGTCATTTCCAGGTGATAAATATAATATATGAATAATGCAGTGCTAATTGACATAACATTTATTGCAGTATAGAAACTTTTCTGCCTTATGTGTTTGTATAAACCAATCCTAAAATGATCATTAGGAAAACACAGAAAAAAAATATTATAGAATACAAATGATTGGTTATCGTCCAGCAGTGTATTTGGTTTCTTAGCCAATTAAAAGACATAAGAAAAAACAAAGCCTGTCAATTAGACAAAAGTAAAAAGTTGTTATTTTTTTACATTTCTGTCCCCCTCATTTCTGAAATGATGGCTACACCCCTATGTGTGCACGAGTCTTCTTGTGCTTAAATGGTTAAAGTCATATTAAAATGCACACAAAGGAATCGATAAGAGGAATCGAAATTTTAATTTTATAACAAGACGATTTCTGAGCATCCTATTCCAGAATAGATTTTGGATTCCCAAGCTTAGGTATGGGTCAACATGTTAAATAAAATGCTCTTTTTTTTTTTGTCCTACCGAAAATGTGCCTGGAGTCCACCTTTGTTATTATAGCAAACTACACTTTCAATGTGATTTTAAACCATTCAAGTCAAGAAGACTCACTGGCTGTTTTCTCTGCTGCACACACATACTTGTGTAAGTGTTCTTTAGCCTGCTGATTTTCATTCAAAGTATTCAGCTAACTATGAAATATTTTGCAATAAGATGATATCTAAGATTTTTAATTAATTTATTTATTTTTTACCTTATTGGAATCGAAATTAGGAATTGACAAGAATTGGAATCATTAAAATTCAAACGATGCCCAACCTTACCCATGCCCCACATTATTTTTTTTACTGGCACCTTTCTATTCACACTGTTTTAGACCTTTTCTTTTCTTTTAAACCTTCACTTACCCTTCTTTGCTTTTGCCCTTCTTAAAAACAACCACTTTCCCCCGGTTTCACAGAGGCTTAAGCCTAGTCCTAGACTAAAATGTAAATCTGAGCTGTTTTAACTGAAAGCAACTTGCACTGACTCATCTTAAAATATATCAGTGCCTTTGTTTTGTCTCAAGATGCACACCAGTAATGTTTTTTCTAAGCACGTTTATAAAAATCACTTAAATGTCCTAATTGAACTATGGCCTAATCCTGGTTTAGTCTAAGCCCTGTCTGTGAAACCGGGCCATATTCTTATACGTGAATGTACTTTTCAAAATTAGTTATAACACAGTTGCTCCTGGCAACAGGAATAGGTAGTATGTTTGCTTAATAGCGTCAAACATGACAATTTATGAGACTAATATCATGTTTTGCTCCAAAACCACTATATACCATCAGTCGTGTTTGAAACAGTTAGCTTCTGTGGTTCCATGTTGCTTCTTATCACAGTGAGATAGAAAATATTTTTTATAAAATTCTATACAGCGATACAAGCTATGTCAATGAGTGTTGCATTGCAATTGTGTGTTTATTGTCTTCCACGTTTCATCAGTCAAAGCGTCTCTATCTGCATGTTATTCAGCTGTAGTGATATCTGATGCATTTGTCCATATAAGGGATTTCCTGGGTCTCACTTGTGAAACAGACATTACAGTACATGGGTGTTAGGATTAGGGTTAACCCTACTCCATAATGCTCACATCATCTAATTTTGGGTAAAAATAGAAAAATAATACTTTGTAACGCAGTAACAAAAACTACTTTTTTACTCTTACTTGAGTCATATTATTTTTCAGTACTTTTACTTGTACTTAAGTAAATTATTCCTTAAGTAGCAATACTATTACTTTGAAATTTGAAATGAGCTCATTTTGTGCTCCTCAAAATTCTCAGTTTAAACATTTGTTATGTTATCTATGTTCTATTGTGAATAAAATATTGGCTCATGTGATTTGAAAGTCTTTTAGTTTATTTTATTCAAATTTAAAAAACGTCCCAACATTTCCGGAATTCGGGTTGTATTTTTAATGAAGTTCCAGACCACATCAGTAAGAACTTAGTCCTTTGTTCACTTCATTTTACCATGGATTTGTACACAAACAAGGCACAATTCGACGCTGCATTTTCAGAAAGATTGAAACAGAAAGACGATGTTGTACCGACTATATCGGACCCAACAGTAATGTCGCAACACACAAGTGTGAGTGACTGTTTTTTTTATGTGATCACTATTGCTTTGTCTGGTAAACAAATCAATTGATACGAGTATTTAGCCTATGTGTTTTTAACCTAAAATCACTGCAGCATCCATCTGTGAAGGACTTATGATGTCAACATGCACAACTTTTAGCCAATCTTAGCAGTGGGCATTTACTTCCGAGTCTACAATCCATCACGCCTATTCAAACAGAGCTTTCTGATGAGGGTGATTAAAAACAGGAAGAAATTACGTTTTTTGATCTTGATAACATTATAAGCGGACCTTAGAGAACAGTACAAAATAAAAAAACAAAGGCAGTTCATGACCCCTTTAAATCCATGAACAAATGAGTTGATAATGAGATGATTGATAGTGCACAGCTGAAAGAGTGAGAGAAATGGTGCTGACTGAAAACAAAGGTCCATGAGAAGTGAAAGTGTGAAAGAACATCCCCTCCCGGAAGGCGTGTCCTCGTGTTGTGAAAAAAAGGAGGCAAGGAGGACGAGAGTGGCGCAGGGATGGTGAACAGGAGCAGGCGAATGGTGAAAGGGGCTTGCAAAAGGATTGCACACAAGCAAAGAGGTGCAGGAGGCGGCTCTGGAGGAGGATGGATGACCAGGAGGCAGAACCAAGAAATCCAGGGTGGTGATGATGGAAGTGAACAGCCTTGAATAGAAGATGGTGGCAGCTGATTCAGCCCACAGCCAAGACTGTGCCCCATGGATGACTGGAGGCAACGGCGACGTTGGAGATCGAACCCACCGTGCAGACAAAGAGCCAAAGTAGTGAAGTGACACTGAAGATCCTGGCGGCCACGACCGAGCCGTAGCGATGACCCTGGAGACTGCTGGAGTCGAGGAAGGAAGGAGAACAGGCGTGGAAGCCAAGGGCTCCTCACACCCAGGAGGAGGTGGCTCCCAGCAGTCCAGAGGTGTAGCCACACCACTGAAAAGATGCACTAAGGGTATAATAGGAGGTGATGATGACTGGATGGCAGGAATGGCTGGGGACTGGACAAGAGACTACAGGGACAAACACAGCCATATCACTCTGCAACCCAAGACTGGTTGCCCACTGAAGCTAAGCAGGGTTGAGCCTGGTCAATACCTGGATGGGAGACCTCCTGGGAAAACTAGGCTGCTGTTGGAAGAGGTGTTAGTGAGGCCATCAGGAGGTGCTCACCCTGTGGTCTGTGTGGGTCCTAATGCCCCAGTATATTGACAGGGACACTATGCTGTCAAAAAGCAACGTCTTTCAGACGAGACGTTAAACCAAGGTCCTGACTCTCTGTGGTCATTAAAAATCCCATGGCACTTCTCGTAAAGAGTAGGGGTGAAACCCCAGTGTCCTGGCTGAATTGCTGCCACTGGCTCTTGTCAATCATGGCCTCCTAATAATCCCCATCCACCAAATTGGTTCTATCACTCTCTCCTCTCCACCTGTAGCTGGTATGTGGTGAGCGCATTGGCGCCGTTGTACTGTGGCTACCATTGCATCATCCAGGTGGATGCTGCACACTAGTGGTGGTTGAGGAGAGAACCCCCCACATGATTGTAAAGCGCTTTGGATGTACAGCAATACACAATAAAGCGCTATATAAATGCATCATTCATTCATTCATTCAAACACTCAGGAAACATACAAAGTCATCAGAAGGGGTTTGGAGAGGTGGTGGAAACTCAGAACAAAAGCTGGTGTTGAGGTCAGCATGCAGGAAACTGCAGAGGCAGTCATTCGGGAATTATATTGTTGGCATGAGGCTAAGGAACTCCTCCAAATGTTCCTCGAGGGAGTGGTCCTTCTGCTCAAGGCATAACAATTTAGCTGCTGCTAAGTCTGTAGTGCAGAAACCAACCAAAACACATACTAACGAAAAAAACAAAAACACTACCACAAAAACGCTGTTTATCTATTCTAGGTCGTGTCTTCTGTCATGCTCGGGTGGAATAAACAAACTTGAACAAGAAGAATCAAACTAATAGGCAGTCTTTAATAAATCAAAGAGAGTAAATACAACAGAGAAGTAAGCACTAGGCAAGGGCCGGTATGAGATTCTGACGGTATGATAACCTTAGATACAAATATCACGGTTTCACCGTTAGCTAGTTAATTAGCCATGTTATCTGCCTCGGTAGCAAGCCAAATAGTATTTATTTCAACATTGAAACAACCGGCGAATGGGTCTCTGTCTTGATTGAGGGTGAAAGAGGGAGTAATGAAGATGACACAGATATATCGTTTGTGTACCACCTGGAAGTATTTATTTAGTGATCGGCGCCAAAACGTCATCTGTATGGAACATCGTTGTGTACGGAACATTAGTCTACGTTTCCCGAAAAATTACCATACGGCAGACTTCGTCTTTTTCGACGGGGGAAAAAGTTCCAGGGATTCACCTCCTTCGGCCATCATCCTACACACAGGTTACTCTCACTGACTACTGCTCGCACCAGCCGGAGGAGGAGGGGTCGTGTGGCTCCTTACGCTCTTCACTGCTCACAACTGAGGGAGTCCTGCACTTTCTGTCTTTGACGACACGTAAAAAACTGCGCATACCGCAGGAACGGTATAACGGAACATTTTTCCAAAAATGTTATCAGTATAACGGAACATATTCCAAAACGCGGTATACCTTGAAACCGGTTATCGCCCCATGCCTAGTAAGCACCAGAACACATAGAAGACATGAGACCCAACAAACAAGAACTGAAACTGTGGAACTTAAATATATGAACAAATGAGGTGCTAGTGCACAGCTGAAACTAATGTGCCTATAATAACAAACTAAGGGAAACGGTATTGACTGAAAAGACCATGTGGAGTGAAAGTGTGACAGGCAGCAGGTTCTTACAGTTTTTATAGTAGAAACAGGGTGTAACTGGGTCAGGATTCATACAGCTGAAGTTCCTTCTGTTGAGCCGTATAGCCTCCAGCAGAGTGGTATTGGCATCAAACACCAATCGGTTACCAGGAGGGCAACCAATATAGACAGGCAAATTCTGCAGACCCTAAGAGAGAGCGAACATGACAAAATGAGCCTCAAAGAGTGAGAAAGGGAGAGGAGAACAACTGAGTAAAAGAGTAAAGATGTATGAGCATTACACTGAGAACCATCCCACGGTCAGTCTGCTGAAAACACTGTCTTGGTGAAATGCCAATCTGAAAATTAACAAATAAACAACCCATACAAATACATCTACAATATCAATATCAAATCTGATTGCCAATAATTAATTTTTGCAATGTTTTAATCAGTAAACTTTCTTCAGTGATATTTTAACACTGACTCTAAACAACACGCTGAAAGGCAAAAGTTTCTCTCCTGGAAACCCCTGACCTTCAACCATGCCTTTGTCAGTCACCGTCACCTAGATAACAGAGCAGAAGATTTGAGTAACCAAAGATGAACAAACACTCAGGAAATACATTACAAACTGATGTAGCTAGGTGTTTATGTGGGGTAGGGTAAAGTGCCTTATAAAGGACTCCTCCATAGTTCAATTTCACATATCTCTGGAGAGTCACCCTCAGATATTTAGAATTAGGGACCATCGCAAACATCCTGATGTCATTTACAGCACGCTCTCCTGGAACAAAACACATATTAGCAGGCCAGTCAATACATAAAACTAATAATAATCACCTTTTTTGTACTTAAATAAAATACAGTTTAATGTTAGCAAAAACAAACAGCAAACTCAATCTTACAGTGACTTTGTATAGGTATAATAATGTTATCACCAAAAGCAAAGGTAGCAAAATAGTGTTCCTGCATAAGTTGACAAGCTGATGTTCACAGCATTCTGCGTTTCATATATCAGCACAATTGTGAATGCATAAAATAAGCGCAAGGCAGAAAACAACTCAAACTGACTGTCTAAACAAAAAATTGAAATTTAATTACAAATGTACAAAAAATCATTCAGCATTAGATTAAGTATATATGTGAACTCCTAACCGATGGACTCTAGAGTGAGCTTATGGGCTCTTATGAACAAAGAGAATGAGAATGAGGCTGTTCTGTCCAGGTAAACTCTATCTGGAAGTCTGGCCGTTATGTGTCCATTGCTGTCTGTGGTAACACCTGACACATTATTATATGAGAGGTACAAACATAAGTCCTGAAACACAACAAGAACACATGGTAAAATTACACTTCTATTAGCTTTCCCACCAAAAATACTCAGACAATTGCCTGAAAGATATAACTTGCATCTGAAGTCTTCATACATATATTTTTGTTCTAACTTGCATTTTTGTTTATATTTTTAAACTTTATAATGGCAAACTGTTTATTTGGAATTTAATTAAAAAGTGAAATCTGTCACCTTATAGAGCACACCATTGCACATGCGTGAGATGGGGCTCTCTGTAGGATCTCCAATGACCTAAAAAAGGAAGGAGTAATATAAAACTCCACTACAATGTAACTACATAAGGTCAGCATATGTATATGAAGATTTGTCTTTTAAAATCTTCTCTGCAGCAGAAAGTGATGTCCACAGGAGAATGTTAAAATATAAGTCATTATTTTGAAATGAGCACCAGCCTTGACAGGCAGTACATCTACAATGACAATTTATATAAATACAGTGTATAAATATATGCCTGATTTAAAGTGACTGGACATGGTATAATACCATGAGGTATTGTGCATGCAACTGCAGCAGGTGATAGACGAGGCCCTGGTACAGAGCCAATGAACTTGTGGTGTGTAATTCAGAGGAGGACGTCACTAGTTGGGGGCTGACTGAGTACCGCTGCAATCGGTTAAAGCTCTCTATATGAGGGACACTGTACTCTAGGTCAAAGGGACATGTGGACAGGAATGGCAGATGACTAAATGACCTATGTGGGAAAGAGAGAGAGATGCATCAGATGAACAGGTTAGAAAATAAAAATTAAAAAATTACAATATTATTCAAAACAACAAAAACAAACAAAAAAACAAAAGCACATTCACTCAAACAAAATGAATGTCATACAAAAGCTCGACCACTGGGATTTTCCTCTTCACAACAGAACCTTTCCCACCAAAGTCTACTGTGTACAGCACCTGCACACACACACACACACATACAGACAAACACACGCATATATAAATGTACGCAGTCATAGTGTTATTATTCATGAACTTTTTTCATGTTGTAGCCCAGTTCCAGGGGGTATTTGCTGTTTGTGAGCGTGCTTGCGCACACCTCTTGTAACTCTTTATCTCCATCATAAAACACTGTGAGTGTGCTGTGATCACCGGAAAGAGCTTGCAGATGGGACAACTCATTCCAGCCCTGAGATGGTCGCAAACGAAACACAGAATCTGTTCTTTCTTGACCCCACCACAGCTTCAGGGAGAAACACAAGAAAATAAAATCTGTCATTAAGAACTTTTGTTTCTTGATATGAATAGATAGATCTTGTTTCAAAATCATATAATATACACACCTCCTCCTGTTCAGTAACAAAGACAAATGTTCCATCATAAGAAAGAGTGAAATATTTTATCATCTGGTCACTAGGAAATCCGCTGTCGTGCCAAAAACTCTGTCCATCCTCCCAACTGAACAAACACACACAAAAACATGTTAACATAATTATGTAAATGCATGTTTCAGTGTTAATGCACATGTGTGCACATACGTAAGAATATATGAGAAGATGAGTGAGTTTCCCCAAATGTATAGAATTCCAGTGCTGGGGTTAAGTGTCATTCCATTGAATTTCAGGTTCAAAGAACTTCTCTCTTGGTGCCCTGTCACACACACACATACATAAATACTGTAAACACATTTTATTATTATGATAAAATACCTGCAAAACATACATAGTCTAATTTGAACACACACTCACAAAACAGATTCACATCACTGAATCTACACATGCATGCTAGGTCACAGAAACATAAAAATGTGTATGTGCTTACGTTGCCTCTGACTATAGATGATGAACTCAGGTAAAATCTCACCCATCTGGAAATCACCATCTGTGAGGAAACAAAACAAATCAAATCAATTCCTGATTGTGACAGATTTGTGAACAGAGTTCTCAATGATAGGGTAAGATGGAGAAGATGCCTTCCTTAAAAATAACGTGCATTTACTTTTAAATTGTAACATATTTAAATATATTCAGGGCCCTATGATTTCCATGATGTGGAAAATTCAGGCAAAATCATAGAATCCATTAATAAAAATGGAGTTTACTGTATAATGTGGAATGCCACAGATGAGCAATGTCACAATGAGCAGTATGTAAGAATGCTCTCAATCTTGATGGGAAAGCAGTTCTACTAGTATGATGTCAGTTACATTTGTCAAATTGTGGATCAATAAATCTAAAGTAGGTCAGCACAGTTAAATAAAGTCCCAATATGGACTAGTGTCATTAACAAATCCCTCATTAACAAATAGACACAAAAAAACCTTTGAAATTCAACATGTTACACTGTCATCATAATTTTACAGAGACAAAAATCAGATCAATTAACTTCAAAACTGTTTCAACTGACTAAATCTTACAAATGTTGATGTTCAGAAGAAACGACTAAATTACACAGTGCGAAGCCATTCATCAAATGTGTTGAGATGAGATTTTGTGCCATTTAAGATTGAAAGAAAAAAACTGAAGTGAAGGCAGTCATCTTGCCCCAGGGGCCATCTTTCACTGCTACCATACTGTGCTTAAGTAATGCCATTTTGGGATGAATATCTATACAAGGAAGGAGCATTCTGCAAATGAGCAGAAATTGAGCAAAATTATCTGTGAGCCTTCCAAAAAATTAATTATTAATTATATCCCTTCCCTGAGCTGAGCATGGATAAACATGATTTCCAGTAGCTAAAACATGGCCACATCAGACAAGCAGCCTCTGCTCGTTCAAAATCATTAGGCTACCAATTTGTTTGTATGTAATGTACAGCAGTGTGTTACCGAAAGTGAGCAGTATGTAAGAACGCTCTTGATCTTCATGGAAAAGCAGCTCTACTAGTATGATGTCAGTTATATCGGTCTGGGTATTCTGGGCCGCTGAGCGCACCTGGCAACTGGAGACTGGAGAAGAAGGCCACATCAGTATAATTACATCCTTATAATTAAATAGTTAACACATCAGGAATTGGCCTGATGTGTTAACTATTTAATCTATTAACTATTTTATCTTATCTATATTATAATCAATCAACCAGAAAAGAAAAAGTAATGTACGTAGAGATTTAGGTTAGTGCATTTCATAACAATCCACTCACTGTTCACAGTGCTTCTTTTAAGGTTTTCGTCAAATGTCACAAACTCGCATGCGGTAAAGCCAAAAGAATCCACCAACTCTGTAAATGCGACATCACCATCTAGTGGAGAAAATTAGATAGCCTATGAATGTAGACAGGATGAGGGATATCATTTGATATCGAATCAAAATTATATTGGAGGGAAAGAGTTGTATCAGAATGAATGGAGTAGTTCAGTATCTGACCGTAAACCTCTGCACGGTACAGGGTTCCACTCTGCAAGCCTCCCCCCAGAACATAGAAGTACTCTCTACCATGATGAGGAATACTCACCGGTACCAAACCAGACACACAGACTGCACTTAATACCTTTTCCCATGCATCTATGAAAGAGAGATGTTTTAGAGTCATTTTAGACATGAAAACAAAATTAACCTTTTAATAAATATCCATTACGTTATTGTGCATCACCTCCATTATTCTAAAAGAGTAAATATATTTTCATACTATTTCATTAAATATGTAATAATCAAATTATTCTCACTATACAATAATCAACAAAATCAATCAACAAAAATCACAAAGAAAACAAGAGCCTACTCTTCACAATATACAAAATCCCACTCTACATTATTTGCAACTGAATACTCATATTTTTGCTCTGAAACGCATCATGTTACAGAACATAAATGCTATTATTGAATGCCACAATTAGCAATGTGGTTCTCTTTTTTTCTCTATTGTGACATATCTACAAGTGAAACAGCTTCTTGAAGAAGAAAAAATGTTGGACAGGACTTGATTTTGTCTAACTGGAATTGAATAGATTGTTATTGTTTGCAATTAGAAAAATTGGGCTGTGCACGTTCAGTGACACGTGTGCTGTCCTGATGATGAAATTTGTGTAACACACACTGTACACATACCCCAGCATATGCGCAAAAACCGAAGTATCTTTTGGGCATAATTGCTGAGATCTCATGTGAGTGACAGGTTGCTGGAGGGGAGTGATAATTGCCCAGCCCAGAGGTTTATGTTTTTGATTAAAGCTAAATTATAACTAATTTATAATAAACACAGCAAAAAAAAAAAAAAAAAAAAAGTCATTTAAGATTTCGTTGTAACTTTTAAGTTTTGCATTCACATAGAATAAAATACTATATGAAATGAAGGTCTTTACGGAATTCTCATTAGAGTATATACAGATTTATACATACAAATATATTACCAGTGCTCTAAAATGATTAAAAAGATGTAGAACACCCACATAAATTCTGTTGTACCTGATGGCGGCACTCTGAGGGGAAGAGAATAGTTTCCTAGGAAACGGTACAGCTCTTGATTGTGTATGACAAATAGTGAGCTCTCTGTAGATAAAGTTTCTTGAATCATAGAAGACTCCACCTGTAGACACTCTGAAGAGACTGATGAGCTCTTTATACTCACCTATACATGCACATTTAAATTAATTCAAAGAATGGCACTGGCTTTATATGCAAATGTCATGGATGCAGTTTATGGACAACCTCTATGAGGGATGTATGCTGGAACTCAGTAGCAGTCATGAGCACAGCTTTCAAGCCTGATATTCCTGGTAACAAGAGAACAGGAGCATGGTCCACTACAGCCCACAATGGACGGGATGGACTACCAACTCTCAGCACGTCTTCTATAGCCCGTATCTATTCACAAATAAACACCACATGCAAGTAAATGAGGGCAATTTTTTTTAAACTCTTCAAATCGTATTTTCTATTATATCACTTGCTCTTGATATTGTAAATGACATCCACTTAAACAGGTCATAGTGAATGTAAAGTATCTGGCACTGTACATCTGCTCTTTGACCTCACCTCAGTGCCAAAGGATGCTTCAGTCTCTCCCTTCTCTGTAGTGTCCATGTAGCCGTTCACATTTAGGGCAAAACTGCCCGCAGGTTTCACCATCACAGAATAAGACTTAGGTTATTATACGTAGACAATAATGTATGAAAACAAACAGATATAAATATATAAATATATATATATATATATATATATATACCCACCTTATCTCAGACAGATGCTGAGAACCCATTTCAATGGATTTTACCTTCACCCGTTGCACCACTGACCCATTGATGATGGGCATTGGGGCGTACCAGCTAAACTCACACATCTCACTTCCACAGGTAGCTTAAAAAAACACACACCAGCAAAACCACCAACACAAATAAATGTCTTTATATTCACAACCATTACTAAGCGCTGAAATGTCACACACACACACACACACACACACACACACACACCACTGTCCAATAGTGAAGCAACTGACAGCTCCACCTCAAGTCTCTGCGGTTTGAAATGAGTGGGGTGTGTGGGCTCTTGGAACGTAACAACTGCTTTTGGAGTCAACCCGGTCATTGAGTCCTCCAGCACGACTCTGCCTGAAGACTCCTAGAGACACCCAGTAAATGTAACAGTAGTAATATACACTGCTGCACATCAGGTTTGGATAATTGAAAAAAAGAAAAAGAAAAAAAAAAACAGTCTTGAAAAACAGTCCTATCCATCTAATTTTTGTATTTTCCACATTTTAACTTATTTTTCTTGCTTGATGTGTGCTTCTAACTTATGCCTTTCATTCCTACAGATACCTAACAGTTCCAAAAAGATCTACAAATGCTATCTATTTCAAAAAGTCGATATATCAGGCTTCTAAATAGGAGTGGATTTTACTACCTTAAAGCCACACAGCAGGTCTAGCTTCAGGTAATATGGAAATTCCATCTGTGAGACACAACAGAATATTATGAAACCTAATGCACACAACATTCACTAAACAACGAATACATGTTAAATTTAAGATTTCTTGTATGTTAATGGACATACAGGTGCATCTCAATAAATTAGAATGTCGTGGAAAAGTTCATTTATTTCAGTAATTCAACTCAAATTGTGAAACTCGTGTATTGAATAAATTCAGTTCACACAGACTGAAGTAGTTTAAGTCTTTGGTTCTTTTAATTGTGATGATTTTGGCTCATATTTAACAAAAACACTATCTCAACAAATTAGACTATGGTGACATGCCAATCAGCTAATCAACTTAAAACACATGCAAAGGTTTCCTGAGCCTTCAAAATGGTCTCTCAGTTTGGTTCACTAGGCTACACAATCATGGGGAAGACTGCTGATCTGACAGTTGTCCAGAAGACAATCATTGACACCCTTCACAAGGAGGGTAAGCCACAAACATTCATTGCCAAAGAAGCTGGCTGTTCACAGAGTGCTGTATCCAAGCATGTTAACAGAAAGTTGAGTGGAAGGACAAATGTGGAAGAAAAAGATGCACAACCAACCGAGAGAACCGCAGCCTTATGAGGATTGTCAAGCAAAATGGATTCAAGAATTTGGGTGAACTTCACAAGGAATGGACTGAGGCTGGGGTCAAGGCATCCAGAGCCACCACACAAAGACGTGTCAAGGAATTTGGCTACAACATCAGAGGCGTCTTACCTGGGCTAAGGAGAGGAAGAACTCAGGGTTTATACAGAGATTCTTAAATTGAATTTACTACCTTTTTACCACCTATTTTACTATCATCACAATATTTTTACTACCAACACGGCTTCAAACTTCAACTGTAGCAGTGTTAAGTGTTAAGTAAAGTGACAAGTAAAGACATGAAATATCTTTCCAAAATGAATTAATAACATATTTAATCACAATTTAATGAGGCAATTATAACTTAATTTCAACACTGGGAGGGAGAGATAGAGAACCAGAGAGAGCGAGAAAGAGAGAGAAAAGAGAGAAAGAGATTGAGAGAGAGCATAAACAATTAATTGAATTAACAACAAACATAAAAGTTGCTAAGGCAGGATCACAAGTGCCTCAGCTGTGCGGCCTTTTCTTCGATCAATTTTTCCACTTGGAGAAGTTCTGCTTTTTTGTCCTTGTGCCTTCTTCGAAGAGAGTTGGACTATCTAGTGATCAATAAAACTGTAAGACAAACTAATAGGCAAAAATGTCAAGATAGCTTATTAAACTGTTCTCAATGCTTTAACTGCTACAAAACCATGGCAACACAAACCAACAAAAACATCCTCACATAGCCAATTACAAAAACGGGAAGAGTGTATTGTAGAAGAGCCACACTGTTTGGATGTATACTTCATTTAGGGCACATTGGGAGGACACTTTGTATAAGATCACTAACGTTAACGTGGTTCAACCCACAGGAGCAAAATTAAGACCTGCTCCAAACAGTAGCAGCCTGGCAAAAAAAAGGACAAATGACGTTGAAGGTGAATTTAAGGAAAGAGTTTTCCTAAAGACTGATAAGATTCACTATGAACTCGCACTTCTCTCCCCCTGCTTTCTCACCGCTGTCTCCTGTGCACGCTCCCCAGCTACCCCGCAGCAGCGTCTGTCACCATGGTAACGGCTTCAGCCTAGACCACAGCAGAAACTTCGCTGGGAAATGTAGCTTCTGTGAATCTTTAAACCGAGCGTCCTCCAGCCAGAGGTCCGAAAACTTGCACTTGCCCATATTTACTTGGTAAACTCGCGCGGAGCAGAGGTTTACCGCCAAGCTTGAACCGCCTAACGTACACATCGCGTGACGTCATTCCGTTCACTCACGTCCGACTTTTCTTTTCTCTGTCTTTGGGTCCGACTCAAAATAAAAATAAATTCATGGAAGTTTAGTAAGGAAATAGGCCTGCACACGTAAGTTACCCTAATTGAAAACCATATAGACCCAGTTAGATGGGGCTTCGAAAATTTACTACCTCGTCAGATGACGTTTACTACTTTTTACTGGCCTTAATTTGGCATAATTTAATTTACTACCTTTTACTACTTTTTACAACCCCGCGGAAACCCTGGAACTGGACTGTTGCCCAGTGGTCCAAAGTCCTCTTTTCAGATGAGAGCAAGTTTTGTATTTATTTTTTGGAAACCAGGGTCCTAAAGTCTGGAGGAAGGGTGGAGAAGCTCATAGCCCAAGTTGCTTGAAGTCCAGTGTTAAGTTTCCACAGTCTGTGATGATTTAGGGTGCAGTCATCTGCTGGTGTTGGTCCACTGTGTTTTTTGAAAACCAAAGTCACTGCACCCGTTTACCAAGAAATTTTGGAGCACTTCATGCTTCCTTCTGCTGGCCAGCTTTTTGAAGATGCTGATTTCATTTTCCAGCAGGATTTGGCACCTACCCACACTGCCAAAAGCACCAAAAGTTGGTTAAATGACCATGGTGTCGGTGTGCTTGACTGGCCAGCAAACTCACCAGACCTGAACCCCATAGAGAATCTATGGGGTATTGTCAAAAGGAAAATGAGAAACAAGAGACCAAAAAATGCAGATGAGCTGAAGGCCACTGTCAAAGAAACCTGGGCTTCCATACCACCTCAGCAGTGCCACAAACTGATCACCTCCATGCCACGCCGAATTGAGGCAGTAATTAAAGCAAAAGGAGCCCCTACCAAGTATTGAGTACATATACAGTAAATGAACATACTTTCCAGAAGGTCAACAATTCACTAAAAATGTTTTTTTTATTGGTCTTATGAAGTATTCTAATTTGTTGAGATCGTGAATTGGTGGGTTTTTGTTAAATGTGTGCCAAAATCATCACAATTAAAAGAACCAAAGACTTAAACTACTTCAGACTGTGTGCATTGAATTTATTTAATACACGAGTTTCACAATTTGAGTTGAATTACTGAAATAAATGAACTTTTCCACGACATTCTAATTTATTGAGATGCACCTGTACTGTATGTTTTGGATAATATCAAGAGTGTGAGCTTACATTTTTCTGCATTTCCATAGGTTCCAGATCTTGCACCTCCATGCCACCAATCCTGAGACTGCACATCCCGGTGGAAACAGGTTCGGTTTTACACAGCCTCACATCCCACTCACACTCTCCAGCGCAACATGGTGGAAAACCAAGCACTGATAGTGCAAGCAGCACAATCACAATCAAAGCCATTTCTGAAACAGATTGGAATTGATTTAAGAGTGAACTGAGTCGTGAAATCTAGATCAATACCAGTCTTACAACTGACTGATCATTTTAGAAGAACTATATTAAGACATCGCTGCTAATCTTGCTTCATGACAGCTTAAAATGCTGTGAATGTGTCTGACAGTCAAAAAACGTATTTACACAGCTAAAAACGTAGTGATCTAGTGCAGTTGACACAAGGAAAAGGGATGAAAAAGAAGACAAATCACTGATCACTGTTGACTGTTTTCGGCAGATCAGGTCACAGTAAATGCAACATAGTAAGTTTTCGATGGCTAATCAACGTAAATAATTATTTGATATTTATTTCAGGCATAATTCATAACTGCCAATTTTACAGAGAAAGCGTTTAAAGATGAATGAAAAGGTCGATGCTTCTCACCGAGGGTCGCGCGCTGGCAGCCAAGCCTGTGACAACACGCTACTTTTCATACTAATTAAAGATACTTGTTTTTTAAAATAACGTTTTTCTTATAGAAAACTGTACTCAGCGAGTGTAAATGTAAATCAAACGACCGTCATATGAATCATCTGCAATGAGATTTGGTATGAATATGTAGCTAAGCTATTTAAACTACATAAATCTTTGTTTACGTTACTATTTAAGACTTAAAGCCTTTGAAACAAAGACATTTACTGTTTACAACGGTATTTTTACAACGTTATTCATAGTATGGTTTGAAGTGACTAGTCGGCCGTTAAAACCGTTTATCATTTGTACAGGGTATCGACTGCAACACGGATGATGAAATTAACAACAATTTATTAACAATTAGCTAATTCACCAAAGTTTTGAAGAATTTCACTAATTTTAAGAATTACCTCTGAAATTTCAAACGCTGACCAGACTGAATGAATCCTGAAGGAGTCTGACTACATCACACGCGCACGCGGGCTTGAAGCATGATGGGCGTTACCAAACTTTTAAAAAAAAATTCGATAAGATACCGATACTTTTTGTTAAATTTGATCTATACCGATACTGATTATTTCTTAAATAGATATGTGATTTTTCTAAATACTGTTCATGTTTAGAAAAAAAAAAAAACACTTTAAGAGAAATCACATCAATATGGCCAATAACAACTAATTTATAACAAAAGCAAATATGAGCAAAATTAAATGAAAATGTGTGTACCAATAGGTGTAAAAACATAATTTTGTATTTTACAGAAATGTTATGATTTAATAGTATTTAATAGATTTAATAGTAATATAAATATAAATAAAATAGCCTTCACTGAAATACAGTATGTATCATATATCATGGCATCTTGCTGTATATTTTTCTGCAGGTGAAAAGCACTGCATGAATGCAACACATTAAATATTTCCTTTCTGCCATAGACCCCTTGCACAGAGTCATCAGCATCGTAAGTCCTGGAAAGTTATTTTTTTATAATAAAGTATAAAAAATAAAAATTACATAGAAAAAAATATAAAGTTTTTTATTATAAAGTAATTTTTATATAGCTTACATGTATTTCCACACACACACACACACACACACACACACACACACACACACATATATAGGCTATATATATATATATATATATATATATAATAGTGCTGTCAAGCGATTAATCGCATCCAAAATAAAAGTTTTTGTTTTCATAATATATGTGTTCTGTGTATATTTATTATGTATATATAAATACACACACCTACAGTATGTATTTTGACAACATTTACATGTATTTACATGTCTATTTTTATATTCATATCATTTATATTATAAATAAATATATTTAAAATATAAACAAAACATCTTTTTTTTCTGAAATATATACATGCATGTGTGTGTGTTTATATATACATAATAAATATTCACAGTACGCACACACATACAGTGAGGAAAATAAGTATTTGAACACCCTGCTATTTTGCAAGTTCTCCCACTTAGAAATCATGGAGGGGTCTGAAATTGTCATCGTAGGTTCATGTCCACTGTGAGAGACATAATCTAAAAGAAAAAATTCAGAAACCACAATGTATGATTTTTTAACTATTTATTTGTATGATACAGCTGCAAATAAGTATTTGAACACCTGAGAAAATCAATGTTAATATTTGGTACAGTAGCCTTTGTTTGCAATTACAGAGGTCAAACGTTTCCTGTAGTTTTTCACCAGGTTTGCACACACTGCAGGAGGGATTTTGGCCCACTCCTCCACACAGATCTTCTCTAGATCAGTCAGGTTTCTGGCCTGTCGCTGAGAAACACGGAGTTTGAGTTCCCTCCAAAGATTCTCTATTGGGTTTAGGTCTGGAGACTGGCTAGGCCACGCCAGAACCTTGATATGCGTCTTACAGAGCCACTCCTTGGTTATCCTGGCTGTGTGCTTCGGGTCATTGTCATGTTGGAAGACCCAGCCTCGACCCATCTTCAATGCTCTAACTGAGGGAAGGAGGTTGTTCCCCAAAATCTCGCAATACATGACCGGGGGGTCATCCTCTCCTTAATACAGTGCAGTCGCCCTGTCCCATGTGCAGAAAAACACCCCCAAAGCATGATGCTACCACCCCCATGCTTCACAGTAGGGATGGTGTTCTTGGGATGGTACTCATCGTTCTTCTTCCTCCAAACACGTTTAGTGGAATTATGACCAAAAAGTTCTATTTTGGTCTCATCTGACCACATGACTTTCTCCCATGACTCCTCTGGATCATCCAAATGGTCATTGGCAAACTTAAGTCGGGCCTGGACATGTGCTGGTTTAAGCAGGGGAACCTTCCGTGCCATGCATGATTTCAAACCATGACGTCTTAGTGTATTACCAACAGTAACCTTGGAAACGGTGGTCCCAGCTCTTTTCAGGTCATTGACCAGCTCCTCCCGTGTAGTTCTGGGCTGATTTCTCACCTTTCTTAGGATCATTGAGACCCCACGAGGTGAGATCTTGCATGGAGCCCCAGTCCGAGGGAGATTGACAGTCATGTTTAGCTTCTTCCATTTTCTAATGATTGCTCCAACAGTGGACCTTTTTCACCAAGCTGCTTGGCAATTTCCCGTAGCCCTTTCCAGCCTTGTGGAGGTGTACAATTTTGTCTCTAGTGTCTTTGGACAGCTCTTTGGTCTTGGCCATGTTAGTAGTTGGATTCTTACTGATTGTATGGGGTGGACAGGTGTCTTTATGCAGCTAACGACCTCAAACAGGTGCATCTAATTTAGGATAATAAATGGAGTGGAGGTGGACATTTTAAAGGCAGACTAACAGGTCTTTGAGGGTCAGAATTCTAGCTGATAGACAGGTGTTCAAATACTTATTTGCAGCTGTATCATACAAATAAATAGTTAAAAAATCATACATTGTGATTTCTGGATTTTTTTTTAGATTATGTCTCTCACAGTGGACATGCACCTACGATGACAATTTCAGACCCCTCCATGATTTCTAAGTGGGAGAACTTGCAAAATAGCAGGGTGTTCAAATACTTATTTTCCTCACTGTATATTATGTACACAAAAACTTTTATTTTGGATGCAATTAATCGCGATTAATCGTTGTATCATATCACAAAATGTTTCACATGGTCTATAATGGCAGATCACTCTAGATGAGTCCCTTCATGAAATACCATTTCAACATTTTGACATAATAGACCCAGCACTGTTCTGCTTGCTACATAACGTCATTTTCAGCTGTTTCCCCCTGTATTAAATACCTGTCAGCTCTGAGCACTTGCCTCACCTCATCCTAAACTCTACAGTCCTCACTATTAGATTTCAGACAGTATTTTTATTTATTTTTTATTTTTTTAGTATTGTTTTTATTTGTAAAGATTCTAAGTCCCGGCTCCACATAATTTGATGTTGTTTCCTGAAGTTGCCAGTCCAGTACTGATACTTTTAGAACAGAAAATGGACCAGAACAGAATCTTCACAAACTTAAATCTTGCCTTCAAACACTTGAATCTGTAAAGGCTGACCACCCCATAATTATAAGTGTCTTGGCTAAAGTAGATCTTTTAAGCAAGTAGGCCTTTTTGAGTTCCAGGTCATTTTGGTTTATTCATAACAAGAAAGCAGACAAAGGCAATAACTCTCACAACAAGCATACAAATTAGGTCATACAAATTTTACACTGGTTATTTATTGAAAGGTGAAGAACCACCATCATGCCAAACATATGCTGGATGTTAATAGACAACATTTTTATTCAGAGATGTAAAAAAAAAAAAATGAAACACCTTTATGTATTTTAGAATTTTGGCTTGTATTAATATTAAATGTCTTACAGCTTTTTGTTAATTGTATGCCTTCTGTTATTCACTTTGAAGAAAAGACGTCGTGCTGTTAAAATAACATCACTTTCAGTCTGTGGAGAAATGGAACTGAATAGCAACAACCTAACCTTCTGAACTGATGTCATCTGACTCCAAACAGGCCTAAGACGCTGATTAAATACTTAAATAAGACTGGTCTCATTTTATTAAATAAACCAGGAACTGCTCTGAAACTAGGAGACTGTAGAATGCATTTTGGCTTTGAAACTTACAGTGCTCATATTTAATTGGACAAAATTCCTTAATTATGAAAAAAAAGGCATTTCACTATATCACATGTTTGTAATGCACATGACAAACCCTGAAATGCAGCTATATATGATAATACATTAAAGGAAATGTATTTATTATTAATTTATTAGTTATTACAAAGGACATTATCTATAGTTAAAGTATTTAAGTAATTTATATATATTTTTTCGCTTTTAAAATTGTGAAAAATAATACATTTTGTTGTATGGACAAGAAAATAAATAAATGAATGAATGAATAAATTCAATTAGCAGAACTAAAACTCCGAAAAGCGCGCTCTCTGAATGTGCGTTAAGCTCATGTAGCCACTAGATGTCAGTAAAAACACATTAAAGCAACTAGAAGTGGCAGATATATGTGTGCCTATCTTCAGCTTTGGGGACTTTTGGCGCTGTGGGCTTAGAAAGCAACACTTTTCCATTTCTGCATGTTTACATTTTTAAATAAATCAATAATTATTAACAAATGATTGCTTGATGAATTGTATTTAACAGCATTCTGTGATGGAGAAGTCATTTTAGAATGAAATGCAAACTGCTTTAACTCACATTACATCTCTTAGATAGCACCTTGTTAAGTGGCCTTCTTAAAGATAAAATCAGATGTAGCCGGAGGCATCTGCTAAGTAAAAATATTTGTATGTCAATCCTTAATTTGTTGAGAAACATTTTACAACTCCTCGGAATAATTCCCTAAAGATTCCTCTCTGAACGCACCCCATAGTGCTGGAGAAATGTGGCCCCCGCTAGGTGTCTTGCCTGTGGCACATTTTACCCTTTTGCGTTTGAATGTCAAGACTCTCCATGCAGAAAATTGATTCCCAATGATGCTATTGAGCAGGCAGGTCACTCAAGAGAGAAGAAAATAATCTCATGCCCCCAAAACAATGAGATGAAACCAAAATGCTGGAGATAAAGGATTGTCATGAAATTACGAAAATTGAGGAAATCGATCACGGAGCATGAAGCAGATATATGGACACTCAATAGGTTTAAACCTAAATAATGGCATGTTTGAGACCTCAGGTTCTCGTGTCTCTGCTAAGAGAAAATATCATAGGTCATTCACACATTTTGATGTCATTTGTGTGTCCTCACATAAATTAACAGGATATCCACCTTGTTCTTCAACGCGGAAGTAAGCCTACGGGTGCTGTTATAGATAAATAACGAGAAGAATGAGAACGTGCAGTAAACGCTAAAACTAATATCGTAAGACACACACATTTTCAATATCAGGGTCATTCTTCATTTGCGGTGGCAAGTGGTGTCCCTCTACTTTACAACAGTTTAAATAAAATTTAAATACCAATAAATCATAAAATGTTTGCATGTTTGTATTCTGTAGGGTAAACACAATTTGTGCACTGTTAATAGTTACATTTTTGTTTTAAAATACATATTTAATTGAGTTTGAGAGATTGCATTTGTAACAAAATATGGATGTTCCCGCCATACCTCAGAGAGGTATTATGGAATGTAATTGCAACAATATAACATTTTTAACACAAACAAAGTGGTTATATTGTGAATATAGATTTTATTTAACAAGTACAACTTTATTAAATTGTTTTTTTGTTTGTTTTTGTTATATTTAAGAAAAAAAGTTGTGTCCCCCAAATTCATGTCTGTGGTGTTACAACAATGGATGTCGCCCCTTTAAGAAAAGGAGGAATTCTATTTGGACTACTTCCTGTGTGTAAAGGTCACTGCAGGTGCTGGTTGAATCATGGGGAGTACATTCTTTCTTATTAAGTTTCTTAAAATTAGCTAAATTTCTGACAATTTCATGTGTCGCACTTTATTAGTGTCTGTGGTGTTATGTGGATAACTTGCAGATCTGACATATTTTAATCTAAATTTTAATATATACATACTTTCATTTCAAAATGTCCCCTGATCTTGAAATCATCATGATGGCAGCCTCCATTTGAGAAAAGTCTGGATTTAGGCTGATTTGTCTATAGTAACTTGCAATATAAAGTCTGTGGTGTTACTTCAAAATGTATCTGAAATTTCTTTCTTTCAGAGCCATTTAATCTTATAATTTAATGTTTTTAGATGTAAAGTGGTTTTAATCTTTTAGAAAAAAGACTATAAAGGTACAACAGACCTTTTGTCCTGTCTTTTTTTATGTATATCCAAATTTAAAAAAAAAGAAATATTCTCCTTTGGCAGAAATAGGGGCCAAGATGAACAATTAAACATATTTTAAAAACTGAAATTTACATGATCAATGAAACTGAATCCTTAAAGTAATTTATTTATTTATTAATTATTACCTAAAGTTGCATATCCCTGCTCATTTTAGAACAAACCAAAATTTTACTTAAAATATTGGTAACATCATAGACATAAGTGGTTGTGTCACCAGTGTTTGATTAAAATGATTTAAAAATCAAAATGTTCTTAAGCTTAATTAAGCTCAATTTTAAATGCATAGCAATACATTTTATTAGAAAAAAAACAAACAAATTCTGCCTGTCATTTGCCACCCCAATTGAAGAATGACCCATCAAGAAGCAAAACTAACTATTTTGTACAGCTAAAAATAGCTGGGCGCGGATGAGACCGGAAGCTAGACCCATAGAATTTACAAATGGCCACGCTCATTTTTACAGCAAGAAAAAGGTGAATAGTGAACTTACATTAGCCCATCTGAGAGATTTAATTGGAGCAAAGGCAAATAATAAAATTATGTTTTCAAATGTTTTTGTGGGAAGGCATTTCCTTTATTGTAAATAGATTTAACTTTTATTGACATTTAAAAATGTCATGCTTTCATGATCTATGACTTTTTTTTTTTTTGTAAAAAAATGGGAGAAAATGTAGAATTCATCTGGTCCTGCATGCTCTGTTCATAATGGTTTGAAATGGAAAAAAAAACACCTTAATAATTGCCCCTAAGCTTAATAATTCAATTCCGTTATCGCATAAACACCATTTTTTAGCTTAATAATTCAACTCCGTTATCGCATAAACACCATTTTTTTAATCACCAGAAAATGGCCAGTGAATAATATGGCATGGTGTAATGATATTTGTTAACTGAGGCTATTGTGAGACATTTTTACACTGACATCTTTAACCCTGAAACATGTATATGTAACAGGGTTGACACAAACACGTCTTTAAAATGAGATGGCATGAGTTATTACTATACTTAAATTGTAATGTGAGCTTTTTACCAAAGCACAATAAACTCAGTTACCCATTTAAGTTTGTATATGAATTCCAAACTTAAAGTAACAGGGTTGAAATAAAGTGGTGCTATAGGATCAAGTTTAGCGTTACTAATGACAAGTCAGTCAAATAAATCAAGCTTGATAGTTCAACTTATGGGATAAATATTATTTTAATCAGCATAACACAACCTGTTAATAATACAGTGTGGCGTAATGATGCTTGCTAGCTGAAGCCACTATTTGACAGTTTTGCACTGATCTTCAGCTCAAGAGCATTTCGGATATAACAGGGCTGACAAAACAAAGAAAAATGGCACAAGTTAGTAAAATTTAAATAAATCATAATGTGCGATTTATGAAAAACCACAATAAATGTACCTACTCAAATCTCTGTATGAATTCCAAACTTGCAGTAACAGGGTTGAAATAAAGGTGTGCTTTAAGGTCAGGCTTTGGGTTATTAATGACAAATAACTTCATCAAACTAGAATAATATGGCATAGTGCAATGATACTTGCTTGTTAAGGCCATTAATAGATCTTTTTGCACTGACATTCCACCCCAAAGCAAAGCAAACCTGACACAAAGCACATTGCCATAGAGAAATTACATGAGTTATTATAATATTAATTCAATTATATATGCAATTCATTACTAGGCACAATAAAATCAGTTATTCAAATTTACATGTAGAAAACATACAGTAACAGGGTTGAAATAATGTGTTCCTTTAGGGTCAGGCTTCCTAATAACAAACAACTATCAGTACTTTGAAGGGGTATTTTAGAATACTAGAATTAGTCATTTAATAATCTTATTTCTTGACCACTAATCTGAATATAGGAGGCACGCAGTCCCCTGTGGTGGTCCCGCAGTGTCTATAGAGGTTACAGCCCTGGTTCATTTTCGAATAAAATAATCCCGAAAGTTTTGGGAGAAATTTTCTTAGAAAATCCCCATCATCACTTCAAAACCAGTCACAATCTGCATTCTAAGCCTACACAACATGCAAAACCACGCATCCTACAAAATGAGTGAATAAAACCGAAGACTGGGCTATGTGTGACACACATCACTCTTGACTTGACTCTAAACACTCGTCAGTGCTGTCAGGGGTGTGCTTACTCCCAGCCGTCGGAAAGAATCGGCACACTTCCTCTGGTCTGGGACTAACCTGGGCCATGTGTTCAGCAGTAATTCTTCCCCTCCAGAACGGGTAAATACCCTCGGCAGAGCCCATATCAAATTCCAGGGAAACAAAGACAGCAAGCGCTGTGAGGGACGACTGCACACTCGCAGCCATAATGAGCCATCTGTTCAGCCATGGCGGTGCAAACCAAATGTCATCAAACTGTGCTCCTTCCCTCGCGCTTCCTCACCTCGCCTTCATGGCAGGTAAACCGCACTCGTAGAGCATTACTAATGCTCGGCGTCACAGTTTACATCTGAGTTGAAATCGGTTTGTATCAGTGACAGGCAATGTGAAGCTGAATACTGCAGTGTGGCTACGAATAATGAACTAAAATACCTCTTCAATTAAATATTTAATGCCAGCAACCATTATAGCGTACATTTGTATGTGAAGACACAAAATAGACACAAGGCGAAATGAAAAGACAGACAGCATTCAAATAGACATCTGAAATACAGGGTTTGAAGAAGCAGCCTCTTGCCAAAATTAAGAGTATTTGTCCTGCATGTGACTCAGTCATCTGAATAACTCCAGAATATATGATAGGCACCTTGCTTGAACCATGCAAAATTGTGAATACATTCTGAAACAAAAAGCATTTAAAAAGTAAATACATAAACATCTTACAGTAACCGGTCAAAATAAAACAGGCATCAATTGTGAAAATGCAAAAGAAAGGCACGTAAAATGTTGATGAAAAGGGGTTGGTGAACATAACAGGATTGAGAACTTCGGTTTTGCCCACTTGGAGATGAACATGATGCATTTTGGATTCCATATGCTCAGTGATTGTGGAGAAATGAACAAGCGTCTCTAAAGGGGTTATTCTTCAGAGGACGGGGTCGTGTCTGATGGTGCCTGCTGGGTAACACTGTCCATCTCTGCAGGTTCAGAGCTCTCAGTCGATGGACTCTTCTCATGGGCAGCACCTTCTTCCTCTTCCTCTGCCTGGCTTTTATCTGCTTCTGTGTTAGCACTCTCGTCAAAGCCGGGCCCTTCGGACTGTGGGCCGTCGCCGTCGTAGATGATGTCCTCTGGGTTGGGCGCGGGAGGACAGAACTCTTCATCAGGGAGGATATGAAGAAACACGGATTCAGCCTGGAAATGAACAGAGAAACAATCATAGTTTGCCTAAACCAACAAGAAACATCCCATAATTGAGCCTGTAAGCAATATCTGATCCAATGAATGCAGTGTCTGCCTCCCTCTGCTGGACTCACCAGTTTAATGGAGTAGTCGCTGCCCAGGCTGCCATCGGGACCGGTGCACACGTGAACGTTGCTCGGCAGGCTGTAGCTGCTGCTGTCCAGGGCTGATGTGTCCCTCATGTTGAAGTACATGACCCACAGCACTGCGGGCTTGCTTCTCTCCTCTGCACCTGCATGTGATGTTTAAACAGTCATTCCTTTTCTGTCTTTAATGTCTTGATATAAGAAAGCTTTGCATTTCAGTTGTTTAAAGGTCATTGCACACTGATTCCGAAATTTCCGTCCGAATTTTTCATTTGTTAAAAAATAAATACGACCTCACGTTGTGTAAATCACGTTTACACAGTGCCTCCGAAACTTTCGTCTGTCATAAAAAAAAAAATTCGGATCAGGTTCGTTTTTTTGTGTTTTCGCATCCGTAACAAGCATTTTTGATAGGAAAGGATGACGAATACGAAAAAAAATGCATATGAAAATCTCGGACTCGGTGTGCAAGGACCTTTACTCTTGACAGTTCTGAAAAATATTAAGCCTAATCTGGACCAGTTGTCTGTATTAAAGGTCATGACCAGGCCTAGATAGCCTTTTCCCTCTTTTCTGCACTGATTTTGAGGAAAAACCTTATACTGGTTATGGATTATTATTTCATTATTAATATAAACCAGTCAAATATTTGGTAACAATTATGCTTCGGATGGTGATTATTTAATTTTTGAAAGAAGTCTCTTCTGCTCACCTGCTGCATTTCTTTGATCACAATACAGTAAAAAAAAGTAATATTATAAAGATCATTACAACTGAAAAATGTGTTTTCTATCTGAATATATTTTAAAATGTAATTTATTCCTGTGAATTATCAGCATCCTTACTCCAGTCGTCAGTGTTACACAAACTTAAGAAATCAATCTCCTAATATGCCAATTTGCTGCTCAAAAAACATTTCTTATTGTCATCAATGTTGAAACAGTTTTTGCTGCCTAAAACTGTGTAAACTGTGAAATACTAGCACTTAAAAATTTTCTTAAAAGTAATGAATACTCATTCAGCAAGGATACACTATATTCATAAAATTAATGACAATAATGACAATTCACATTGAAATACAACATTAAACACTGAACTTTCTATACAGTAAAAGCCATTATTAAGAACCATAAATAATGATTGAACACCAATAATAAATTATGATAATATTATAATCATTATTATAATGATTATTAAAGGAGCATGTAACACTGAAGACTGGAGTAATGATGCTGAAAATCAACTTTGCATCACAGGAATAAATTACATTTTAAAAATACATTAAAAAGAAAAAAGTAATTTTAAATTGTAATAATATTTCACAATATTACGTTTTTTTTTTAAAATAGTATTTTTTATAAATTAAATGCAGCCTTGGTGAGCAGAAGAGACTCGTTTCAAAAACATTAAAAAAACTAATTAGTGTATAATATATTATTGAATAAAATATAATAGAAAATAGAACTGTTTTTATTTTTAATACAAAAACAAAAAAAATGAAATCAAAACAAAAAATACAATAAAATACAGTGGATTTTTTAATTTATTTTTTTGGTTGTTATTCTGTCTCTCACTGTTCAAATAAATCTACCATTAAAATTATAGACTGATCATTTCTTTGTCAGTTGGCAAAAAGTACAAAATCAGCAGGGGATCAAATACTTTTTCCCCCCACTGTAAATTCAAGGCTATGGAAAGTCTTCAAAAGTGTGCACAGAACCATTAGAACCTAAATTGCATGATACTGAGGGAGTTTACAGCCTTGCATAAATGTGAGGTGCTTCCATAAAAGAAGAGTATGTTTGTGATGCAACAAACGACAGTAAGATGACATGTTGGTGTTGGATACCAGAGAGAATTTCAGCACCAAGGACAGCAGACAGACTTTTTGACTTGCGGCATTACAGTCTTGACCACTTTGCAGATTATTCCGGGCAGGAAATGCCCACTTAAACAAGGAAGAGATCAACAGACCAACATGTAAAGCAACAAATCACACCTTCTTTAGACTGTAGAATGCCATAAAAAGTGGGTTCTCTGACAAGGCTGTTCATTTCTGCTTTAGTTAGGCCATTCAGACAAAAGTGGAAGTAGTATAGAAACTCCACTCTTCTTATTAACATTCTGGTAAAACTTTAGGTTAGGGAACACTATTCACTATTAACTAGTTGCTTATTAGCATGTATATTACTAGCATACTGGCTGTTCATTAGTATTTATAAAGCACATATTAATATCTTATTCTGCATGACCATATTCCAGATCCCTTAACCCTATCCAATACCTAAACATAACTACTACAACAACTACCTAACTTACTATCAACAAGCAGCGAATTAGGAGTTTACTGAGGGAAAACTCTTAGTTAATAGCGAATGTGTGTTCTTGCCAACACCACTTATGGCAGTTTCAAAAGATCTATGTTGATTTATCATGATATGAGTCACTGTTATTTTGTTAGCGGCTGCATGACGTAGGTCACCTAATCTCTTTCTCTCCTTTGATGACATCTTAGGCGAGACGGGCTCTATAGTCCAACAGAAGAGAAGAATCTCAAGAGTGTGTGTGCGTGTGTGTGTCACTGGTTCGTTTAAAGCGTAAAGCTGTCAGTCTGTATCATTACCCTTTAAATACATGAGCCTCTGCTGCAAAAAGGTGGGAAAAGAAAGGCTAGAAAAAGCGAGAGGGAGAAGGTGTCAGTCTGAAATGTCAGAACGGTCATTACCCAAATGTCACACAATTATGACGCGTGTTCCTTTTCCTGCCCGGAGTGGCCCGGTGATTTGCTTAATTTGGAGAGGGGGAGAGGTGTGGCGGCATCAATGTTTAACGCCGCTTCAAATATACCACCCATCCTTCCCTCTGAATGCTGCCGGGTCACTGATTCTCAAAACGCTCAAGCCTTTAACTGAACACACACTGCCAAAGAGTCTCTTCTATTAGAAGAAAGCCATGAACATACATGACCAGGTAACATATGGACACAGAGAAACACTTTTATACTGTATACTGTATATGTATTGATATATAAAGTGATATCGGTTTTATTTTATTAGTATATTCATAATTATACATGTTATAAAATGATCAAATTAAAATTAAACATCATATACACCACCATTCAAAGGTTGAGGATCAGTAAGATTTAAAAAAAAAAAAGAAAATAATAATTTCATTCATCAAAGGCACATTTAAATGAAACAAAAGTGACAGTAAAAACACTTAGGTTACCAAAAAAAAAACCCATATAAAATGAACTACTTTGTATAAATGTATGTTTTGTTTCATCTAACTGTCTTAAGTTTAAACGTCTATTGAAGTAAGTGTAAGAATGCATGTGTTTGGGCTCTGGTTTGGTCATACACAAACACACACAGGCTCCCAGATGTGACAAATGTCAGATTAGCATACAGCAGCACTCCTGATGGCGGCTAACACATGCCTGCAGCTGCAAACCTCCCAAACCACAATCACTCTCTAACACACACTGGCACACTGCCTCCGCGTGTACACACATACACACACACATCTAAATAAGGACATTACACAGACTTCTATTGCTTTATATACAGATAGTTATAGATTTTAAAAGATAATCCAAACTCACACCCTAACCCTACCCCTCACAGAAAACCTTCTACATTTTTACAAAAAAAAAAAAAACTTTTCCTTTATTTTTATACCAGTTTTACATCCCCAAAGAGAGGTTTTCGGAGATCAAATGTGTCCCTAAAATATGGCTAAGTAGGTACACACACACTTTTTGCTTCAAACCAAAGTTTGTTAATGGTGTGACTGTTCTCAAAGTTTGTTGGTTGGTTTGGTTCATGGCTCATAGCACTTTTAAAATCCCAACGAGAAAATGAATGGGTAAAAAAAAACTTTAATCAGCACAGCTGAAAAAAATGGGTTGGGACTAATACACTCATTGTCACTAAGGTGTTCAGAGACATTTTATGTGCAGTCGCTAAAATATTTGGAGTGTTGTTTTTTTAGCCTGCTGCTATGTGATGCAGCTAAGGTATTCAGAGTTTTTTTTTTTTTTTAGCAGACTATGCGGTAGCTAAGGTATCAGAGGTTTTTGGTCGCTAAGGGGTTTTGAGATGTGTTCTGAGTGTTATGGGTTGTTCAAGTCACTAACCCTGAATACAAGATGTAATAGCAAAGCAATCTGTTTCCTTTAATCTAGTCTACATGCGGTCATATATAAGCCTTGATCTTTCTGAAGGGTTTAAAATCCCTTAGGAAATCTGCACTAGTTGTTGTTTATTTGTTCTATTTGGCTCCATCATGATCCAAACAGACACTCTCTCTCTCTCTTACACACACACACAGAGCGCTTTGACCATGGGAATGAATGAAGATCTACCCAGGTGACTTTGTCTCTCTGACCTGTTCTGGCCCACTGCTCTTCTTATCTAGCGATTCATCCTCAAGACCTCTGCCAGTATTTGTTCTGACATTTTAATTAAAATAGTACTAGCTCATTCCTGTGATAAAAAGGCTGTGTGTCGCCCAGCGGGGCCCCACATCCCACACCCTCCGCTGTGCCGGCCACGCACCTGAGCACAAGCTCACACACACACACACACACACACACACACACACACACACACACACACACACACACACACACACACATTATAACATTTCTATTTTCTTGAACTACAGAAGTACTTAAATTCACAACAAGAATCAATAGAAAAAGGTAATGCTTCAAAGGAGAGTATGTGCATGATGGAGGAGTGATAAAGTTGTGTTGAGATGCTGGCTGATAGAGGGAGATTGAGTTTGTTGGATGGAGTGAGGAGAGTTGAGGATGCCGTGGCCTAGATGACCTTGATCTTACTGCAATCAAACAAGACAATCATCCCACCATCACACTCATCTGGAGTCAAGACACTTTTATTTCACAAATTATGATAAATTGGTACATTTTAGGAATTGTCAACTATGACATGAAGCTGTTGGAAAGGATCAGTATCAGGAAATGAATGCAAGTCAAGTTTCAAACTATTCACAATTTAAAGTAGCTAAACCAGTCAAAATGAAATTATTATATGGCTAAGCATGATTATCAAATAACAAAGACTGCAGTTTAATTAAATAAATATATGCGCTGCATGTTTCAGAGTGAAGCACAGACAGTTTTATGTCCAGTTTTATCAGTAAATGCTGCTCCTCACAAACTAATCTCTGCATGTAACATCAATAATTATTATCTTTCCTAAATACTCATTTTTTTATTTTACATTGAAACGTTACAAAAGCAATATTTCTTAATTTAATATTTTTAGCAATAATAATAATAATAAAATATAAAACAACACCCTTTTGACCTTGCCAAAAACAGCTTTTTTCACAGCAACCCGTTTTGTTGCATGTCTCTTTAAATGCTAATGAGCTCTGCTGACCCCGCCCCTTTCTTCCGTAGGGTGACCAGCCGTTCTCATGAGACAGTTTACTTTAGCCGCATTTAGCTGCATTTAGAGCTTGCTAACTAGCACATAATTAGGAAAGGCGATTTGCAAAGATTCTTAAAAGAACCTTATACTCACTTCTGTAAGTGAAGCTGGATCATGAATGATTAGCGCAAACTAGGGGTGAGCGATATGAGCTAAAATTCATATCACGATATTTTCCACTGTCCAGACAATATCGATATTATATCGCGATATGAGAAAAAAATATTGGAATCACATTTTAGTAGACCTTAGTTAAATTACAGGCAAAATATGTATTTTAACCTTATATAATGGTCTGACTTTAGATGTGTGAAATTATGCTACATAAAACAGCAAATGGACTGAAAGAACATGCAAATTCACTCTATGACAGCAGATGGCGCTTAGGGCCTCAATTTAACGTTCCTTTGGTTACCGCTGTAAATAAAGCTGCTCTGCGCTGCACTTATAAACACGGAGGTAAGAGAAAAAGAAAATGCCCTTCCCTTCAGATACTCATTCATATTAACCCCCTGCCCCCAATTCATCATTTATATTCTTCCTATATTTTGAGCATTGTGAACAGTGATCTTGCGCTGCCTGCTACAGTATTTTCTCTCTTTGTGTTCCGTGTTCTGCGTCTCTGTCCTGTGTTAACGCCCGTTTACAGACTTAGTAATATTACCACACAAATTAGATTTTGGGAAATTATTGTAATCCAGTATGTGTGCAGTTCCGAATAGCCGATCGTGTGTTTGGAGCAAAAACTATCCGGTTCTGATTTATGTCCGATCAAGCGGGGCATCTCTCTCTCTCTGATGATGCAGTAATGACCGCAGGGAAAAAATCTTTGTCTGTCCATCCAATGAAATCCATGAATATGTAACGGTATCCACGGTATAGCAAAATCCATATCATGGCACAACGTAATACACACGTCACGTTAATACCAGTATAGCACCCACCCCTAGCGCGAACATAGACGCATTTACAGTAGGGAGATCTGGGCGCATTCCCTTCTAATCAAGCATAATCCACTGCGTCTTCAGACTGTCGGGAGTAAAAATGGATTTCCTGTAGCTCAAATAGTAGAGCATGGCGCTACCAACGCCAAGATCATGGGTTCGATTCCCAGGGAAAGCAAGAGCTGATAAAATGTAAAAACTGTAACTTGAATGCAATGTAAGTCGCTTTGGATAAAAGCGTCTGCTAAATGCATACATGTAAATGTAAATGACGTCTGCTATGTTCTTTATTACACCCAACAACAGAACACCTCAATCGCTTAATCAGAGACATTCTGCTCCGGCGTCGAAACAATGGCGGACTGTCTACAGCTCACTAAGGGCAAGTCTACAGTAAAACACCAGCGTCAATCAACAATTGTGGGAGGGGCCTGGGTCTGTGTTATGTCACACAGCCAAGAATCTGAGAACGAATTGATCTTAGCAAGGGGATATTATTTATATGGATAAAAAAAAAAAACACTGGGTGGATTTTTATCATCATAGGGTGGATGTGTACAAACACTGCCAACACATTTATGTTCAAACAACATGTAAAAGTGAATTTTGCATCTGATGACCTCTTTAAAAAAATGAAGTGTTTTCTTTTTCTTTTACCTTATTGAAATTAAATGTCTGAATGAACCATCTAAAATGAATGGTACTTCTTAACACCACTTCAATTCTAGGAAAAGCATGATTATTGTCATAGCTCACTCAGCGATAAAGCTGTGCATTTATTTTACAGTGGTTTGTCAGGATACACCACTGCATATCTGAAGAAAAGTCTTGTTTCTTGAAAACCTCAGTGTTGTTTTAGTATAACTGAGATACTATTGTTAATTAATATTTTTAAATCTGATTTTATATTTTATGATTTTCTTTTAATTCCTTCGTGCATTTTTGTAATTTTTAAAATATTTTTAAAGTGTAATTAAGTTTTATTTCAGTTTTAGTTGCTTTAGGACAATAAGGTAAACTAAATGAAAATGAGAAATTACGTTGGCGACTAACTGAAACAAGTTTTTTTATTTAATTTAATTTGTACTTGTGGTATTTATTTATTTTATTATACACACACAAACACAGACAGGAATCAAGAATAATTAACTCTAGAAAACCTACTGCTACTTTGTTACTACACTGACATTTTACCACCAAGTACAACTAAACTAATCTTTTTTTTTTTTTTTAAATTCAATCTTTGAAATCCAAACTCACTATATGAATTCACCCTTATGATCTGAAGGTAATGTGAGGTCATATGTGACAGGTCGTGCTCAGATTCACTCTGAAGGAGCCAAGCAGACCCTGACAGAGCATAATGGGAATCAATGGGAGCAGCGCCTGGCCCCTGCCTGCCACACCACCATCAATATCAATCACTGTTATCGCCAATAACGTCTCTGTGTAAGCCCTTCGCTGAATGTCACAGCAATACCAGATCTTTCTTCTTTAAAGAGAGGAAGAGATGATCTCTCTTTGACACGAGCGGCAAGGTTAGTTAAGTACTGTTAGCAGGATGTATAGTGGATCTGGATGTGCAATCGGAGGTCGATGCACAGAAGGACTGAAGATGTTAATGGGTTTAAATGATGGGGAGTTTTTAATTGGAAGTGAAGGAGCTGGGTCAGGTCTTACCTTCTGAAGGTTCCTCTCCAGGAATGGTGGAAACGTGAAACAACTGAGATACAACTGGAGCAAGATCTTCCTGGGCCGTACCAGATGATGAACAGGTCAAGTGCACCAAATCTGATAACAAAAAAAGATCACAACAGACCATTTAGGGCAACTAAGGGTACATATTTTTTTATTTTTGGTTTCATATGGTTCACTTTTATACCATTTCTAAGAAAAGTTTAAATACTCTAAAATGTATAAGAATGCTATGTCGTAAAAAGCAGTAACAACACTGTAACCATTATTAATTAAATAAATGCAAAAATAAATATATTTTGAGCATTGTGAACAGTGATCTTGCGCTGCCTGCTACAGTATTTTCTCTCTTTGTGTCCGTGTTCTGCGTCTCTGTCCTGTGTTAACGCCCGTTTACAGACTTAGTAATATTACCACACAAATTAGATTTTGGGAAATTATTGTAATCCAGTATGTGTGCAGTTCCGAATAGCCGATCGTGTGTTTGGAGCAAAAACTATCCGGTTCTGATTTATGTCTGATCAAGCGGGGCATGTCTCTCTCTCTCTGATGTAAAATGTATAAGAATGCTATGTCGTAAAAAGCAGTAACAACACTGTAACCATTATTAATTAAATAAATGCAAAAATAAATATAATACACAATACATTTTTTTTTTGAAATATCATGAAATATTCATTCAAAAATGTCATTAAATTTGAGAGAGTCACGCCACATGACATTTTACAACCTGGGAGTCTGCAGGGTTTCTCTGTATAATATCATTTTCTGTTTTTTTGTTTGTTTGTTTTTTCCCTTCATGTTAGCTGAACCACATGACTTATTACAATGTCAGGACACTTTTTGTATAAACCATATCAAATTGAATCTTCATTCATGTTCATCATAAAAGGGGTGTATTCAAGTCACTGTATGTATGAATTGCATGTATTTTTGGATTTCTGCCATGGAATAAAATTTTTTAAAAAGGTAATCACAACTTTTTATTTCACAGTTCTGAGTCTATATCTCACAATTATGATGGGAAAATGTCAGAATTGTGAGATATAGACTCAGAATTGTGAGATATATTTTTAATTTTTAATATATAATCATTATATATGAGAGTCTCTCTCTCACAATTCTGACATTTTTTCCCTCAGAAATGTGAGATATACTGTATAATCAGAATTGTGAGAAAAAAGGTCTGAATTGTGTTATCTTTTTTATTCATTACTCCAGAAACAAGCCTCCATATGATCCTGTGTACCTAAAACATACTAAAAATAAACTTGCAAGTCTGAGAAAAAAGGTTTTAGAATGTTTATATCTCACAACTCTTAAGTTTTCCTCTCTCAATTAGCCAAAATTGTGAGGGGGGAGGGGTGGGGGGAATCAGAAAAGTCACAATTGCCTTTTTAATTAACCTTTGATGGAAACTATCTTCCATAAGATCAAATCTCAAGCTGCTGCATATAAGCTGCACTAGGCAACGTTTCGAAGCATGCTTACTTTACTGACAAAAACTTGTTTAAATAAGTATGACAAACTTGGCCAACAATCTGACAAGAACTACAGTAAGGCTCTGACTTTCCATGAAAGTAGCCCTTAAAGTGATGCAGAGGGGCAAAGAATAAACGGGCACCAAAACTCAAAACAACAAATCTCAATCCTCATAAAGGTCTGAGAAGTTCTACTAGTGGGATCTGTGGAAATGTCCTGGGTAATCCCAAGAGTTCACACACCACTTCCAGGCTTATCATTACTTCTCCATTGTTTCTTCCTGTGGTCTGTGGTACAACACTGTGTGCGTGAGGATCAAAGAGAACAATTCCAGTGCAGGCAGCTCAGGGCGGCACACAGGCTCCGTGTCACACCGTGGAGAGGTGCACATATGCAGGCATCTCCAGTGGGACAGGAGGTGCAGCTTCGCTAAAGGCTCTAAAGACACACGGGACACTGCAGAGTTTTGAAAAAGATTCTTGCCACAGCCAGAGACACTCCAGGGCTGAAAAGTCCTGGATAGTTCAAAGTGAACACTTTTGCAGTACAGGTGGATTCATAATATATCCAGTTATGGGCATAATTTTCTGTGTAAAGTCTTAAAGCAAAAAAATTTTTTCTGTTCTATTTGAGTGGACACTTTTTTATGAACATAGATCACCCTACAGCATACATGAAATACATGGAAGAATTCTAAACTTATGAAAATGTATAATTTGAAGTAATAAATCAATGACAAAATAAATAAATAAAATTAAAATTATATTTAATCTGAGTAATCAACATGAAGCAACATTCATAATCCATTTTACTTCCATAGCGTGATGTATTTTAAAGTTTAGTGAATGTAGATGATTCAATAAGACACTTTAAATATAAAAGACTAGGAGTCCCCACTTAAAAATAAAATGAGATCATTAAATCAAGTAAGTAATCAATTAAAATAAATTATGAATGTATTCACTCAGAAATCAAAATGTAAATAACTTACCAAATTGCCAAATAAATACAGGCATTTAAAAATGCTTTTAAATGAATGCTTAAAAGTGTAGCAAACGTAACATAAAAATGGAACATTGCACTTTTATAAAGCAATTAAAATTTGCTTTTCATCATTAAACAATCATACTTTTGAAATAATACACTTCTCAAAACACCAATTACACTTTCATATGATTACTGTACTTTTTCAATTTTTATATTAATATTTAAAGGGGTCATATGATGTGATTTCTAGTTTTCCTTTTCTTTAGTGTGTTATGTAGCTGTTTGTGCATGTATACGATCTGCAGAATTACAAAGCTCAAAGTCTCCCACAAAAGGATTCATTCTGTCTATAAGAGAAGGCTGATCCAGACCGGGATAAAACGCCTCATTCAAACACGCCCCCACATGTCTACGTCACGATGTGGAAATATTTGCGTAATGCCGCCCAAATGTGAACGCAAAGAAAGAAGGTGTGGTTTCAGTAACCGCAGTAGTGTTGATGCAGCCATGTCAGGGAGATGCTGTGTGTTTCTGTGCAAATATAAAAGCACTTTATTTGGCCGTCCAAAAGTAGATGTAATTAGGAATCATTGGTTAAGATTTGTTTACAACATACAGCACAACCCAAATGTTCGAATTTGTGCAACGCATTTTATGGACGACAATTTCGTGAAGCTAGGAGTGTACAAGGCTGGCTGTGCACAAAGGCTATTTCTAAAAAAAAAGGGTCAATTCCGATTTTTCTATGACAATCTGGAGCTTCTGACAGACTACAACGGTTTGAGTTAAAAATCTTTGTTTGTGTTCGTTTGAAGAAACAAAGTCACCTACATCTTGGATACCCTGGGGGTAAGCAGATAAACATCACATCACATTTTCATTTTTGGGTGAACTATCCCTTTAAAGCATGCCAACATATTCTGTTACACCAAATGCACAAAATAATGATCTTTAAAATAGCATCATATGACCCCTTTAACTACATTAAGACTAAACTGTATATACAGGAGTATGTATGAAGAAGATTGCTCTTTGTCCACTAAAGAAAGAAAGTTGGTGGATTTGTGTCTATTACAAGCAAGATGTTCTATTTCCCTGTGTTGGAAAAATACCAATTGCCCTTCCATTGGACTATGGCTGAAAAACTTAACATGTTTGGCTCTTGAAAAACTTACATATGTAATAAGAAAGAAACCCTCAGAATTTTTTTTATATCGGGGAGGTGTTTTTGGACTTTGTTAAAAGTGGAGATATTGAAGATGCTTTAGATGTGTGAAGTTATGGAATGTAAGAAATGTATGGTATTTGTTATTTTTAGGGCCCGAGCACCGAGGTGGGAGGACCCTCTTGGAATTACTCACGTTTTTTCTTCTTCTTCTTCAAAGTGAATCGCATTTTTGAGGGCCTAAACATGCTCCAAAACTCATGAAACTTTGCACACGGGTCAGAACTGGCGAAAATTTACATCTGATATGGGTTTCAGAAGTGGGTGTGGCAAAATGGCTCGATAGCGCCACCTATAAAATTTCAAAAGAGTGCGCCTTGAGCTACGTTTTACGTACATGCACGAAAATCGGTACACACGTGTAACACACCATTACCTACAAAAAAGTCTCCTGGTACAAAATTCAAAACCCAACAGGAAGTACGTTATTTTGAATTTCCTGTTAAATTTTTGTGCAGTTTTTGCGATTTCCAGGCTTCGTACTTTGTTTTCGTACCTACAGTTTTAATCGGATCGTCTTCAAATTTGCTGAGTGTAATCATAAGGCCTTTGCGATGTTAAATTGCGAAGATCTAGAGTTTTCGTCATGGGGCGTGTCCCTGGGGGCCCGACAAAGTTTGATGTTTCGCCATGAAACAGGAAGTTGCTGTAACTCAGGCAAGCAATGTCCGATCTGCCCCAAACTTCACACGTTTCATAGGAGTTGAGTCCTGAACACATCTGCATGCTCATATTCAGATATAGTCATAGCGCCACCTGCTGGCAACAGGAAGTGACATGTTTTAGACTGTGATGCACTATTAGCAACACAGTAAAATATGCCATTGGGTGCTAAACATGTTAGCAACATGCTCAAACATG
The DNA here is from genome assembly GCF_012432095.1 of Onychostoma macrolepis. NCBI lineage: Eukaryota > Metazoa > Chordata > Actinopteri > Cypriniformes > Cyprinidae > Onychostoma > Onychostoma macrolepis. The sequence continues at coordinate 6,204,588 of NC_081175.1, read as the reverse complement.
TTAGCAACACTTAGCTAAGTGCTAAAGTATGCTACTAACTCCATCAAACAGGAAGTTGTTGTAACTCAGGCATACAATGTCCAATCTGCCTCTAACTTCACATGTTTGATTACAGTCCTGGCCTGAAGACATCTACATGCTCACACTCGGTTATAGTGATAGCGCCACCTACTGACAACAGGAAGTGACATGTTTTAGACTGTGATGCACTATTAGCAACACAGTAAAATATGCCATTGTGTGCTAAACATGCTAGAATAATGGTCAAACATGCTAGCAACACTTACTAGGTACTAAAGCATGTTATTAATACCATGACACAGGAAGTTGTTGTAACTCATGCATACAATGTCTTATCTGCCTCTAACTTCACATGTTTGATTACAGTCCTGGCCTGAAGACATCTACATGCTCACACTCGGTTATAGTGATAGCGCCACCTACTGACAACAGGAAGTGACATGTTTTAGACTGTGATGCACTATTAGCAACACAGTAAAATATGCCATTGTGTGCTAAACATGCTAGAATAATGGTCAAACATGCTAGCAACACTTACTAAGTACTAAAGCATGTTATTAATACCATGACACAGGAAGTTGTTGTAACTCATGCATACAATGTCTTATCTGCGCCAAACTTCACACCTTTTATAATAGTCCTGGCCTAAACACATAAAAAGGCCAATATTCATTTAAAATTATAGCGCCACCTGCTGGTGACAGGAAATTACTTGTTTCACACTAACTTAAACACGCAATGTCTGATCTGCCCCAAACTTGACATATTTGATATAGAGTCCTGGCCTTAACACATCTGAAGGCCAATATTCATTTATAATCATACTGCCACCTTCTGGCAATAGTAAATTACTTGTTTTACACTAACTTAAACATGCAATGTCCGGTCTGCCCCAAACTTCATCTGTTTGGTAAGAGTCCTGGCCTGAACACATCTTAAGGCTAATATTCATTTATAGTGATAGTGCCACCAGCCGGCAGCATGAAATTACTTGTTTCACATTAACTTAAACATGCAATGTCCGATCTGTCCCAAACTTCACACGTTTTATAAGAGTCCTGGTCTTAACACATCTTAAGGCCAATATCCCATTATAAGCATAGTGCCACCTGTTGGCAACAGGAAATGGCTTGTTTTAGACTACCTTAAACATGCAATGTCCAATCTGCACCAAACTTCACGTTTGGTAAGAGTCATGGCCTGAAGACACCTAAAGGCCAATATACAGTAATAATCATAGCGCCACCTGTTGCAAATAGGATATGTCATGCTTTATAGTAACTCAAACATACTATGTTCAATCTGCATCAAACTTCATATGTTTGATAAAAGTGCTGCCCTGAAGACATCTACATGCCAATATTCAGTTATAGACATAGCACCACCAGCTGGCAGCAGGTTTGGCACATATAAATAACTTTGACGTATTCCTCTATATTTGCCTTTTTAAATGCATGTTGCTCACCGTTCCCTGTCTCCCTGAAGCCACCGGTCGGCGGTGAGCCCGGGTGGGAGGGCCCGTTCATCGCTGCTTGCAGCTTTAATTAATTTTTTAACCTGTCTGGGGTAAGTTGTGGAGAAGGATGTTGTGTTTTTTGGAAAACTTTGTAAAAACTCAAAGATATATTATACAAAATTGTATATACAGTTATAAATGTCCACTGTCAATTTGAAAAGTGATTTATTATTCAGATGCTTAGTTGAACTTTAATGAAATAAAACATTTTAAATGTCTATTTTATACATTTTTAAAATAATTTTTAATAAGAATTATCATTAAATACTAATAAATTGATTATTTATATTTTTAAATGGCACTCCAAGTCCTTCACACACTGATACCCTTTAGTTCAAACTTAGTAACGTCAGGCGAAATGCTGTATGATCAAAGTATAAAGCAAACAAATGGGGCCTATTCTGATTTCATATAGATTTTAAAGGTGAAATATATATATTTCTAATGTTAAAATACTAATACTTGATATACTCAAAACTTGCACCCAGTGTAATGAGATGAAGCCAAATCTGAGGGAAGGACGCAGGACGACCAATAACAGATATCATTTTTGCAATTCTGTTTGCTGCTGCCAGTGGCCCAAAATCACACACTTCACCTTCAAAGTCTATAATCAATAGTCGTAGTGTTGCTTGGAGCCTTCGAGAGCACATCTAACATCCCCAGCAGCGTAACTTGTCATAAGTGGTTAATGATAAATAAAGACCATCTTCTCCTGTGAACGCATGTCTGTCACGGTCATCATCATCCGCTGATTGCGAGGGATGCTCTCAGGTAGAAGTGCATTACTTAAAGAGGAACGACTACGATCCATCTCCCTGTGGGACCAGGCTATTGCAAAGCAAAGCTTCCTATCATTTCCCCTGAACTCAATTCCCAGAGAGAGGAAGAGGAGTTCCGCTGATTAAGCTTTTCATTCCCCCGTGAGGACGGAGTCAGTCACTGGGGCCCGCGCCAAGACCGCTCCACCATCTCCACCTGATCTACCCCTTCACGATGATTGATAGCAAAATAGGGCCAGTGTAACAAACAGAATAACTTTCATAAATAACAATGGAGTTAATGATGGAGTCATCGCTGAGGTGGGCGGTGAACTGAGTGTTGGCTGTGTTCTCAGACTATCAATGTGTATCACAGTTATCATTTTTGGAAGATCACTGATAGTTTGAACTCTGCATTTTGTAAATTAATATGCAACAGAAGCATTTATATGCACTACCGGTCAAAGGTGTATAAATGTTTCGAAAAAAGTCCCGCTCACACTCACCAAGGCTGCATTTACTTGATCAAAATACAACAGAACAGTAATATTATGAAACATTACTACAATTTAAAATAACTATTAAGGTCACGTGATCCTTCAGAAATCATTCTAATATGATGAAGAAACTTGAAATTAACTCGAAATTTACAGTTTTGCTGCTTAATAATTGTGTGTAAACCGTAGTAAATTTTTCCAGGATTCTTTGATGAACAGCAAAAAAGAACAGCATTTATTTGAAATAGAAAACTTTTGTATCATTATAAAAGTTTACATGATCATTTTAATGCACCCCTGCCGAATAAAAGTACTAATTTCTATTTTTTACCTTTTAAATGGTAGCGTATCATGGTTTTCACAAAAGCAAAAACTGTTTTTAACATTGATAATAATAAGAAATCAAGCAAATCAGCAGCATATCAGAATGATTTCTGAAGGATCACGTGACACTGAAGACTGGAGAAATGATGCTGAAAATTCAGTTTTGATCACTGGAATAAATTACATTTTAAAATATATTCAAATAGAAAACCGGTTTTACAGTTTAAGATTTTAAATAGTAATAATATCTCACAATTTGTTTGTTTCTAGCATATTTTTGATCAAATAAATGCAGCTTTGGTGAGCAGAAATACACACGTACATATTTTGGCCCCGTAGACTCGGGTTTAAAAAAATGGTACAGTATCCATTAACTAGGTTGTTGGTACATTTTGGAACTGGCAAAAGGAAGAAATGCAAATTGTTTGGAAATCATTGTTATGCCTGGTGCACCGTGCATTTACCATATGATTATGGTAACTGTATAACTGATGTGTGATCATGGCATGTATGTATTGTGGTGGATGTGTAACTCACAGGTGCCAGGCATGCAGGTCATGGAGGACGAACAGAGCTCCACCATCTTCACAGCTGGTGCAGAAGGTTCCAGAGGAGGAATCGTCACCAATGAGATCTGCCATTAAAACAGGAAACATACTACTTACATCTTATAGTTTACATAAAACATATGACTGACATGTCAGTTCTCCCTGGCACTACAAACATAGTGCAGAATCTACAGCGAAATCACAAACTAACTTTATTTTGCCCATGTTGTAAGTTTGTTGAGTTAACACTGGCATAGATGATAATGCAAACAAGGCAGAGCTAAACCGAGAGCTAGACTGTGTAACAGGATCTATATAATCCGGTTATGTTTGCGTACAGTCCTTGGGTTAAACTATGTTAAAACTGCTTTTTAATCAAGTCTAAGTACGACAACTATGCCACCAAAAAAAGTGTGAAAGAGGAAGAGAAAGCGTTGACCGAATGCTCGTTTGGCGACTGTCATTCCAAAGGACGAACGGCTAATTAAAACCAGCCTGAATATTTAATTACGTTTTGTCACACACAGTCATGTAATATTCCATTTCCACACTGTGTCAAGACACTGATATTAATTTCTGTTCGCCGAGGCTAATGAGCATAAATTACACCCACTTTTCCTTCCTCTCCTGATCTGCTTTGAATATTCAAGCATGAATTCCTGATGGAGAGCAAATTGGGCTGAGATTCAGAAGGCATGCGGACCACTCCGCTTCTTTTCCTGGACTCTGGTGGACAGCACTCAAATTAGCCTAAGAGGATGCTTGCATGTCACCATCCACTCTCGCATCAGAAAGATTTATTTATCCAATTCTAAACCAGTAACAGCAAACAGAATTACTGTCCTCTCATTGAACTGGTTATTTTTTCCTCTCATAATTCACTTTAGAATGCTACGCTCAAGAACGGGACGTCAAAACTATTGTAACGATCCCACAAATCGGCTCTGATGTTTTGTTGCATCTATGCCTGCTGGATCTTGGACGTGTCCCAAGAATCCATCCAAATGTGATATGCAGTATAAAAAAGATGTAATGCAATACAAGTTGAAAAGCAAAAGTGCAAGGCAGGCAAGAAACGTGCTTCACTAACACACACACAGCAGAGATGGGTCAATGCCCTTTAAACGTGCATGTGAATATGCAAAAAAAAAAAAAAACTAAAAGAACAAATAAGAACTAATGAAAGAAAAGAGGAAAAACAAACAGTACCAATAAAAGCACGAAATAATGAACAAAGAAATGAATAAAAAGAAACAAAGAAATTTAAAGAACAAGTAGAAAAACAAATAAAAGTACAAACAACCACAAGAATAAGCAAACAAAAGAACATACAAAATTGAGCAAATTAAAAGAGCAAATGAAAGTACAAACTGAAAGAATTAACAGCCAAATGAAAGAAAGAAAGCTTTATACCTGCTGATCAGATTCTGAAGGTAGTACAGATCTGTCTGTGATGAGCACCGCTCGAGATATCTGCCTGTGAAGATGGAGAAAGAAAATTAGAAAAAAAAAGATTTTTAAAAGATTAGGAAAAAGAACAGAACATATATTATAAAGGAGATTATCTGAAAAGAGAAAATTCAAAATGACCCTAAATCACATTTTGCCTTTTCAATTTACTGTAATTGCAATGAATAGTTCACCCAAAAATGAAAATTCTGTCATCATTTACTCAGCCTTATGTCATTTCCGAACGCATATGACTTTCTTTCTTTGGAAACAACAAAAGATGTTTCAAAAAATGTTGTTGCTGCTCTTTCAATACAATGAAATCATAGACTGACCAGTGGATGTTGAGCTTTCAAATCTTTGCTTCAGCATATACAAACTTGGCACAATGTGTACATACATCAGATTATGTTCCACAGAAGAAAGAAGGTCCGATGGGTTTAGAAAAGAGAGAACTGAAAAGGCAAGTGTGACTTGGGGTCGTCACACAATGAAGAATATATATGATATGGACCACTTTTATAATGATTTTATGGTGTTTTTATAGATTTGATCACCACTGACTTTCATTATATGGAAATTACTCAAAACATTTTGCATTTCACAAAGAAGTCATTATATATGTTAGAAAAACAAACGTATAATGTTATAATTACAATAAATGAAATTAAAAAGTTATCATTTTGGTTATATTGGAGGTATAAAGGAGTTTTTATTTTGATAGTATATACATAGGAAAGTGCAAGTGAAATGTCAACACAGTAGAGCCCTGCTCTTCATTATGAAACCTGAATGGGACGATCAATATCTGTTGTTCATGGTAGAAATGACAGTTTGTCAGTAATTACAGTAATGAATACTAATTTTACTTTAGTGGGCTATTATGTGCTTACCTGTAAGCTGTGCTCTGTCTTTGTTCATCTCTGATGAACGAATCTTCAACCACAAAATGACTGCAGCTGATCTTCTGACCACGTGTATCAATCACAGCTTTAACTCTATGAAGTATGAATACAGAAAATGCATCAGGACAAGGAAAAACTGCAAGCCTTTCTTTACCCAAAAAACCTGCTTTAATCACAAAAGGGTCAAGAGATGGTCAGATTATGATTTGAAGATAAAATATTAAAAGACTAGAGCATCATATATTAGCTGTCTCATCCTTCATGGGTCAGGTGGTTAGTTCTAAAAACTCTTTTTATAAAGAGAAGTGGCCTGCCATTGCATATGCATCACTATAGGAATAAGTGGTGCTTTGGCATTTTTGTCAAAAAATAAGTCAAAATGTCAGAATTTTGCATTGTTGGAATAAATCAGATTTTAAGCGATTTCTGTTTGCATGTCTACTGCATGTTAGTTTGCCACTTAAAATATAAAAATATAAAATTTGGGTCCCAAAACAAAACCAGACATGAACCACTGGCTTAGGGCACATGTTTGACCTTTCCTCCTTTAATCTCTGCAACCGAGAAGGAAAAGAGCGAGCGAGAGAGAAAAAGGAGGAACAGAGGAGAATCTGTTGGCTTGTTATGTCAAGAGTTATAAATGTGCTTTATAGGGCTCATTATCCAAACTAATGGGCTGGGGGTGACATCCTTGAAATGGACTTTCACAACACAATAAAGGGGCAAGAGAGCGTCTCCCTCCCCTGCGAAAAGTCAGGCCTCGGAATAATCCTCCCCCCAATGCCCAGATTGACTGCAGGACAGATCTGTTTATGTAAATGAAGATTTATTTACTCGGAGGAACTAGCAGAGGAAGTGGAGGGCTTCCAATCAATCGTCAGCCAATGGGCTGAAAGAAAGCAATATGGGACACATTTCACAAACCTAACACACCTGAGGGCATCCGTAGCAGGTCGCTTTTGCTCACAGGAAGCTGCTTCTGAGTCATGCGAACCAACTACTTATTTACTTTAATGACTGCAGGGCTTAACAATACGTCATGTCTAAAAGTATTTCAAGCCAACTGACAATTTCAGATAAATCTTTCGTTCTATGATGTACAAATATTTTTATCCTTTAACTCCAACATTCGTTTTAATGTGTATTGAAAATTGATATTGTTAATTATGTGATTTCAGTTTCAATTGTACACTGTTAGACATTTCTGTAATTTCTAGAGTTATTTACAGTATATCACCCAGTATAATACTGTAAATTCCCTTTACAGTAAATATCTGTAATACCCTTTGCATCATGGGAATTTTCTGTGACATCAGACCCCACATACAGAGACTTACAGTATTTTTAAAAATTGCTGTATACTACTGTACTTGCTGTAACGGTCTCTTTGGCGCCATTCTATTGAGGTTGTTTTATTTTCCTCATTTCTCACATTTGGATTGACATGATTTGCCCTAGACCGTGTCTACAACGCCGCAACAGCTTGGGACTGACTACACTGGATGTGTTACATCGCTTATAATGATTGGAAAAATCCGTTTCCTTCATGTCAGAAACAGTGCGAGCGCTTGGAGTACATCTGTACGACAGAAACAGGGACATCACTTTACTGTCCGCATCCACTGTAGATAGTATATATAATGGGTTCTATATTGTCTTTTGTTGAGTAGCGCCGCGCCACACCACTCGCGTCCCAAGGAAGACACGGTTCCAGCGGGGCAGCCCTGCGGGTTTTGCCTGGGGATGAACCCGCGAGTGTGGAAGAGCTCCGGAGAACATTTGCGCTGTGTGTCGATGCACCTAACGAGAGAATAAGACCAGCAAGCAAGGTAAAAATATATGTACATTTGTCTGTGTTTGTGTCAGATTTTGTGCACATCAGATTAACCTAGTAACATTTTCTCGTCAACATGGCGGTAACAAACTCTGTCGTTTCAAACAACTTTTGTCAGCTTATTGAATTAAGTTACCGAATTAAAATTATTTTTAACGAGCAACGCTTACCTTATATTAACATAGGGCTGCACGATTTGGATAAAAAAATCGAATTGCGATTTTTCTGATCAAAATTGCGATTTAAAATGTGATTTATTACTATTTCATAAAAGAGCTAAAGGTTTGTTGTGGTGGTTTTAACAGCACCAAAGAAAGACCAAGCATAATCACAAACTATGCTACACTGTGCTACTGTTTATTTAAAACCTCTTAAACATTGTGTCCATTTTTTTATTTATTTATTTTTATAAAGTTGTCAGGATGCAAACATTTGTCATGACATTAAGTTAGCTACATTAACTACAGTATCTTAATTAAAGTTAAATTAACAATCATATATAAAATCTTAAACTTTTAAGAACCCAAACACACTGTACTTTCTGCAGGTTTTACGCCCGTTTCACACATGCTCCGTTTGCAGTGCGTATTTTTTTCCGCGCCCATGTTAACAGATTAAAGCGTTCTCAGTGCATGCGGTTGCGGTCCGGCAGTGCTTTCCTGGAGCGGTGCGTCTGCAGCACGCGCTGAATTAAAGTGACAGCGCTTTGTTCGTGGTAAAAATGAACATGGATTGACATGGAAATGTAGTAATTTCCCAATAAATCAATATAATTAAAGTCTACTATGTTTCACAGGCTTTTTGGCTAGGTTTAAAACAAACAAAAGTGCACTTTTAGATAAACAAGGCAACATATGCACTTGTCCTGTGGAGGTAGAAAAACAAAGTTCTTTAAGACCCGCGGGACTGTTTGTAATAAAGATTTAAATGTTAAAGGCACGAGAGCCGAATGTTTCTGTCAGTGGTAAGTTTTAATTTAAAATATAGGCTATATGCTGTGTTTAAATGTTTCCATTTACTTGAGAAACTTAATATACAAATCTAGAAGCCAAATTCATTGAATATGTTGTATTAATTGAGTTTCAACGTGAATATGTCTATGAAAGATTGTGTAACTGTACTGTGATTAAAAAAGGATCACAATGCTGAAAAAAAAAAACACTTTCAGTATAGGCTAACAACGTTTGGATTTGAAATCAAAATAATGGATAAATTTGTGGTAAACAGCCGCGGATCAGGAGCGGACTGCAAACGCGTCCCGTGCAAAACAATGAGTCCGTGCTGCTTCTGCACCGCACACGGACCGCATACGCGCTGCAAACGGAGCATGTGTGAAACAGGCGTTACAAAGTACATCAGAACATCGAAATCCAAAATCATTCCAAACATATGCGGTGCTTTTTACCGTCGTCTGCAGGACTTTGCTCTTCTGCAGACACGCTTTGTTGGGAAGTTGAACCACTGCTCGCGCTCATCTTTTCCAAATGGCGTTATTTGACGTTCAGTCAGCACGTTCAGTGTTAAAATGCCCCCTATTGGTTAAACTCTGCATCAAACGTAAAATGCGCATGAAGCAAATTGTCAAAAACTACGTAGATGCTTGTTACCATATTTGATAGTTCTTCATCGAAATAATCGCAGCTTTTGCAATTTGAAAATCGCACCCTTTCAAATCGCGATTTCGGTTTACAAACGATTAATCGTGCACGCCTATATTAACATTAGGTTAACTAATGTGAAATTTTGTTCAGGTATTTGTAGTTAATGTTGGCCAGTAGCCTATTGAGAAAATGAAACCGTATGTTAGCTAGGTTAAACAAGTTTTATGGCCTTTCTAGTTTTAGAATTAGTTTGTTATAATTTTTAATGGAAAAGATTTACTGCATTTTTTTTGTGTTTGTGTCTTAAAGGCAACTGCAATGAAGCATCAAGAAAGACATGTGGAGCAGCGCCAGCCACCCTGAGACTGATAATTCATGGTAAGGGAACAACTATGGTTTTGAGAGGTTTGTGTATTCTGTATGGGGTTTGCTTTTTAAAAGTGTGACATTTCTGTCACTAACAAAGTGGAAGGTTAGCAAAGGTGATGGCCACGTTTTGGAGCAGCACCTGGGTTTTGCAGATGGTTATGTATCCTTTGGCTGCCTGTCTTTTGTCCCCATTATGTTTCTGTTGCCTAAAGATTCTTTGTGAGAATAAATCCAGAGGATACAACATAATGCACTGCAAAACGTCCTAAGACAGGAGAAATGGTGAAGATGCACTGTTCCAGCATTGGAAGACTGTATTTTTAAGTTATACATGCAATGTTTTAAATAAAGAATTTAATATTTTGTAATTATTGTGTCTGTTTTAATTGAATGCCAGTAGTAGCTATGTAGAGTAAAAATAAAATGAATTCTATGTAAAAATGATAAAGTCTAATGAAATCTATATTAAAATGAATGAATTACAGTAGTATACTAATGAATTTGATTTTTTTACAGTAATTGACTGTAAAACAGTACCATTTGCAACTGTAAATCAAATACAGTTTGCTACTGTAAAAACTCTTTGAAATGTCTAACATTGTATAATTTTCATTACAGCAAATTAAAAACCTAATGAATTTTTTTATATAAACTATACAATGTATACAGTTTATGTTGTGAGAATTATTTTTTGTAAAGAAAAATGATATATAATAATACAAATACAAAATTTTTGTCTTCACAAAAATCCTAACTTCAAATAATTCATTAGGTTTTTAATTTGCATTAAATTAATTTAAACCTAATGGAATGTGAACCTAATAAAAATAAATATTTTTTTTTACAGAATATAAACTAATTTTTATGCATACAAAAGATTTTGATACAAATGTCATAACAGTATCAAAAATTACAGAATTACTTGGGCAAGCAGAAAAAAAAAAAATCCTTCTACGTGTCCTGGATTGAATTTTGTTCAACAATTTTTTTTTTTAACAATATGCTTTGCAATTATCTGCAGTGTTCTCTCAGTACGCCATGTAAGGAGTTTTATATACAAGTGCATAAGTTTCTTCTGTCAGGGTGCATAAAACACTGAAATAGTGCAAATGATTCCGTTTCACTTGCAACCAAGGCCAGCGATGGCTTTGTAGATCATCATAAGCATTCATAAATCGCCTTCATAAACCACGTCAGTGGCCTCTGAACCAATCAGAGTGATAACCTTGCACTCAACGATGCATGCGTTCAAACTCATTTGAATTTTATATACTTCTCTGCAAATGTGGTTTTGTGTAGGCTAAACAGATCATATGCTGAATGACACCATGATGGATATTACAAGCAAGAAGCTTATTTGTCTTGGTAAATATTGCATAAAATAGTATGCCATTGTTTTAAATCACTGAAAGAATCGGCGTACACATTAAAACACATATGAACAAAAGAGAAAATACTAATTATTAAATAAAAATATTAAAATCTATTTTGTACACATTTTGCAGGCTTCAAAAGGAAAAATTATTATTATTTTTTACAAATTTATTAAAAAATAGTTTTTGAAATAATTTGTGTGTTAAATTTCCAACTTGGATAGTCAACATAGCATATGGGTTGGGTGCTTTCTTCAATGTAACCAAAAAAAAAGGGATTTTATCACTGGGCCACCACGAGTGACAGAAGAAATCATCACAGGCCACTCAAAGAGTTGAGTTCTATTGACATGTGAAATGAACTCGGACAAATGAATTCGGACACGTGATTGAGTTGCCTGTCGAGGCGGTAACAACTTGGACAGCGCTGGACCGTCCTCCGCATGGAGTGGCAGGTGGGATTTGAGGGTCTGTAATCCTCTGCTGCATTATTAATCTGACTCTACCCTTTTCAGCTTTATGTCTGTAATAAGAGCAGACATAGGGCGGTAATTTATGATGCCAGGGAAATTAAAATCATTGTTCAGCCTGCCAGACACCTTGCCAGCTTTTTTTCTTCACCTTCATGAAACTTTTTCCATCGATGATGTATGGCGCTAACCTCCAGCGCAGGGCTGACTCTACACGGGGCGCCACTGGTGGAGGGCACGGACGGTCCGCGATACACTCTAGGTGATGCTTTATAGACTGAGCTCAGGGTCTGACGGACACGTTGGTTTGGAGCTCTGCCAGCTACCACCCCAGCCCTGGTCAGCTGAGTCTGGCTCCAATCCAATATGGATGAAAGAATTTGCCTTGAAACTTCTAAGTGCTCCAGTTATATTGGGGTTCTTGTATTTCAGGGCATCGATGGCGATCAGGAAGAACGTACAGTAAATTAACAATTAAGGTCATCTTGGTTGTTTTTCATATGCTACGTTAAGTTTTGAGGAACACTTCTTGCTGGGCCGCTCAAGTAGAACTGACAGAAGGGACGGCATCAGGGACAGATGCCACATATCAAAACTGACCTCTGTCAAATGACCTACTAAAACAGTGAATAAACATCTGAAAAGCACGTTGGGAGAACAAATGACTAAGGTTATCCACTTGGTTCAAGAATAAATGTTCCTATTTAATATGTTAATATAATAATATAATATAATATAATATAATATATGAGCAATATGGCCGCAGGCCGAGTGCCGTAGGTAATCACAGCTGTGCAATATACAGCCATATCGCACATCTAGAAGTGTGATATTGCGTTTATACAACAGTTCGACGGCACGAGTGTGTAAATAAATTAGAAAAAAACAACAAAGTGTCTTTAAAAGCCCTCTTTTGTGCAGAACTACTTCCTTCCGCCACAGATTTAAATCTAAAGTTGACAGTTTAACAGCTGAGCCCAAGCCTCCGTTACTAATTCCAAAACGTCACTTTAGAACTAGTAACGAAGGAACGTTGAGTTGCCTCATTGAAAACTTATTGTATTACTGTAGTAAAAGCTTGTATTATGTAGAGTGAAGTATGATGAGAGAGAGATGGACTGAGTGACTGTGATTACCTGCATCTGATACAGCATCTCCTACAGACAATAAAACATAAGTCTAAATGTCCACTGAGGAAAGCGTTATCTTTGTCTTATCGTCAATATCCTTTCATCCATTAAGCGCGATTTGCGATGACAGCACTGCTCATTTGTTAGCCACGTCATTGTTGAAAGTAAAAATAACTTCTGTTCACAAAAGCGTTTATTTTTCAAAGTAAAAGTCTTTACGGCAGCGCTAACTCCTAAAAACAGTCTCTTGTCGCCATCTAATGGCGGAACAATGTAACTAAAATCACAATCACGAACACGCACCATGCCTCGGTACTAAACACTATTATTATTTATATAAAATATTATTTATTGAATAATCATATTTACTGTAATAAACAACAACAACAACAACAGCCGTCATAAAAGTTGCTAGGCAATTCAGCCAACCGTACAAAGACAGCGCGATATACAGCACTGAATATACATGATAATATTTTGCCGCTGAACCAATGGATCTCCCGTCTCCAAAAATGTCGAAGAAAATTTTTAAATAGACCTTATCTTTATTAACAAACCGCATATTGGAAGTCCAAGCAAGCACATTCTCGCCTAAAAAAACTCTTAAAACTGCATTCCGTGACGCAAAACAGTATTATTTTTTAAATTATAGTGGATTTGGCCGTCCGCCATGACACTCGCTGTGAGAAATACGGCAACTTCGGCAGGCGGAATGATACAAACGGTGAAGAGGACAAGGAGCTCTGTTGGACTACAATATTGCATACCTATCAGCCAATCAGATTCGAGAACCAGAAAGAGCTGTTGTGTGTATACACACACACATACATACATATATATATACACATACATACAGTCATGTGAAAAAGTTAGGACATCCTATTGAATCCCATGGTTTTCCTTATCAGGACATAATAAAAAAAAAAAAATAACTGGTTCTTTCCAGGTCTTAAAATTTGGAAAATAAAAAATCATGACCAACAACACGACATATTGCACCGTGTCATTGTTTCTTTAACAAAAATAAAGCCAAAATGGAAAAGCCATGGGTGACAAAATTAGGACACCCTTACTGTTAACATAAGAATTAAGAGGGTAAGTAGCAGTCCGGCACTGCTAATCAAAGGCATTTGATTAACTGATCATCAGCAAGTGTGAGCACCTCTATAAAAGCAGATGTTTTGGCAGTTTGCTGGTCTGGAACCTTCAGGTGTGTGTTAACACAGGCATCAGCAATGATCTTAGAGAAGCAATTGTTGCTGCCATCAATCTGGGAAGAGTAATACGGCCATTTCCAAACAATTTGAAGGCCATCATTCTACAGCGAGGAAGATTATTCACAAGTGGAAGACATTCATGCCAGACACCAATCCTCCCAGGAGAGGACATCCCAGGAAATTCACCCCAAGATTAGACCATGTAACGCTCAGAGAAATGACAGACAACCCAAGAATTTCACTGCAGACTCTACAGGCCTCAGTTAACATGTTAAATTATAAAGTTCATGACAGTACAGTTAGAAAAATATGGGACAAGTATGGCATGTTTGGAAGGCTTCCCAAAGGAAAGCTTCTTCTATTTAAAAAAGCATGGCAGCACGGTTTAGGTTTGCAAAGTTGCATCTGAACAAACCATAAGTCTTCTAGAACAATGACCTTTGAACAGATGAGACCAAAGTGGATCCCAAGCACACCAGCAAATCTACAACAGAACGGCTGAAAAGAAAAGAATCAAGTTTCTGCAATAGCCCTGTCATAGACCTCATCCTGACTGAAATCATGTGGTGAGAGCTGTGTATAAACAAATGTCCACAAACCTATAAATAAACTGGAGCAATGTTGTAAAGAAGAGTGGGCTAAAATTCTTCCAGAGTGATGCGAGAGACTGATAAAGTCACACAGAAAATAATTACTTCAATTTATTGCTGCTAAAAGTGGATCCACAGGCAATTGAATCATAGGGTGTCCTAACTTTGTCACACACGGCTTTTCCATCGTGGCTTTATTTTTGTTAAATAAATAATGATTAAATAATGCAACAAATGCCTCATTTATTGTGGGTTTTATTGTTTTAGTCTCTTCGTGCCGGGACACAGCATAACAATACGGTAAGGGGCGTAAAATTTCCGTCACACGCTTGTGGTATTCGGCCAATCACAATGCACTGGATAGCTGGCCAATCAGAGCACACCTCGCTTCTCAGAACGATGAGCTTTGTAAAAATCGGCGCATTTCAGAAAGGCGGAGCATAGAGGAGCAACAATAATGTACAGTATATGGAAAATAATGTTTTTTTAACCTTAAACCTCATAAACACCAAATACACAAAATAATGTTCTTTTTAGCAATGTCATATGACCCCTTTAAAAAAACAGACCAAATGGAAAGAGAAAGCGCAATCTATCCTATAGCTCAATAAATGAAGCATACTATATTAGAGCCAGAGAAAGACTGCACAATACACAATTTTACAGCCAAGGGTGAAGTCATTATGTACAAGGATTTGGGACAAATATAATGTAATTTAATGGAAAACTATGTGAATGGTGCATTGTGGAGCGGCAGGATTTTCCGTCGGCTGCATTTAAATCTGCATCTGAAGTGTCCCGCACTGTGCAGGCCGCAGCCTCATGTATCAAAACAAACAACATGAGGTGTCAGTGATTTCCGCTTCTAGAGGCTGCTCTCGCACTGTATAATGACAACAGACCCTTCTCAGCAGCTCCAGCAATGGACGAAACCTGAAAAACTATCAGCATGGATTTTTGATAGTTCCAGCAATCAACTATCGGTTGCCGATTAATCGGCAAAACCGATACATCAGTTGACCTCTAATTTAAAAGAAATGATTTTATGTAACACTGTTATTATAACAATGTATTAATTATTATACATTGACATTTGTTCAGACTACACTGGTTGAACATTTTTTAATTCACTAAAAGAACTGGTTCATGAGAGTCATTTGTTCATGAATCAAACTATACTGTTTACTCTGTATATAATAACTCAATAGATTTCCACATATGCCATTAAAATTCAATTTGGACCCAGGGAAAATTACATATTTTGCCGTGTACTGGTAGATTCAGTAACAGATGTGCTGCTGCTGCTGCTGAGAATAAGAAGGTTTTTGTAATTTTAAGAATTGATACTGAGATTGCAATTAATCAGAGAAGCAGCCATAATTGGGTTGATATGCCCGATTACTAGCTTACGAGCAATTTATCATTTTTTTGATAAATGACAAGCAAATACATCTCATTTGAGCGTCGCTGCGCTGGCATGACATGCCATAGCCTTTACACTAGTAAGCTAATGCCATCACATGTGTAAGTGTCCGTGCGCTACATCCAGAGGAATCCAAGCCCCCTGGGTCATTCACCAGCAAGATGAAAGAAACTCAATATATTGCCAAAGAGAAGGCCAAAGAATGAGAGAGGAATAAAGAGGGGAAAAAAACCCCGATCTAACCTAGTTTATGACAACAATCCACCTTTGAAACTCATTAAAGGCCTTTCTGGTGGGGCCTGACGCACATTATCAGCACAGATTAATCAAGGGAGACGGGAGATGAACTCTCATTTTTTAAGAGGCAGCAACAGAGGGCTTTTTTGTCTTCAGATGAAAATCAATTAGTGGAGGTAAGGCCACGAGGAAAAAGCGGCATCACTCATCGCCGGCCCAAGTGGCAGAGTCTGTGATTTGTCTTCCGAGCTCGGCTGCTTAAGGGGGGCTGGTACTGCTGTCTCCCTGAAAATTAATTTCATATCTATATTCCGAATATCCCCCCCATTCACTCGTGTGCGCCATCTCTTGGCCTTGTTTTTGAGTACCCCGTACACAAATGAGCTCTGATCAGCCTTGGGATGCTGAAGTGGCATGAATCAACCAGAAGAGGAAGTAGATCTACTTACCTAATTGAATTTCGGTGTCTTATGAATTGTTTTTGTTGTTGAAATGCATGTTGTTAATGTGTAAGAACTGAATGAGTGGTGAACTACTTACTTGTTAGACGCCTTGTCCACAACCAGGCACTGCACTGAGTGTCGCAGACAATAAATTCCTCCAAATACGGCACACATTCTGCAGGGAGACAAAAAAGTAACACCTTACAACATACACTTGCATTTATTTATATGACATCCAATCTGTATGGACCCGCTAAACAGCTGTAATTGCAGCTGATGGCATGACATTAAAAGGGCTGATCACACCTTGTCCACACGAAAAGGACAAAATCCAATTCATTTGACAAGGCAAAAATGTCACCGAGATCTTAAAATGTGTTATCTTCACAAGTAAAGCCTTTTGTCATATAGTCTCGCGATCTTGTGGTGATAAAGTATAGCAGCTTAATTAAACTATAAACAAGGACAAGTGATTCAAATATTCTTAAGCTTGGAGTCAATCTCAGACAAAAAGACATAAAAAGATGAATGGACAGACCGACAGACAGACAAAAGAGCTGACTTTGTGCGATTGCACATAGTTGAATTATTAATATTAAGAATAACACAATAGTAAAAGTAACTATTTATATATTGGTGTCTAATATATTGACTTTTTTGGAGTTTTACAAAGGTAATAAGCAATTAGAGGCTATGAGTTACTGACACTTTAGATGATTACACCCTTAACCATAGTAAAAATGTATGTACTGCACACTCTCTCAGGGGTTAAATGAACGAATGAATAAAGATGATTTATTATAATTATTGATCTATTTATTTTTCATCATTTATTTATTAAGAAACAAGCCATCGTATTTTTCAATTGTTTTTGAAAGAATTCTTATGCTCACAAAGTGTGCATTTATTTAATCAAAAATACAGTAAAAATATACATATTTTTTTTTTTTAATATTACTACAATTATAAATATTTTCTGTTTTAATATATTTTAAAATTGACGACAAAGCTGAATTTTCAGCATCATTACTTCAGTCTTCAGTGTCACAAGCTCCTTCAGAAATCATTATAATATGCCGATTTGTCTTATAATTTATTATGTTATTATTATCATTTATTATTATCAAGATTGGAATAAATAACAGCAATTAATTATATTTTAAAATATATTCGGAAAAAATCTTTGAAACTGTAATAATATTTCACAATATTATTATTTTTACTGTATTTTCATAAAATATATACAGCCTTGGTGAGCACACATATACTGTATTCAGAGGACAAATAACCCTTATTAACATATTTCATTAAGGCATAAATATACACCAAAAGAAATCCTGGGGGAACACAGCCGCCACCTTGTATGTAACGGGCAAGAAGGCCAGAGGTTAGGTATTAGGCCACATAAACATGTCTGAAGACACAGATGGTGAGATTTTGCTGTTCACTCCAAGCTTAAGAAACAGGGGAGAGGGAAAAAACTTCTGGCCTTGTCTACCCAGATTAATATAGAGATATGGCATCTTAATAAAGTGCAAAGATAAAAAAAAAAAAAAACAGAGGCTAAATCTGCCAGCAATCATCTGGGCCCATCTCCTGTCCTCCACAGAACCCCATAGAGGCAGCGGGGAAGCCCTTTGATGTCATTAACCCTAACTGACAGACGTTTAAGCTGATATTACTCTAATTAACTGCCCGCTGTCGGCCGCAATGATGCAGTCGGGCGGAGTGCGTGGGCACTGCCTTTCCCTCTCCAGGCCCCAGCACTCGCCCTGGCGACATCACTCGCCATCACGGCTAAATTAACAGTTGTGAAAATCCAGTACCCCCACAAGCCCCTGCTCTTTATAGCCTCTAAATGGCATTTCAGTTCCTATCAAGACGGGAATCAGGGGACGTGATTTTTTAATACGGTAGCAAAACAATGGAGGCCATTAATAGCCCAACGCCGTGACAGCGCGCTCACCGATGATTTATGAGTTTGTGTATAATTTGATTATGCTATTAATTCCACTGATTACAGCTGCAGCGAGTGTGGAGAAGGTCACATCCAAAATAAATCTTCGACAACTCCCTCTTTCTCGTCACCTAACACCCTACCCCCCCTTCACCCCGCCGACATCCCCACAAAACAACTGCCTCCAACTAGTTATTTCTGTAATTAAAAAGTAATGTAACAAGAAGCACAAACAAGCTTCGGGCTCTAATGGCAACATCACGGCAGAGCTTCAAATAAATTGAACAGAGCCTTGTAAGGACGGAGGCTTTTTTCATGCCGCAGGAAATGCAATGGTATGATATCCTAGCGTTTTCAGAGATAACAGCTTGAGATAGCTGAAGGCTGCAATCCATAACGAATTTCACTTTGAGAGTTAAGATGCTCTACTTTGTGTTACTGATATTGATCTATAAAAAGGATATTAAGGTAAATTTTAAAAATGGACATTCTTAAAGCTACTTGGTAGTATAAGCTTCAATCTGTGCACAAATATTAAACATACACTACGGTTCAAGAGTCAATAACAATTGAATGTTTTTGTAAGTCTCTTATGCTCACTTATTATTTGGTCAAAAATACAGCAAAAACAGTAAGATTGCGAAATCTTCTTACGGTTTTTAGCGTCACATAATCCTTCAGAAATTAAATCTAACATGCTGATTTGGTGCACAAGACACACTCATTGCTTAATATTTTTGTGGAAACCGTGATACATTTTTTCCAGGATTCTTTGAGGAATAGAAAGTTCAAAAGAATATAATTTATTTGAAACAGAATTTTTTTGCAACAATCAGGGGTACACACAATGGCAAGTCAAAGTGCTTTATAGGGAGAAAATGCTTTTCTTACATTTTTCTGTCTTGTTTCCAGTCCAAATAATCTAATAATTCTAGTCTAATAATTCTTAAATCAAATAATTTATTTTTTCCAGAAAAAATAATTCAAAAGTCAAAATAATCTTGTTTTCGGTTTGAAATAAGATTATTTTGTTTGTTTTAAGAAAAAAAAAAAGAAAAAACACACTGATACACATTCTTCATTCGGTCATAAGTTGCTTGCCGTTAGCTTGTTCCTACACGTTTTACGTAGCCTCTGGAAATATGGATAGCATGCCTGCAGTGTCTAAAAGTTATCCTTCAGGAGTGAGATTGGTTGGTTGAGGGAAAGGACATTAAGGTAAGCCAATCAGAGGCAGAGTAGGGCGGGTCCATTCCTTTGCCAACAGGGGAAAAAACGCTACAGGTGACGTGACACAGATGACACGCAGATACGACCCCGCAAGGGCTTTTCAAGGACTAAAATCTGAGATCTCACTTATCAAACAATATCATTAATATCTTTCAAATTCTAATAAATAAACAAAACAAAACGGTACAAATACATTTCCTTTTCATAAATATGGCTGTTTTCAAGAGTTTTCCAGGATTAAATTTCAAAAAGCAGAATTCAAGTACTTCAAGCACCTTGTATGAACCCTGTACTATGTCTAAATCTTAAAATAGGCAGAAGCAATTAGATTATTCTATGTTTTCACCCTGTGTGTTGTGTACGAGTCCCTTAATTGTTCGTAGTGTGAAAAAATTTCATCTCAAAATCATAGTCATTGTTGCAAAGGGTTCAGATATGAAGAATATGCTGGAAAATCAAAGCATGTGCAGCACCTGGAGGATTTTTCTAAAGAAAAGTGGCCCGTTTAGCTGCTCAGGACAAACAAGGAACTCACAAACAACTTGTGAAACTCATCACCAAAAAAATAAAAAATAGTTGTGGATCATCCAAGTAAAGGCAACAAAGTAAAGTTCACTTACTGTTCCCACAGCACTGAGAATGTTTAATGGGATGTGTTCGATAAAAACATGAACGATTATATCTCTTTGTGTGTTGTTGGCTTAAGCACACCGTGTTTGTCTATACATGATAAACTATGACATTTTATGCAAAAATAAAAACCACAACCAATTCCAATAGGTTCACATACTTATGCCACTGTACAGAAATAAAGTTACAAAAAATATAATAAATAATTAAAAGGGCCTTTTGACTATTTATGTTTGTTTGATGAGAACCCAAAAATTACAGCTCATCCTCTTTAAACAAAAGAGCAAAACATTCTGCACAATTTCCCAGCAGATAGTCAATAATGGGCCGGAATTGAAGCCATTAATCTAAAAAATCTTGAATGCATCCCTTGTGACCTGTTAGATCTCAGTCTATTAAACAAAAGGAAGAAAAGCTTGACTCACTTGATTAAAGCGACGCAACACAACAACAACAAAAAACCTGATGCCACATTTGGACATGCTGCTCTTCCTCAAAAGCCAAACCAGGTTTGGGAGGGGAAAAAAAACGGAGCGCCCATGGGAGGCCCCCGAAAAAAAGAGAAGGTTTTATTAGCGTTCTGTGTGCGTCGACAATAAATCCCCTTACCGTGCAGGAGATGCTAAACAAACAAAATTACCACACGCAGCAAAGACCACTTACCTGTCAGGTTCATTGCCTGCAAATTCGCTTGTAATCTAGGGTGCTGGAAGCCGAGTGGGGGGCTAATGGTTGGCCAATAATTAAAAGAAAACAAAGCGCCATGCTGGCTGGCAGGCCTTTCTCTGCGAAAATTAAATCCTGTTTGGATCTGAATAAATTAAATGTTTATTGCTCCCCGAGAACACACGGTAAAGGGGGGAGGAAAACCAATGACAGAGAGGAAACGCGACGTATGAGGGAATGCTGCGAAGACAATCATCGGCTCTAATTAATGCATTTCCCCGTCCTCTCAATCTGTTTCTGTTTGACTGTTGTCTGATTGGAGCGCCGTGATCGCAGGTGCAAATCATAACCTGTCACGGCCAAATGTGTTTACCGGGCTGAATGGATCATGCTGGCTCCAAAAAACATCCCGGCGACCGAGACGGGGGAACCGGAACGGAGCGCAGAAGACGAAAGATGGCAGTCAGAGTGCCAAAGGTTATTTAGAAATTAAAAAGTCTCTGCTGTCAAAACTTGAGGGATAATGCGGGTGAGGACGGTAAAGCATTTCATCACTATATTAGTGGAGCTGCTCGCTGATCTGTGAATAACTGAGAGAGTGAGCATTATTGAGTTTGCACCTCCATCTATCCATCTATCACCTACAAGCAGGTATCAGCGTGATGAATGAACCCGCCTCCCTCGCTTGCTCTCTCCTTCTGACTTTTGTCTCTCAATCCCCCGCTTTTGTCCCCTCTGAGGTCCGTCTCTTTCCTCTCTTTTTCCTCCTGTCACCTCTCTCTGTAGTGCTTTATTTAAGTCTTTTAATTCTCTAGTAGACTCACAGGTCTGCTCTGGCATTCTGTAACTGTGTAACTCACGTTGGCAAATGGCACAGGTGGTATAAAAAATATATAAATTCTCCCTAGTTATAGATCTTATTATGAACAATCTGTACATTTTTTTTATTTCATAATTTTTAATCATAATATTGTAACTGGACATCAGCCTTCTCTGATCTGGCGCTACAATGTAAAAAATGATTTCACAAAGTCATAAATAAAACAGACTAAAGTTGTACTTTCTTGTAAAACATACTCCAGTAATCTTTCTA
This sequence comes from Onychostoma macrolepis, assembly GCF_012432095.1. Classification (NCBI taxonomy): domain Eukaryota; kingdom Metazoa; phylum Chordata; class Actinopteri; order Cypriniformes; family Cyprinidae; genus Onychostoma; species Onychostoma macrolepis. Next base: position 6,182,304 of record NC_081175.1, on the reverse strand, counting down.
CTTCAGATGTAACACAGACAATTGAGTGACAAATGGACACCAAATTTCTTTCAGCCTACTTTAGTTTCATTGCAACATAAAGGAACAGTTCATGCAAAAATGCTAATTTTGTAATCATTTATTCAACCTCATGATGTTCCAAACCTGTTTGACTGATTTTCTTTGTGGAACACAAATGGAGATATTTTGATTAAGTCCAAGCTGCTCTTTTGCATTTAAAGAAAGTTAACTATAGAGCTCCAAAACTTTATTTTATTTTATTTTTATTTATTTTTAAAGTGGTCCCAGGGTATCTGAAGAGTTTTTAAAATCTAATTTAAGACCTGCACAAATAAAACTAATGCTTAACAAACTTATATAATCTCAAAACAAATCATTTATCTCAGATTAAACAGGCGGCAAAACAGGGTGATCGCAAATGTAAAATACTTAAAGGTTTAGTTCACCCAAAATGAAAATTCTGCCATTAATTACTCACCCTCATGTTGTTCCAAAGCCATAAGACCTTCATTCATCTTCAAAACACAAATTAAGATATTCAGATTTCTGTCCCTGTATAGACAGCAACACAACTGACAAGTTCAAGGCCCAGAAAAATAGTAAGATAAAATAAATAAAATAGTCCATGTGACATCAGTGGTTCAACCTTAAATGTATGAAGCTACGAGAATACTTTTTGTGCGCAAAGAAAGCAAAAATAACGACTTTATTCAACAGTTTCTTCTCTTCCATTTCAGTCTTTGATGTCAGAACGCCGGCTCCTGCGTCAGCGTTATTCTTGTTAACGCATGTTGACGACTGACACGGAAGAGAAAGCATTATCCTTCCTGTCTTTCTTTCCTTTCCTTGATTGAATTAAATGCCATACAACTTATTGTGTGACCAACATACCCATAATAAAAAGCAATATGCATCTGCATCACATTTATAAGGTGCGTTTTAACTGTGAACATGCAGTTTGCAACGACAATGGAAACATCATGATTTCTGTTTATCCCTCCCCATATTTAAGACCTCTTAAAATGATGATTAAGACTTGTGTTATATACATGCACACATGGTCATAATTGTTGGTACCCTTGTTAAATATGATCAAAGGCGGCTGTGAAAATAAATGTCCATTGTTAATCCTTTTGATCTTTTATTATTTTTTTAAACTTACAGAAATCTAAGCTTTCATTGGAGAGTAAGAATTTAAAATGGGAGGAAATATCATTATGAAATAAATGTTTTTTTTTAATTTAGCCATGGCTTCCTGATTCACAGAAATATAAATAGGAGGGGGGAAAAAACAAAGGCCAAATTTTAAATTAATCACCCATCACAATGAGAAAAGGCAAAGAATATATTTCTGATGTGCAGTAAAAGATAACTGAGCTTCAAAAATTAGTGAAGTGGCTTTAAGAAAAGAGCTAGAGCAGTGAAAATTCCCATTTCCACCATCAGGGCAATAATTAAGAATTTCCAATCAACATAAAATGTTATGAATCTGCCTGTAAGAGGACGTGTGTCTATATCGTCCTAATGCACGGTGAGAAGGAGAGTTTGAGTGGCTAAAGACTCTCCAAGGACCACAGCTGTAGAATTGCGAGATAAGAAAACTTGTCAAACAGCACCTACATCACCACATGTTGTTTGGGAGGGCTTCAAGAAAATTTTTTTAAAAAATAATCAAGAAAAGAAAATGCTTTCACCAAAAAACAAACTCCAGCATATTCAGTTGTCAGACACGACTGGAACTTCAGCAAACACTCAAGATGGGTTTGGTGAACACAGGGATAAATAGTACCCCATGTGTACAATGAAATATACTGCTGTATTTTTAATGTTGTGGGCCAATATTTCTGCTGGAGGTCCTGGACATCTTGTTTAGACACATGGCATCATGGATTCTATCAAATACCAACAGACAAAAAAAAAATCAATAATTGGCTGACTCTGTTAGAAATCTTATAATGGGCCATGTTTGGATCTTCCAACCGTACAATAATTCAAACACAAACCTTAAAAACAACACAAAATGGGTCACTGAGCACAAAACCAAGCTTCTGCTGGCCATTCCAGTCCTCTGACCTGAACCCTGTAGAAAATGAGTGAACTGAAGAGAAGAAGCACCAACATGGAGCTGGGAATCTAAAGGGTCTGGAGTGATTCTGGATGAAGGAATAGTCTCTGATCTCCTCAGGTGTTCTCTAACCTCATCAGGCATTATAGGAGAAAATTCCTATACTATTTTGGCAAATGGAGGTTTCAAAAAGTATTGAATAAAAGGGTGCCGCTAGATGTGTCCAATGTGTATTAGAGAAAAAAACATTTATTTCATAATGATATTTCCCCCCATTTTAAATTCTTATTCTCCAATGAAAGGTTAGATTTTTGTGAATTTTTTTAATAATAGATCAAAAGGATTAACAATGCAGATTAATTTTCACAGCCTTCTTTGATCATATTTACCAAGGGTACCAACAATTCTGACCACGTGTGTATAAGATATTTAACACTTTTTATGACCTTAAATTTGATAAAAATGAATTTAAGATATTTTACTAAATTTTTCGGGGTCCTTAACTTTTTAAGGACCCACAGGGACCCTGGGTCCCTTGCACACTGTATTGTCTCCTGGAGCCATTCAAATAGCTTTAGTTTTCTAGGCTACTTTCATGGTGCTTTCTTGTCATTTGAGCTTGATGACCCGAATTCCTTTCTCTATATGGAAAAGAGCAGCCAGGAAAGTCCCAAAGGTTTGGAATGACATGATGGTGATTACATTGGCATTTGTAGGTGAACCATTTATTTATTTATTTAGCAAACATGGCCTTTCCTCCTTTTTTGGGATGCATTTTAAAACATCCATTTTGTAAACCGTCACTGACGATTAAAAATAAATACTCAACGCTCAATTTTAAAATGAAGTCATGGAGAAAAATAAAGTCAGCGGCGACAACTGTTTCTTGCGTTCCCTCCACAGATGATGGACAGCTTGCAGGTGGGTTCATGCCTCAGTGCGCTAGCGTGCTTATCTGAATGTCAGCAAGGGTGATTAGTGGAAAACTATGGAAATCAAAAATGCTAATTAATCTGCCTCACAGACGAGGAGGTGCATTAAAATTCGCAGGTCTCTCAGACGAGACACGTCAAGCTTAAATTGGAGGGTTAAGTTGCCTTTATGTGGAATTATGATAAAATCGTATCACAGAACATGATTACATAACAGCAAAAAGTGTTCAGAAACTTCAGCCGACACAATCAAACGCAAACTCAAATGAAATATTGTCTATCTGACGCGTTTACATTGTAAGCAATCTTTGCCAATTGCTCTGATATTATTGGCCTGATCCATTTTAGCACATCAGCTTTTCAAGCTTACTGACATAATGTGTACGTAAAAGGAACTTTTTCTAAGAGCAGAGCTCAAAGAAGAGATTGGAGTCATATGTGCATTTTAGATAAACACTCCTCTGCTCTGCTTGTCTTTGGGGAGATGTTCTCTGTAACCTGGCCTGACGCCAGCTCATGGTTTCTGTGATGATGATTCCTCTCAGCGGCACACGGCTGAAGACTCCTCATCTCTAAGTGCCACCGTTTCACAGCACTGCTCCCAGCAGACTCAAAGTGCTAAAAGCAAACACTCACGGTCCTGCAGAGCTCTGACCCTCCTCCTAACGGCCTGCTTCCTCCCTTCCCCCTCAGAGCTGAGAGGATGTGAGCTAAAACTGAGCTGTAAAGACCCTAGAGTTTAATATTAAGGGGGATATATCATGTTTTCTGACCGAGTCCACTTTTGTTTTTTGTTTTTGCCAAAATGTTATTATTTTTTTCTTATTACCATTTTTTACTCTCAGACATGTTTTGTTGCTGTGCCATTAACTCTCTTCCCAAAAGCAAAAAAGAAAAAGAAAAAAAGAAAAAAAAGTTGCCAGTCACTGCCAAAATTTTTGATCATTTTCACAAAACTTTCATGGCCCCCAGAATATTTAGTTGTACGAATATCTGAACATGCAATATTTCAAAAGAACGAACATAGCTTCTGCTTAAAAAAAAAAAAAAAATCTAGATTCATGCATTATTTTCAACACTTGAATGTGGGTACATTTCATTAAAAAGGAACATTTTGAACAAAAAAAAGAGAAAATGATGTTTTTGTCAAAGACTACGTCTAGATCGGATTCAGAATGATGATCAAAAATATAGATGGAGTAGATCACTTCCATCAACACCCCCAAAAGCATCCTGAAAGCAGTTTTGATTTATATGCTGTTTAATGTTGGATGATCACGTTACTTTACATATGCATTTGCTTACATATGCTATTGTTTGTTTCTGCTACTTCTTTGCCTATGTTTGATCCAGAGATTCCGTACTCTTGCAGAAGATGCGTAATAGCGCTGTATAACAGTGAAAACATGGAAACCTGGAAAATTCCGTCAATGTTGGGGAAGGAGTTTAGATGACCTGATCGCATTTGAAAGGTGTTATTTTAATATCAGTGAGATACCATTAGATTTTACTACTATTTATTTATTTATTTTTTTATATAGTTTTTACTTTAATTTAAATAATTTTGTTGTGTCATTTTTAAGAAGTCTATAGAGTTTACATTGATTGTTACTTTAGCAAACCAATTAAAACAAGAAATGTATCTAAAAAAAAAAAAATAATAATAAAAAAAAGTAGTTCAAGTTTGTTTTTTTATTACAGACAGTATTTTCAAAATGTTTTTATGGTTTTAGTTTTGGGTAACTATAATAACTCTAATGTGAAATGACCTGACAGTCTTCTGCTCTATTCTGTAACAGTATTCTGTATAGTTTACCTGCAAAAGCACTGTGGGATTTCTCCCAGGCCATACAGAGGGAACAGGAAGGGAGTGTTGCCATAGCGTCCCAAGCATCGCAGGAAGTGCTGCGTGGCCTTTAGTCCTTCCTCCATAAGGGTCTGCTGCGTCACCATAGCGATGGAGTGCAGGACGAAGTCTTGCAGGTTCTCAGTGAGCTTCTTGTTCTTCAGGAACTCTCTGAATGGTTTCTCGGTATAGTCTACAATAAGGACAAGTTTATAGTGTAAAAGGATAATATGACCTCCCACTAAGCCTGTCACTAATGAATGAAAGGCTCTTTTATTTCCAATGTGGTTATTATTGCATGTTGAATAACATTGTAATAACATAAAAGCTGCACTTTACCTCATACAGCTATAGCTTTAAAGACAACTTGAAACAGCAATCAATTCAGTGGGCAATATCCACCTTATTTTGCAATGTGGAAGTAAGCTATTTTCTGTGAATGTGTGAAACTTCTGATTCACTTACTGGATTAGGTAAATAACTAGAAGAATAACAAAGCACAGTAAATGGTAAAATTACTTGTGCTACAAAGCAATGAATTCATGATTACAATAATAAAACAAAATAATATGATAAGAAATACCAGTTTGCAATATCACTGTTTTTGGACAGTTAAAATAACTGGAAGCGAATGATACCAGAAGCCTCACACTTTCAAGTTACAAATGTCCACACTTGCTCTAATACTAAAAATACTATTGACACTGATTGAAAAACCAGACATTTTTCAATGGGCATAAATTTGAGAACTGTTACTCTTGTGATTGTGATTGGGAATTGGCTCATTTAAATTTATTGTTGATTATATATTTGCAAAAAGGTCTTTGATATTCCATGGTAGGCCATGCAAAACATAAAATTGGGTAAAAGAAAGTGCATAGATCGAAGAAAACTCTTAACGCAGCCAAATTTTAGCTTGAATTATGTTTTAGGCTATGATATTATTGGTTAATATTATTATTTGAAATATTTTTTCTTTAAATAGCATGCACTGATTAATTGTGCAGCATAAAACACTCATAAAGAAAGTGAAAAAAGCTCAATCTTGATTGCATGTTGACTTTAAGAACTAAATTCTCTAGTTCACAGAGATATCTAATCTGGCCTGAAATCTACAGTGAATGTCTGTGGTAGATCTCTGATGTTTCATGCGAATCAGAAAGCTGCAGGGAAACAAACACAAGGGGTCATACCCTGGTACTCCTCTGGGTGCTGCTCAAAGTCCAGACAGAAGGTAAGAAACTTCATCAGCATGCGTTTCTCCACCACAGTCAGCTGCTTACTGGCAAACACATCTGCCCGTGAACACGGGACCTTCAGGGGAGGAAGAAACAGGACAGAGCAGCTTAAAGTAGTGACACGTATGTGGATATATGCATTTGTGCATAGACAAATACACATATTACACACTCTCAGTAAAGAGGAGGATGTAACAATTGTGAGAAAACGGCTTACCTTCAGCCCTGAATTACTCACACAGATGGATTTTGCATTACAATGCTGCATTTAATATTTTTAGTGAAATGAGAAACACCTTTTGCGTCAATGCTCTTATCAGGTACATTAGTAAATAGAAATGGATAAATCAAGCAGCAAATCAATTTAATCATTTTATCTTAGCTGAACTGCTCTAATAATTTGAATCAGGATGCTTCATATTAGACTTAAAAATAATGCAGTCATGAGGAAAACAAGCAGTACACAGAATTTTGGATTGGGAAGGAAAAATAAAGAATTTATTGAAAAAGATCAGCTCCATACCTGTTCCACTTTTCCATTTCTGCAGGTGAGGATGCGGCTGATGTTCTTGAACTCTGCGTAACGGCTCACATTAGATTTGATGAGCAGATCCACCAGTGCACCACGTGAATACATCAACTTTGAAGAGGGTCAAAGAGAACACTATAAATTTCATTTCATTGCCGTCTAAGTTCATTTAAAGCTAGATGGCAGACTGTGATCACTACGTGTTTTTAGAAAGTCATTTTAATTGTTTGAAAATAGGGATGCCGTGGTGAGGAAATTTTCCCACTGATTAATAAACTTGTGACAACATCAATATTACCGATTAGCCCACATATTTTACAAGATAAGATATTTTTCCCTTGAGCAAAACGAATGCTTGAAAAAGGTGGATTCATTATTATTCTTAAAAACACAACAACAATAAAACAGTACATGGTAAAACCTATTGCTCACAATAATCAATTGGTTTGAGTAGGGCAAACCTAAATTTTAGTATTAATTTAAACAAATTAACTTTTACAAGTATTCAGAACTTTCTTTTTCTTCATTAAACTGACACATTTCAAGTACTCTGAAGTGTTTTATTGTTTTGAATTTAAGAAAATTGTTTCTTTTAATTTAGAGATACTCTAATTCAGAGTGTTACATATATTAAAATCAAGTGTTACATATATAAATATATTGTGCAAGATTAATGTTAAGTGAGTGATTTAGTAGTTTGATGTTTTGCAATGCTAATTTTGAGCTTGGTTTGGTCTATATTTTCTAAATGGTCTATATTTCCTTACTCATTTAGCAATTTCTATGCTAATCAAATAATTGTGTTACCAATTAGCATGTTAGCATTTACTGTATTAACTAGTTATAGCTAGAAAGTTTCCACTAATAAAAATATTTAAGTTGAGATTACATAATCATTTGAAGTGTTTTAGAATTTTAGGGATTCTTTTTAGTTGATTTTCATTAAATAAAGCAGTTCTTGGTTTCCTATTATTTTCTTTTAATTATCTAATATTTTGAGTATCATATTTATTTAAACAATACAAACCTTGGAGACAAGGTCGATGTTGAATCTGCGTCCCTCTTTTACCAACTTTTGATATGTTATCTTCTTTTCCACCTCTACAGGTGGATCTGCTGGGCTGCTGATCGGCTGTGGCTCTTTCTCTTCCTGTGATTGGCTGGGTTCTGAAATGTCAGGTATATGCTGCTCCTCCTTAGGCTCAGAGACTTTGTGCTCCTCGTTCTGTGTCTTAGCATCAGATGCTTTGGCGTCGTCACCTGTAACTGTGTCTTGAGCCTCTGCAGAGTCACCGTTGGTCTCTTCTGATACAGTCTCAGCATTCACTGGCTGACAGCTTGTTAACGGGGCCTTCGTTTCCTCTTCTTTCTCACTATAAAGGACAAATAATAAATACCTTTTGACGCTCTTTAATGATGTGTGACAGATCGCTTTAGCCACATCAGTTCAAGCAGCACGTGAACCGATCAGGTCTTCCTCTTTACTACTATTTGCAGCACCAAATAAGCATAAACGAACATGAGAAGGTATGTTGAAAGAAACAGAACAATTCACGGAAATGTACTGTCTCTCATGTAATCTCTCAATCAATGTTTCAACTGCAGAAAGAAGTCAATAAAATAGCTTAGACAAATCATGTCACAAAATGTTACATTTTCCTCAGGAAAGACATTCAATGTCCTTTGGATTTGCTAAATTAATGCACTATATTACATGCTCATAATAACATGTTCTTCGGTATTTAATGTATGTTTGAATAATGTCATGACAAGTTTTTATTAAAGCCACAAATTAAATGGTTAGATTTCCTAAAAATAGCTGGAGTAGAAAGATAATTATATAAGTGAAATTAAATTTTTATAAAAACCACAGTGCAATTTAAATGTTTGTATAGAAATCAGTTGTTAATTTGTTAAGGTTCACCCTCATTATTATTATAATAATTTTTTTAGTTATCAAAATATATTTCACAATTGTTAGATAAAATCCAAAATTGTTTGGATTTTATGAGGAATTGCATAGAAGTGCAACATTGTGTAACGTTTATTATTATTATTTATTAATGAATTACTTTATTATGTATTATTAATTATCTGTCTTTTTAGAGCTTTTTACTTTAAAATATAAGTCACATTTAAATTATCCTAGTAGTCAATTCAGTTAGTTTATGCAGCATGCTTATTATTCTGACATATCGCACAATACCCTAACATATTTAAAATTTATTAAAATGCAAAGCAAATTTGCATTCAAGAGACAAAACACATAAGATCTGTCTTCATAAATTTGTTAAGGACTAATTTAAGACTGTGTTAGTTGTAAGTAAAATTAATGCCAACCTGGCATAGCAGAAAACTTCTAAGTTGGAAATAGAGGAATCCACAGAGCTGAGAGGCACCACATCCTCTCCCTCATCAATCAAGCTCCTCCATACTTGCTCCGACTCTGTGATCTGTACCTCCTGCTGATTCTGAGAACACACATTATAAACCAAAATCAACCGTTGACTACAAAACCACAAGGTGACCTACAGCTTAAAACCACTAAAATGTAATATGTTTTAAAAAATGTTATCCAGTTACCTATAAACTTCACATAAGCTCACATAAACTTGTATCTGAGTGAAAATGATAAAATAATGACCTTATATTCCTCGATCCATGACAGCAGGCCATTGAATGTGAAGCTTGCCCAGTTTCCAGCGTAATAGCTCCTCCTGTAAAATAAAAAAAGGAATAATTTATTCAGCATCATGCAAGTGTTTGTTGTTCCTCTTTTGTCACTTTGGATAAAAGCGTCTGCTAAATGCATAAACATACATGTTTACGTATATCTCATTTTATAGATACTGAACATCAAACTACCTGTCCAAATGCAGAACGTTCTGTCCGACTCTGGAGCAGGCCGCTGCAATGACAGACTCGGCGAGGCCTGGGAAATGAACACAGACAGAAAGCATTGTCACCGACCACCATTGCGATCTCTCTCTGAATTGAAAGTTTCACTCAATTTGCGAAATGCATACCATTTCATGCACACATCGCTGAAATGGCAAAGCAGTCCAACTGCTTTTACAATTACATTGACGCAAAAAGCATTAAGGCTTGCTGGAGGCTTATTCACTTTAACTGCTGCGGATACATCCAGTTATAAACAGCAACTCAGCATAAGGACAGTGACACAGCTAACAATATTGTGTTTCATTCAATCTTTCATCTCCCATTTCTAATAAAGTAAGTCCCTAGATTTTAGCATTCGCTCTGCCACAAATATGTTGCCAGTGACCCACTATGGTGCTTCAGACAACTGAAATGGTGTGTGGTCAAAATCAAAAAAATCAATTAAGAAATGAATAAATGAACTGATAAATTGGTAAATTTATTGAAAAATGGATTAATCAATGGAGAAATTAATTAAATAATTCATTGGGAGTTGAACAATGATCACTTAAAAAACTTAATTAAAATTAACTTTACCAATTGCTATAAATAATGCTATATCAATGAAAATTATTTTAATTTCTGATTTTAAAAAAAAAAGTTACTTTTCATAATTATTTGTATATTAATATATGATCAACTGTATTTAATTTGTTTATTTATCTTCTTTATATTTAATTATTTAAGATGATCAAATTCCATTTATTTATCCACATTTATGCAAAAATCAGTGGTTGTTTTTATCAATCTTTCAATTAATTGATTGATTTCTCAGCAGGTTTATTATTAACTAAAACTAACACTATTAAAAACATTTCTGTTACTTGAAATAAGGCTGAAATAAAATAAATACATTATAAATAAAAAAGAAACAAAGTTATGTTTGTTAAGTTATGTTTGTTAGAAACAAAAATGTTGCCTTGTTGAAAAAAGTTGAAGCACTAAGGCCCGGTTTCACAGACAGGCCTTAGACTAAGCCAGGATTATATTATTATATTATTATTTTTATAAACATGCTTAGAAAAAAACATTACTGGGGTGCATCTTGAGACAAAACAAAGGCACTGATATATTTTAAGATCAATCAGTGCAAGTTTCTTTTAGCTGAAACAGCTAAGACTTACATTTTAATCTATGACTGGGCTTAAGCCTCGTCTGTGAAACCGGAAGAAAATTTACTTAATGGAAATCAAAAATTGAAATGAAAAAAAAAATAAATCATGAAAATGGCAAATGCACAAATTACTAAAAATTAAACCAAACACTACAATATTTTTCTCAGTTGATTTATCAATTTCTCATCTGGACCCCAATTCATCTGGAGCATTCACATACAAACCACAAAAACGCCATGAAACAGAAGAATATATAGTAACTAGTGCAAGTGCAAGTGGCATATGACTGTTTTTGCACAGTTTATGAAACTGCAAGCAGCATGAATTTGGCAATGCTGATGCTGCACAGCATTTGGACAGTCATTTACATAAGGTAAACATTTCCCGGTTAACTCGCTGACTATTAAAATTAAGTGCTCATACAAGCTCTAGCTCACAAGCCAAAGTACCAATGGATCCAATTGGAATATTTACTAGCATACACACTGCTTGAGCTGAGGTTTACATACTTCGCAAAGCCGCACTAAAAAGGCAGACGGAACGCGTGGGGTCCCTGAGAGCAAGATTGAGCAGCACCGGGGCTGAAAACAACTCCATTAAGCCGCTGAAGCGTCCCTGTCCCTCCATCTTTCTTCTTCTTCATCTGGCCTTGCACAGCCCCATCTCACACACACAATGGAAAAGTGATTTATTCCGAGCAGGTCCGTCGTATCTTTCCTAGCACTGGCTATTTCACTGATGAAGAATCCTGGGATTCTAGACACCCACATGCTCTCCTATGAGACCAAAAACCTTTGTCCAAAAATAACGGCAGGACATAGAATTTCACCCTGTTGACTTTCATAATTCCTGATTTTATTGTGCTGATTTATCATTGCACATTATTGTAAAATAAACAGTTTGTCTTTGTAATCTTTTATTAAAAAATCACTCTGAAAACAACCGAAAACAACTTTCAACCCCTCCTGTTCTCTATATTCCTGTGTATAATGTCAATTTTTCACATTCCAATTCCATATGGATAAAATCTGGTCCCACAATCGTCCAAATTTAATGGCATATCATTCAAATTCAACGGCATGATGTCAAAATTTACCCTCATAAATTTAGCATGTTCCTGAATTTATTGTGCCGATTCAATGTAAAAAAAATGTAAAAACCTAACACCCATTTTTTACAATCCAATGAATTCCTGATCTAGTCTTACAATCCTGTGTCAAATGTCAAAAAAAGAGCTTGAATCATTTACTATGAAATAACTAATAATAATGCTTCCTTATGTGTATGACAGTGACATCATTTCACAAAATCACCCGAACTGAAGAAACCTAATTATATTTATGGAAAAGTATTACATTAATTCACTTGGCCTGTTTAAAACAGATGCATCCCAATTATGCCCCTACCAGAGCAGCGGCGGCGCGAGGAGCCTCAATATATCTGTCCAGATAATACTGAAGATGTTTTTAAAAAGTGTAAATAACCTCTGGCCGCCATCTTTTAATGCCATTTATCCTATCCGGTATTGATTTTTCCACATCATGTTTGCTAAAGACAAACATTACCTGCCATAAAGTTCTGATGCCACATAGACATGCTGGGCGATAAATAATAGATTTGAGCTGGCAGGACTTTGATGACCGGGCAAAGCCCGAAATGCTTTCAGCAGGAATTGTATGAAATCATAAATCACTCTTCATTTTAGAGAACATTCCAAATGGATTCTATCTCTGCACCTTGAAAGTCATTTTTCGGTTATTTATAGTCGAGGCTGAGGGAGCGAGGGAGGGATTGTGTGAGAGAGAGAGAGTAAGAGAGAAAGGGAGAGGGCAGGTCACTTCTCTTACACTCCACCCATTTATGTCACCCATCCCCTCTATCTATCTCTCTCTCACACATACACCATGCTGTTGTATATTTTCTGTGGGAAGTGTAAAGGAAGAGTTCAACCATAAATGAAAATTCTGTCATCATTTACACAACCTCCTCGTTCTGAACCTGTATGACTTTCTTCTGCCAGAAAAACACAAAGGGAACAACTCAGAGCTGCTATTCCTTTTAATAAATAAGGGAACAGCACCATAAAAGCGGTCCATACAGGGTTTGCTCTACATTCCAAGTCTTCTAAAGTCATATGATGCTCTGTGTGGGGAATAGAGTTAAATTTAAGATTGATCGCTCCCCACAGCTCTCAAATATCATTCGTATTTCAGCATATTCAAACTCGCTACAACTTGACTGGTTGTAAGACCCACAACAAACCAAAAGTATTTGGCATCACTGATGCATCTTTACTGTATGTAAATATTTCAAATTTTATCCATTAATTTGAATGTCATGTTTTTCCACAATATTATTTTTTTTAAATCGAGGAATCTTGATTTTGAATAAAAATATTAGTAAACGTTACAATTAGATACACTGAGAGTAAGTCAATTATAACAGTTAAGAACATATGACTGCATAACGGCATACATGATGAACCGCTTCTGTTGACAAGTTTGTGGCAAAGTATTTCATGCATCTTTTCTTGCAAAGATATTTAACAAGTCATTTGTTTTATGTTTATGTTGACAACTTCATCTGTGCTGAGAATGTTCTTCAACTGGATGGTTAATAAACAGAATGCTACAATAATCACGTTAGAGTTAAGTTGACTATGAACATCGATCAAAGATCAAGATTTTGTTTTTGCTATTTTTCCCAGTCCTAACTATATAGCTTTAGAAAATTTTGAGAAAAAGTGCACAAATTGCACTACTTTAATGGTTCTTTTTAAATCCTTTTTGAAGATTCATGCTTTCGGAGATTGTATACAAGATTGTATGCTTTCTGACATTTTTTGGAAAACATCTCTTGCATTCCATCAAACAGGGGTTGCCTGTAAGCCGAACCTCTTTTTTTGTCAGCCAAACCTCTAAAATGTAAAATATTTACTTATTATTATTATTATTATGGGTAACTGCTAGGGCTGTGTATCGGCAAGAATCGGGCGATACGATACGTATCACGATACAGGGGTTGCGATACGATATATTGCGATACTGTAAGAAAGGCGATATATTGGGATATTTCTTATTTTAGGAATATGATATATTTTTAGGAAAGCTGTCATTAAGAACACACCACCATATTTAAACCTTAGCAAAAAATAAATAAATAAAAATTGTTTAACCAGAACACACTGGGATCTGCATTTGCAATAATCAGTCCCTGTAACATTATTGAACCACTTTTTGTGCAGTATGAGTAAACTGTGCTTGCAGGATTCTTTAGTTCAGTGTTTCCCAACCACTGTGCCGCGGCACACTAGTGTGCTGTGACAGGTTGTCGGGTGTGCCGTGGAAAATGTATTTCGTTATTATTATTTTAAATCAGTGCTATTGGTTATCGTTATGTCTGTTTGTGGGTTTTACACATATTTAACCAATGAAAAGCATTCAAAAGAGCTTGTGACTAAACCTTGTAACGCCATTGGATCCTCAAATTGTCAGTCAAACCTCATAACTCCACCCCGCCTCCATTAAGAATGAAGCGCCGCCCCGTTTGAAGACGGACGTCTACTTCTTCGCAATGCAAGGGTAAATAAAGAACTGATGTTTGAATAAGTACAGCGTTTTCTTTACTCAAGAAACGCTGTCTATAAATGCTAATGTTTTGTGTGTTTAAAGAGCAGAGTCTTAGCATTTGCGGTCTAGTTGTAGCCAATACACTTTTGTACGTTTTAAATATCCTGTGCATAGCGGTTCGTCTTTTATATCGTGAGATTTGGCCAAATGTATTAAACAACAAGAGAAACTGAGCGCCCATTTAGCTACAATGAACTTTATAACCTGAAAACTGATTAAAACGTGATGCTGTTAATTTATTGCCTCATTTGCTGCCGTTCTAATGATGGACAAAACATCTCCTGTCATTCTGTCATCAAAAACCTTGTTAACTCCATATGTGTATGATTTTCAGAAATTAAGTGCAAGTGTCTGATCATATATAAAGCCAAAATACCAACTCTGATGACGCAACGTTTAATTATTGGGAGAAAAAAACCTTTTCCCCTTTCTATTAAAAAAAAAAAAAAAAATGTATAATGCTTAGTGGTGTGCCGTGGGATTTTTTACATATCAAAACTGTGCCGCAGCAGAAAAAAGGTTGGGAAACACTGCTTTAGTTAAATGTATATGTATAAAATGTATTTTATGAAAATACCATATATATATTTTAGACCTTGCTTTTAAAGGTTCAGAGTTTAAGTTTACAATTGTGACATACAATGTCATAACATTTTGATCTGGAAAAAAAAAAAATTACATCTGCTTAATAACAATGAAATATAAAGTGCTTGCAGGATTCCTAAAGAAAACAAAATAATTGTAAAACAATTGAAAAAATACAGATGTTGAACATTCTCAGAACCTTTCAACTTGGATTTCACAAGTTTTTCAGTTTATGTATTTATGTTCCGCGTGGAATCACCGAGACTGCGATGCGAGCACCGCCCCAACTGCACAAAACACCCCCAACAAGAGAGAAAGCTGCAGCCGCCCGCCGCGCCTGGCGAAAAGGCTTTTCACACAGGACGCGGCAAGTGGCGGAACCGAGGCGGACGTTACTACAAAAGGCCAGATGATGCCACCCTTCAGCTTTGTACACCAAACTATATAAACGCTAACATTAGTGGCGTGCCCTAATGCTAGTATTTCCTGTCACTGTTTAACTTCAGAGATGAAGACTGCTATCTAGCCATCGGATATGAACCTAAAACGAAACAACTGCCATGAATTTTGTATGATTTTTTTTTTTTTTATATTGATATTTTCTTACACCCCTTGTAACTGCTGCACATTACTTTCCCAAATGCATGTTAAAAATCACAGCACAAGTAAAAATGATGTTCACCATCTTTACTGTAAACCAAGCTGCTCTGAGACACTGAAAACACTGGATCTTGAGCTACTTGTGTGAACTGAACACAGTGCCACACTTTACTCTGAAACATGCAGCGCAACAGCCTACACTCATTTAATCAAATCACAGTCTGATTTTATAATCAAACTAAGCACAAATATCGGTTTATTTAATTTAACTGTGCCTAGGGTTGGGTACCGAACTCGGTACTTTTAAGGGTACGGACCGAATTGCGTCGGTACTACCGAGTATCGATTCACATGAAATCATTCGGTACCAAATTTCGGTACCTGAGAACGCATTTGGGCGCATACGAGAGAGACAGAGAGAGAGAGAGACCCTGTGACTTGTCACCCCTGCAACTCTTTAAAACACAACACAGAGGGCAAACCGAAATGTTCTGAAGTGTGCTTACATTTCTAGGGTCATATGGTTTCCGCGAAAACGCGGACAGGATCGGGCGGAGTCCATTCATAAAACGGAATTTACTCTATAACGCGGAATGCCACGGAATTCGCAAGTTTTGGATGAATAAAAGAATGTCTGTCACTTAATTCGAATCGCGATATGAACTAGTGTATGTGAATATTAAAACGCAAAAGACGGTTTAAATATGAATCCTGCATGTTCCGTTAGCCTCGGTATGTATGAATGGCGGAGACGCGTTTTGTTTAATAAACAAATACTGAAGCACACGTGAACTCGCGGTGATTTTCGGCCTCTGCACTACATGAACACATGAACTTACAGGCTGTGAGTCACTTCATGAGAATTTTACCGTTCATTTGAGAAAACTAGCATCATATCATACTGTATACACACAGAAACTTCACGCAACCTGTCAAAATAAAAGTGCGGTTTAACATGTAACAGAAATATATTAAACTTGTATTACTTTTGTACAGTATAATGTACGCCTTTATATATTCCATTTACTGACAAATTTAAATAAAACAATTAAATTATAAAAATAATTATTACAACCACATTAACGACTTAATTGTAGAAAAAATACAATTATTATTATAACTTTTTAAAGGTATATTCACATAATTTTTCTACCATGTATTAATTTTAACAGTAAACCTCTGTTTGTTTGCCAAAAAATAAAAGGGTTTCATTTTGATTTGATTAGAAATAAATAAATGTTTCATGCCTTCATTTGATTATCAGAAAAAATAAAACACAAGAATTTCTGGAAGAAAAAGAAAAACAATTGTTGGGTCCAATTGTTCAAAATGTTGAAATTGAGAGTTTTGGACTTATTTTTCACTGAAATAAATGTTTTGTTATTACACAGAGAGTAAAGTACCGAAAAAAGGTACCGTTGGGTACCGGTACCGAATTTCAGATACCGGTACCGGTACCGTACCGGTTCAAATGTGAACGGTACCCAACCCTAACTGTGCCCCATTCATTTAATTTCAGTTTTACATTTGATTTAATTAATTATTAATTTTTCATCAATTGAACCCCTTTTTGGGAAACCCCAGAAAGAAAGTCATACAGGTTTAGTGAAGAATTCCAAAAGAAAAGTTTATTAAGAACTAGAATCTAAAATCATATTGCGATATCTTTAATACTTCTTGAGTAATAGCATGCAAACTTTGGAAAAAGAATATCAATATCAAAGATTGCTAAAGTCAACATATTTTACTAACAGGCCTTCCAATCTCCGTGTAAAAGTAACATTATGGTGTTGCCATCATTCTGAAGTAATTTTTACCCCCCCCCTGTAATTTGGCTCTGAATCTCAAGTGAAAATTGCCATTTTTTTTTTTTTACAAAAGGAGATTTAAGACAAATTATAAATTAAATGTGTCCTTTTATTATTGCTTGGACAAAATGCAGCACGTTTCTTTGTGAAACTGAAATATAACACTATAATAATATAGCACTTGTATATTATCGCTCTTTTGTTGGTTTTGATTACTTCTATTCTCTTCATTTGTAAATCGGTTTGGATAAAATCCTCTGCTAAATAACAAAATGTAAATATAATGTAAATGTAAATAACAACACTAAATAGAAATTTTAAAACAAGCTCCAAATAAAATAAATAACACAAATAAAATAAATCTCTTCACATAAACAAAATAAGGCTTTGTCTGTGCTCTTTCCATTTAAAATTAGAGGTAACCACTGCATTTTAATCATGATCCAAACAAAGACGCTGATGCAACATGAGCAGTTTTTAATCTAAATTAGGCTGTATAATTTCGAAATTTGAAGCAAAAACAGAATGGTCTGATTTCAGTTTTGAGAAACTACTGTATACATAAAAAATATCTGCATGAAACAGAAACAGCAGACGAGCTGAATGAGACGCAGAATCACTCTCTGCCAGCAGGTGGCGCTTTAAACGTTTCCTTGGTTTCCGCTGTAAACAAAGCAGCGCTGCACTTATGAACTTTAATATGCTTTATACAGAGGCAAGATGAAAAGAAAAATACCATCTCAGTGTTTCCCCTACCATTATTTTAGGGGGGCGGCCCGCCCCCCTTGAAGGTCAAGTTCATTTTGTTTAATTTTATTTTCTCTATAGCGCCAGACCACAAAAGAAGTCATTCAATGTTACCTTCCCTATAGAACAGGTGTATACCTTGTTCTTTTATTAAACAAACTAAATAGCCTTATGTTATTTATCTTATTTACACGACGGCGTGTCATTTCTGTCTCTACGTTACATGGTCGCGCTCTCTCTATCGCGAGCACAGCGGAGTTCCACCCCAGTTCGCACATACACACACACACGCACACGCACACGCACACACACACACGCACACACACACACACGCACACACACACACACACAAACAAACGTAAGCGCACACACAAGTGAGCACACTCCCACTCTTATTTGTAAATATTAAGCCGCAAAACGTCTATTTAAATATGACTTCTGCCTGTCTCTGTGTTAATGTATGGCGCAGACGTGCAGGTTTGTTTACTCATACAGAAGCGCGCGACACTTGCGGTGATATTAACGTCTGTCGTCTCACTAAATGAGGACATAAATACATGAACAACATCTTCAGAACTGCTCTGAGAGTCACTTCATGAGCATTCGAACGTTTCATTTGAGTAAAACTATCCTCATATCATATACAGAAATGTAAAGGTATTCAAGGCAACCCGTCAAAATAAAAGTTCGGTTTCACTTGAAGACATTGGGCAGAACGTAATATGCTACTACTAGTAAAACTATTAAAACCTTAATAATAATCACACAATGTCTTCAAAGTTATTATCAATATTAAATCCCTTTATTTTTATGTCGGTAAAACACGGACCCCCACTGCATCTAAACGTTTCTAAAGACAGTAAGTTCCCCTCAGACATACTTTCATATAAACTCCTACCCCTAATTGAATCGCGCTTTGTTTAGCATCTCAATCGATTTGAATCGTCACATATTTGAATCGATTTTCAACCTGCTCGCGGTTGATCGTTACATCCCTATAAACACGATACTATCATCTATTGGAACAACCCTACAAAATATTAAGTATTTTTGCAGATGTTATTAATGATTTATTCATAAATATCATTATGTTTTTTGGGGAGGTTGTATCATATAAAACTTTACAATCTACTTCAATTGAATCTTTTAATAAGCCCCCCCCCAACATTATGATATCATTTTAAAAAAAGAAATTAAAACCATGTTCATTATAGAAGAGGTCTATTCAAGTCATTGCATATATGAATTGCATTATTTATGTATTTTTTAATTAATTAGTATGAGTGTCATGTCAGTGACCCACAAACCAATCTGCAAACTTAAGCTGCAAAGAAAAAAAATCTGTATAAATTCATAACCCCTTCAAATGAAGCGAGTGTCAGCGTTGGCCTAAATGAAATCTAGATGTAGATGTCCAACAGAAAAACATTAAGTTTCAAAGTCATAAACCCTGTTACAATGATCACTGACAATCTACAAGCAGTGTGTGACTATGACGCCCATTGGAGGTCCTACTAACAATCAATTCCACACTAATGCTCAAGGGCCATGAGAAATCAATCACCTGAAAAGAGCACAGGGATATCTGTGAAGGTGTTCTATAATCACATGACTGCTAATAGAGGCTATTCAAGCTAAAGGCACATGGGGTCCAAGCAAGATGAATAGTTACATTAACCCAGGCTCAAAGTGCGGGCCGGTGAAATGGCTGGCTTGTTTTCTTCATTGCTGCTCTATTAGCAGCAGGTGAGGGAACAGCTCTGATATGAGATGAACTAAACGTGCATCTCAGTCAGGCCTGTCAGCCAATGATTGCTGAGCCTGTAACGATGCTCTTCAGTAAAGAGTCTTGTACCTTCACATTGTCTGCATCCTTTAGCCTCTACAGCTGCTGTGCTTCGGTATACATTCATCATGAAATACTGTTAAATACAGTTACTGTTTGGACTTTTTAGCAGTTGGCAGAATAGCTGTCAGCGCATCCTAATGCGCGGGTAGCAGCAATGCCAGACAAGTGCTTATCTCTTATTGGTTGGCAAGTGTTTAATTGCAGCATGAAGAAAAACCTTTTTAACATGCTCACTGAAACAAAAAATTTAGATCTCAGTGTGAACAGCTTCATTTCTAAAAGCATTATATACGGTAATTAAAAAATATGTTTTACAATATGTTACCATATTGTTAAAAAAAATTACAGTACAAATCATTTTTGCATTACAATAATAAAAACTAAAGGGGGAAAATGCACTTATTTGTAAATGAAAAATGTCATCACACACAGTGCAAAAAATCCTAATGGTCTTAAAACAGGCTTAATTTTCTTTGAGCAAAATATAATTTCATTTTTTGAGACTGTGGTGAAATATGACAGAGAGAAGTTCTACTTTCGTTTTAAGAGATTTAACAAAAAAAATAAAAAATGGCCATGTTTTATGGCCAGGAAGAAATATTTACAATTGGTAAATTTTCATCTTGGGTCATTGCCATGTTGAAAAAGTTGATTTCAGACCCAAGAGTAGGGGACAATTATGGCCTCAGGCTTTGTATGAACAGGTTGCAGCAGGTCTTTTACATTATAGCTGAAAAGGTGAATGTCCCAAAATAAGCTTTCCAAAATTTTGTCAGAAAAGCAAACATTTAGAAATTCTGAAAGTAATTTAGGCCAAAGACCAGTTTAACTGGTTATCAACATGTCACACAATTTCAGCCTGAAATTGGCCACCATGTACATTTTTTTCTGAAAATGATCCCTGCAAGCTCAGCAATGCAATACTGGTTTTCCATTTCAGAGGAAGCAGGACATGATATAAGGTTGTGCTCTTTATACAATTATACACAGATTTTTCATTCATGGCACCACCTTCCATTCTCTCTGCAGTGATGAGTGTAAGTGTTGATTTGCAGGCAGTCTATCAGAGTAAGCTGTCGGGAAGTATGGGGCAAGTGATGGGACGGTCACATAATAAAGAAATGACCATTTCCAAGTGTTACAAATAACTTAATATACTATAGCATACATAAAATACCATATTATACAACTTGGGACACATCTGAACCTTTTCTTAATTACAGTATTGTTTATATTGTATGCAAATAATTAAATACTTTTTTAGCATTATTTTTCACATTTAAAATAGATTTTATGCATTTTACTTCTTATTTTAAAATGTATTCATAAATAACAAAATAATGATACCAAACAACTTCACAAACGGCTTTACAATACTAAATAATCATTGAAATGTCAATACTCTGCACCAGGGTATTGATTCATTATCACAAAGCAGAGCAATGCAGAACTATACTGTCCAAATTTGTCCCTTACATTCACTACGTCATTCTGACATTATAGTCAAGTAAAGGGTTAATTCACACAAAAATGAAAATTCTGTTACCATTCACTCACCCTTATGTCATTCCAAACCTGTATGACTTTCTTTTTTTCTGTTGAACACAAAAGAAGATATTTTGAGGAATGTTGGGAACCAAAATACTCAGTTAGGTTCAGGGGTAGGCAATTATTGTATTGTCCCAATAAGGAAGCATCTATTTAATTTAAATGCATATGAAAATTTACACTCAATGTGTTATTATTGCATACTGTTTTATAATGTTCTACCATACAGAGGTGCAAATATCTGCCACTATTTGCACCAAGTATAAACAGCAAAGAACATACTGCTATTTGTTCATACTCTAAATAGAATCTATTGTTATATGCAACTTAGTGCAAATAGAATCGCTAAGAAAATACTGCTATGTTCACTTAGTGTAAATACAATCCATTGCTATTTGCACTTAGTGTGAATAGCATCTTGCTAAGAAAACATGCTATTTTCACTTAGTGTCAATAGCATTTTTGGTATTTGCACTTAGCGCAAACAGCCGCTGCATTTATATTATGTTGTCAATATTTTCCTTTGCATGGACCAATTTCAAACCCATTCAAGTTCACACCTGATTCAATAACAAATTTATAGGAATAACAAATGAACTGATGGACTGGAGTCGTGTCAATTACTTGTGGATTACTGTGATGTTTTTATCAGCTAGACGGCACCCATTCACTGCAAAGGATTCACTGGTGACCAAGTAATGCAATGCTGAATTTCCCCAAAACTGTTTCAATGAAGAAACAAACTCATCTCAACAAACTAATCTTGGCTGGCCTGAGAGTGAGTATAAGTTTTCTTTGTGAACGAACAGAACTTTTTGTTAACCGATAATCATGTCTTTTTTTAAGTATCTTCTCACTCTATTTTGGTTTTGTTTAAAATATAATGAGAATTTCGTATTGCTGCATTGTTTGAGTTCATTTTGGGGTATAGATATATAAAAAATATATATATATATATATATCTGAAAGATACTTATTCTGTAAATAACAGACATACGAAAGTTTCATATCAAACATGAGATCTTGAGATATATTCTCTAGCTTTCTACGGGAGCTGATTCTGGAAGTCATCCATTGAACCCGATTAGCTCCATACACCGCACAACACCAACTGCAGGAAAATAACCTGAAGCCAGAGGGAATTTCAGTTTGCTGTTTTGTTCTTGATTATTCTATTTCACTACAGGCCTCTGAGCCAAACAATATAAAAAATGAAAAGGTCCACAGGCATCTGCTCCCACCTCAGCAGACCCTGAGCATGGGCTCTCTGGGGACAGCCGGGTCAGGTGCGAGTTCACCAGCTGACGGGCCGCGACCGACGGGAACGCAGTCCTTCACACAGTCAGAGGGTCTAGCAGGCATCATTATGGAGGCCACGGTATTCATTAACAACTGCTCCCTGTCCGTATCCTCATTTGTGCCCGTATCCAGCAGCAAAAACGGGGGTAACTAGGGAGTCTGGGACAAGCACGCTTGTCTGAGCAACCTTGACACGGAACGGAGTCTGAGCAGAAATAGTCCAAGCTGTGAGTGTCCCTGTGTCACCGGTTGCCTTGGGACCAACTGGCTCTGGTGGTTTTGCATGAGCGGAACCAGAAGTGGGCCAGATATATTCATTTGCACACCATCAATCACAGCGCGAGAACGTTGCTCTTAGCCATCGCACTAACCCCTCTTTTCTTTTTTTCTTTTACCCATCTACCTCTCCTCCCTGTTGTGAAGAACAATGCTCTGCACCAGGGAGTAACTTCATCTCCTGCTGGCTTCAGCACTGTCCTGAGGATCTGGCCTGCATATAAACACACTTCTGCGCTTTGAATGAGGACACTAGAGAGAACGAGGACAGTATGGTTCCAGGAGTCTCGCTCTGCACCACGCAGTCCAGTAAAGTATCCGCCCTCCAGAGGGTCCGCAGCACAAACCTACAATTCAGTGCCGGGTTTGAAGCAGGTCACAGAGTCAGGGTCAGCTCCAGTTCTGTTAAACGACAAACTGGTTTATGTGCACTACTTTAGAGCATTGATGCACTCAATAAAGTAGGGCTAAACTCTAGACCAGGCCAGGGATTGTTAAACTAGAACAGTGCATTCTTTATTGGTAGTCAGAAGTCCAAGCCATCACTATTGTGCCCTATAGGCTTTTAACCCCGGATTACCACAAGGGAGATGTTTCTGTAATAAGTGTACTGCAAGTTGCTTTGGATAAAACTTACTTAATATGAAATATCACTTAATATAAAATGCAAAATATTTAATATAAAAACTGACTGAAACTTTAGTTATCCGAAATTATTAGATCTGTTTTTGTAGCTTGTAGCAATATTCTGTTAAATCAAATTATTATTATTATTAACAAAACTAATATTATACAAAAACATTTGTATTAATATTAATATTATTATAATTAGTAGTAAAGACAATAAAGATGTAAAAAATGTTTTTAATATTATTAATAATTTTAATAATAACTGTTAATAGCAAGTGTTCATAATAATAATAATAATAATAATAATAATAATAAAAGACAATAAACAAGACACAATAAAGCTGTTATTAATACTGTTAATTATTGTAAATAATGGGTTCATAATAATGAAAGCAATAATATATTATAATTATATTATTATTGTTGTTGTTGTTGTTATTATTACCCATATGCTTTTGCTTGATACAGACAACAAACAATTAACATTTAAAATGATTAATTTATTTAAATTATTATTTTTGGTAATAGTAAGTGTTAACAATAAAATGTATTTTTATTATTATTGTTGTTGTTTTATAACCCACATGCTTTAGATTTGTTTTATACAGACAATAAACAAGTAAACATTATTATTTTTTGTAATAATTGTTATTATGAATTGTTGTACATATTAAGTGTTAATAATAACAATTATTTGCCAGATATATCAGATTTGAAGAATTTCTTGTTTTTATACAGTAAGACAATAGACTAATTAATAAAACAGTAAAATCATAGACACTAAATGTGTTATTCATGTTAATAGCTGCTGTAAATTCGTGTTTATAATAATAATAATAAATTATTATCATTATTAGCCATTTGAATTCACACAGAGTTCAACACACAAAAATTAAAGTCAGTGTTCCTGCATCACTGTCTCCAGCTCATCTGTGATTCAGCATCTCTGATTCAGGACCAGCCTAAGTCACACATTATTCTTGGATTTATTTTGCACTTTCTTACAGATTCCCTCCTATTACACAATTCAGCAGGCAAATGACCGTCAAAACAAATATATAAATGCCATTCTTCATCATACATGTCAAAAGCACACAGCCCCATTAGCTTTAGCGTGCATATGTCGCTGTGTCTGTTTCACGTGTCTGTGGCAAAACACAGAGAGCGTCATGCTACACTCATTTCCCACAGCAATGCGGGGCACAGAAAACACCTCTGTAGCGCCAACCATTAAAAATGAGCATGTTAATGTTGATATTTCATACCTGTTCCGAGAATGACAACATCAAATTGAGACGGGAGATCCTCCGCAGCCATCTTGAAACTACACACTGTCACGTGACACGCCGTAGCGTGACGTACACTTTTTATAACCTAAAACATACAGATTTAAACACACAGTAGCAAAAATGCACAAACTGGAATACTCCGTATTTTAAAAGAAAGAAGAAAAAGAAACATTAAAAATTATTTCCACATATTCTTTGATTTCCTGTGTTCCTTAATTGGCTAAAACCCTGTCTGTTTTTTTGTTTTTTATGGATATTAATTACAAATACGACGAAGACACCACTCATTAATATTATGTAGTTAAAGTGTTTTGATATTAATGTAACATATTTACATGCAAGTATATTAAACATATAGCCTAGCAACTGTGAAGAAATTCAAGTGTTAACGATTTTAAATTAATTTCATGACACTTTTCTTCTCCGTATAATGTAGCCTACACTACTTTGCAAAAGTCTTAGGTCAATATTTCCCCCCCCAAATTTTTTATTTTTTTTTAATTAAATCTATATTTTGCTGTATGTGTCAGTAGGAAACATCAGTTTATCCACAAGGAATCTAACAACAGCCAGTGCTCCACACAGAGATCTGATCGCACCATCTGGCATTACATGAACAGACAGAAAAAACTGAGACTAAATCCAGAAGAACTGTGACAATGTCTGCTAGACGCTTGAAGAAACCTTCCTGGAAAGCTACATTAAAAAATAATAAATGCTTTAAAAATAATATCATTAATACATTTTATTTATCAATTAACTTCTATTAACTAAATCAAATAAACATTTGGTGTGAGCATCCTTTGCATTCAAAACTTTTAGCTTTTGTCCTTGGTACACTTGCACATAGTTTTTCAGATAGCTTTCCAGGAAGGTTTCTTCAAGTGTCTTGGAGACACAGTTCTTTTGGATTTAGTCTCAGTTTTTTTCTGTTTCTTCATGTCATTCCTGAAGGACTGGATGATGATGATGAGATCAGATCTCTGTGTTGTCAGACTCCTTGTGCATACAAAAATCTCACTGGATTATTACAATTAATGGCAAAAGGAATGTTTGGAAATGTAAACCAACCTGACACTGTTGCAAAATCTAGAAATAACTGGCTTAAAACCATGCTGTTTTTTTGATGAAAATATAATGGCCTAACACTTTTGCACCGTAGTGTATGTTCAGAATGTTCAGCAGGTAGACTTATTTTAATATTCATAGCCTACAAACGCAAGATGAGGCTATTGAAAAGGATCGGTATGCTGAATTTTTTTTTTAATTCGCCGATGGCTTATGTTCCCAGTTGCTGTCAACAACAGAATATTGTTTCTTCAGATAGCAGGAGTTGGGAAGAGGTGTTAATGACGAGCTGTCAAAATACCCTCTTGGCTCTCACAGCCACCGACAGCCAGCTATCAAGTTTTTTTTTTTTAAATCACATCTAAGACATCTAACTTCTTTGTAGAAATATTCATTAAAAACATACGAGTACATTTAATGACTGAAATGAGAGAGACATTTTTTTCTTTTTGAAGCTTCTTCTGGCAGCTTTTAATGTCAATATTGTTTTATCCAAGTGTCAATTTGCCGTTTTGTAATTAATGACTCCTGTTTGATTTATTATGAGTTGTTATTAGTTATTATTATATCACACAAATGCTAAAAATGCCTTACAAAATTAAATAAAACCAATCATTATTCCTGCAATAATATGGCAAATCTTTTGGAAAACCAAACAAAAATCACATTTTACAGTAATATACTTACAACAGAAGTCAAGCCAAGACATTCCATTACAAGTAGAACTGTGCTTGTAATTTTTGGTGACTACAAAACAAAAAATATATTATAGAACATGTAAGTTGGTATTGGCAATACATGTCTCATTTTAATGCGCAATGCTTCTATATTCATTCAAAACAGTGTGTATTTTAACATGTCCTGTCTGCAGATGTCGATTGTATGATTTACTGTATATGCTTATTTTTATTTAGCTAAGGAACGAGTCTAGATTTTTTTTTTTTTATGGTCTTGAATCTTAGGTAGCATTGAACCCATAACGTGTACAAGGAATAAGCGTCCATAACAAACTGTGTTGTTTTTAAAACGAACATTAAAAAAGAAAGTTGGTTGATATAATTTCACAGAACTTTTGCCAGTTTTTTTCACTCAAACGATTACACATATCTCCAAAGTATAAGCTTCTGAACCATTTGCTCCTGAAACAAAACAAGGGCCTTTTTTAGCAGCTTAAGGGGTTGCCCACTTATAATTCATATATTTCAAGAACATTCTCCTTATCTCGAGATATGCCAGAATGCACCGGAGAATATATTTCAGAGCAGCTTTGTCTATTCTCTGAATATTCCTATCTGCATGTTCCAGACGTTTCTGCAGCTTTCTTCATCGCCAGTCAAGGGTTTTGAAAAATCATCTTGTAAAAGCGTGCTGTGAGGAACTTGCTTTCTATTTTCTGCATACCGTAGATCTCCGGAACCTTTTTTTTTTTTGGTGCTGTGTAGTTCATTGGTAAACAAAGAGAGATGACCATATCTCCCGAAACAGAAAGAAGCAGCACAGATAACCCTTAAGACCTTTCTTTTCCGCAGCTTTCTTGACTTTAACATCACAGGCTTTGTCACTGATACTTATTTCTCAGGCCGGAATAGGGACAGGTGTTTATAGCTTCAAATAAGACAGATTGGTGACACTTGATCTTCTTTAGTCTGCTTTTTTAAGCACGTCTTGTCCATGCTTAAAACAACAGCGGAAAACAAGACAGATGGCTTACAACAGGAGAACCCTTTTTTCTTCTCTTGCTCGCTCTCCCTCTCTCTCATATCTGACGCACCAGGGATGCTTTTAACAAGAGAGTTTGTCGCAGCGTTTGTGATGGAGGGGTGTCTTCATGTCAACGGCTTGTTCTCCGGGGGATACGGCTCTTTTTTTTTAATCTGAGGGAGAAATGAAAAGCAAAACCTGTGTGGATTGAAATCATTTCGTGCGGGGTTTCATCGTGTGCCATCACCCCGTATGTTCAGAGGCATTTAGCTCTGGCTGGTTTTGAAAGCCAAATCAAGGCGACGAGTGCTACAATGCTTTCCGCAAGAATCAAGCGCTCTTTATCTTGCGAGAGCCCGCACCTTTAGCAGCAGTCTTCTGTGAGTTCCTCGGGCTTTGATGCTCGCTTCTGAGAGTCCTCATTCACGGCTTCCGTGTTTGGAGAGTATATCTACTTTGCTGTTTTGTTGCCCGTTATTACTTTCAGGCCGGGTAAAGATGTCTCCAAGGACGGGTCCTACCGTCTCCTGCTGAACTGTTGTATCGCAAAGCACTTTGGAGAGCCGGTGTTGATTAAGAAGGATTAAGATTGCGATTCGGACAAGGAAAGAGTACACAATTCATCAACAGAGCCACCGCAACCAAACCTAGACTACATGTGGAAAAGTTGCAGCCTTCGCCGCCAGTGTTTGTTCAAAGATCTGGCGTTCGTTCAATCGGCGATTGCGAAATACTGTGGCAAAGTTTTTCATACTTAACTGCAACTTTGAAGTGGAATTCAAGGAGACTTCACAGTTCATTTCATTTCTCTCTCAGCTCTTTTTGAGGGTGGCCATCTTGAGTAGAGAGAGGTGAGCGGTGGCGAAGCAACGTACAATGACACCATCTGTCAGGCCCCTCGTAAACTCTCCAAATGAAACATCCACGAGAACATTATTGCATTATAAATCTCACCATAAATATAAATTAAATTAGAGATCGGTTATCAGAGTGTGTCACACGGTGAATGCATGGGTGATGCAGAAATGCCCTGATGAATACGTATCAGCGCTGATAAATGTGTGTAAACTTAAACGTTCATTGTCATGCCACGAGTTTTGAGGTATCATTTTATCTTTAGAAATCTCATCAAGAATATATTTAGGTCTAATTTCACCCCAAAAGCATGCATAAAAACATAAAAAGAATAAATAAATAAATAAATAAATATTATTTTGTTTCAAATCTTGTGCATTGCATTGTGACATTATATAACAAATCTTCTTAATTAATTTACGTTGTATTTATGTAATGTGGTAGTATTTTGTGCAAACTTAAACTACGTTCATTGTCATGCCACAAGTTTTGAAGTATCATTTTATCTTTATAAATCTTATCAAGAATAGGTGTAATTTCACCCCAAAAAGCATGCATAAAAACATAAAAAGCATGAAGGCATAAATGCATACATAAATAAATAAATAATATTTAATAAATAGCAAAAAATATTTTGTTTCAAATCTTGTGCATTGCTTTGTGACATTATATAATAAATCTTCTTAATTAATTTAAATTATATTATAATGTAGTAGTATTTGTTATATTGTTTTTAAATAATGCTGATTTAAAAAAAAAAAAAAAAGTTCTGTCATCATTTACTCACCCTCATGTCATTCCAAACCTGCATGACTTTCTTTCTTTATATTAATTTTGTTTTTTTCATCCATATAATGGAAATCCATAGCAACAACATTTCTGAAAATATCTTCTTTTATGTTTTGCAGAAGAAAGAAAGTCACATGAAGGTGAATAAATGATAAAAATATTTTTATTTTTGGGTGAACTGTCCCTTTAAATAAGAAAAAAAACCCACAAATAGAATCTAATGAAAGTCATAAGAGTGATTAAAAAAAAAAAAAAAAAAGTCAAATACAAATACTACAAACGTAATAATAATAAAAATCACTTTGCTCGTGCAAAATCTTTATTTGGATTTTTTTTTGTTTGTTTGTTTTTGTTGGAAAACGTGACTATTTTTCTGAGCTTCATCCAAGAAACATTTTATTAAATGAATCAGGTCACCTTGGGATTCCAACAGCCACTTTACAGCACAACAGGACCTTTCTACGTAACGTTGTCCATTATCATAAGTCCACATCACTCATTCAGAGCGCTGAAGGCAGCACTACCCAGGAGCTGAAAAATGAAATAACACATTTCAGTCTGACGTGACCGAAACAGTTAACCTCCTTTGGCCACTTTTCTCCCAGAGTAATTTTTGTTGATGGACAGTGCCGTACACACAGCCGGTGCGTCTTCCAAAACACGAGGCTCTCACAAAAAGGTCCAGTCACCCGTGATTTGGCAGCAAGTGTGAGAAGAGTGTCCTTAAATCATCTGCGGTGGCATTCTCTGAGAAATTAAGTACGTCGAGCATATTCAAGCGACAGCTTGTCTATTCTTAAGTAGTATTAAAGGGTGATATTTTACCCTAAATTAAGAGTCAGGCAACTTTTTGGCACGTGTCACAGCCCAAATGGATTACTGAACTGCTGATGTATGTAGCAATCGGTTGAGTGAAAAGATGTGGGAGTGTAATGAATTTAAAATGCTGTAATAGACATAAATATTTATCACGAGTGACAGTAAAATTAGAAACAACATTCAATTAAAATCAGTTGTAATTTATTGTTGTTATTGATTTGCGTAAGGTGGAAATGAACGCAGAAACATTTCATTACACCGAGAGGGACTGCTGATCTGCTTTTGGCCTCAGTGTAATATTTTACATGAGAGACAGACTGATGCTATTAAAACACAGCCAGTCATTCCCTCTGTCTCAAACATGAACTCTCTTGCTCTGTCTCACTTTGTCTCTTTCTTTTCTCAACATCCCTTGTCTCATCTTGCTTCGTCTCTTCTATCCTCAACTTCTCTTTTTTCCTTACTCTTCTTGTTTCATCTAGCTTCTGCTTTGTATCTCATTATGTGACTCTCCCTTTTACTTTGTCTCATACTTATCCATTGTTATCTCTTCACAAATCTTACCTCTACATTTCTTTTCTTTTCTATGCTCAACTTGTCTCTTCTGCCCTTCACTCATCTCTTCTCATCTATGGTCAGCTTGCCTCTTCTGGTGTTTTGTGTTGTCTCGTCTCATCTTTTCTGTGCCCAGCTTGCCTTATTTTGTCTCGTTTTGTCTTATCTCACCTCATCTCGTCTCTTCTATATACGCTCAACATCACTTTTCATGTCTTTCATGTCTTCATCTCTTCTTGTTTTGTCCTGTTCTCTTCCCGTTCTTGTTCTCTCAAGTCTCATTGAATGACTCCTCTCCCTTTCACTTTGTCTCATTATTATCCATTGTTATCTATTTACACATTTATTTTCTTTGCTTTTTTTCTGTTTATTTATTTCCTTTTCTATGTTCATCTTGTCTCTTTGGTCTGGATTTGTCTTGCTCAACCTGTCTCATCTGGTTTGTCTCTTCTTGTCTCATCTCTTGTCTTTTTTGTCTCATCTTGCCTCGTCTTGTTTTGTCTCGTCTCTTCTCTTCTATGCTCAGCTTGTCTTGTGTTGTCTTGTCTCTTCTCTTCTCGACTTGTCTCACCCGCTTTCATCTCATCTTGCCTTGTCTTGTCTCTTCTATGTTCAGCTTGTCCCTTCTTGTTGTGTCCCGTCTTTTCTCTTCTTTGCTTGTCTCTTCTTGTTTTCTCTCTTATATCATCTTCTCTCAGAGTATGACTCCTCCCCTTTCACTTTATCTCATCGCTATCCATACACTCTTAAAAATAAAGGTGCTTCACGATGCCATAGAATAACTTTTTTTGTCTAAATCAGTGGTCTCAAACTCAATTCCTGGAGGGCCACAGCTCTGCAGAGTTTAGCTCCAACCAGCCCCAAAATCACACCTGCTTGGAAGTTTCTAGTGATACTGAAGACCTTGATTAGTTGGACCAGGTGTGCTGGGTTGGAGCTAAACTGTGCAGAGCTGTGGCCCTCCAGGAATTGAGTTTGAGACCAACGGTCTAAATGGTTCCATAAAGAACATTTAACATCTGAAGAACCTTTTTGTTTCACAAAAGGTTCTTTGTGGTGAAAGAAGGTTCTTCAGATTATAAAAATGTAAATAAGAGATGGTTCTTTAAAGAACCTTTGACTGAATGGTTCTTTGTGGAACCAAAAATGGTTCTTCTATGACATCGTTTGAAGAACCTTTTGAAGCACCTTTATTTTTAAGAGTGTAGTTATTGCTACATATCTTGTGTCATCCTTTCGTCTCCTTTCTTCTACACTGTAAAAAAACAAAGTTGAACCAACTTAAAATTTTAAGGCAACCAGCTTCAGCAGATTTTTGAGTTTTCTCAACTTGTCGTTTTAAGTTTATACAACAAAAATTTGGGAATCTCCCACAAAAGTAAGTTTAACATTTTTTTTTTTAAGTTCGCTCAACTTTTTTTTTTTTTTACAGTGTACGCTCAGCTTTTCTCTTCTTCTCTTTCCTACGCTCAGCTTGTCTCTTCTTGTCTCATCTCTTCTCGACTGGTCTCACCTGGCCTCATCTTCTCTCTTCTATGCTCATCTTGTCTTTTCTGGTCTTGTATTGTCTCGTCTAATCTCTGCTTTTCTTCAAGTATATCATCTTCTCTCATCGTTTGACTCCTCCCCTCTCACTTTGTCTCTTTGCTCTCCATTGTTATAGCTACACGGCTTGGCCAACATTTTTTCCACTCTTCTATGCTCAGCTTGTCTCATCTCTAATTGTGTCACCTGGTCTCATCTTGTCTCTTCTATGCTCAGCGTGTCTTTTTCATGGCTTATTTTGTCTCACCTCCTCTCTACTTGTCTCATGGCCTCATCTTGTCTTGTTTTGTCTCGTCTCATCTCTTCTATGCTCAACTCTTCTCTTCTTGTCTTTTTATGTTCAGTGTGTCTTTTATTGTCTCATCTCTTCTCAACTTGCCTCACACAGTCTTACCTTATCTCATCTGGTCTCTTCTATGCTCAGCTGGTATTTTCTTTTCTTGTTTTCTCTTGTTTTGTCTCATCTCCTCTCTGCTCCTCTCATCTTGTTTTATCTCTTCAATTATATCGTCTTCTCTCATTGTACGACTCCTCTCCTCTCGCCTTGTCTCTTCGCTGTCCATTGCTATACGTCTTGTGTCAAAATGTCATCATTTTATTTTCATCTTTTCTATGCTCAACTTGTCATTCCTCTTGTCTTCTAGGCTAGGTTTGTCTCTTCTTGTCTTGTCTCACATCTCTTCTTGATTTGTCTCCCTTGGCCTCATCTGGTCTTTTCTTGTCTTGTTTTGTCTGGTATCTTCTCTTCCAGTATTCATCTTCTCCCAGCTCTCAGTGCCTCTCATTATGACTCCTCTCCTTCTTACTTTGTCTTTTCCCTCTTCTCTTATTTTATACTATTAATTACTTTAACAGTATTCCTATATATATTTTGTTAAAATGTGGATAGAAGCTTTACATTCTGAGACCAGTGTTTAAATCTGCTATTAACATATGCCAGTGTAAGTATGTAGCTCCATTACGTATGTGTGTATAATTCGTGAATATGCATACGGAGCATTGGGGCGGTGCTGAAGGGGCGGGTGGAGGGGGTGGTGCATGTGTGCCTGCAGGGCCAGGTATGTTAATCAGGTATTCATTAAGATTAAATATAAGACGAAGGGTTGAGGTGCGATTGAAAGCTAGGTAAAATATGTATCTAATTTTCTAGATTGCCACCTAGCTTTTTAATTTCAGCAGGTACTTGGCAGAAATTTGCATGGCATTTAGGCACTCATTACAATATTAATCTTCCCACAAAAGTTGCAAGGGCTCAAAGGTTAAGCATGATTCCTACATTAATTTTACAACGACTTTTTTTGACCTGTATAAAGATTCTCATTTACAAAGGTCCTCATTTGCTTCACTAAGTGGTTCATAATGAGAGCAAAGATAAAGTATTGAAAAAAAGAAAAGTGAATCAGATGTGTTACTGTCAAAAATTTGTATTAGAGAGACTGACATTTTTAAGACATGTTGTAGATTTTTTTTTTACCTTACAGATCGCTGTTCTTTATTGAAATCCACCCAGATCTTTTCAGAGGGTCTTTTCTTCTGTTAATATCAGTGAATTCATTTGTAAACGTTTAAGAGAGAGAGAGAAAAAAATAAAAATAAAAACATTAAAATAAACAAACACCATGGGATGTTTGAACAAAACGATACTGAAAAATAAGCAGATGTTCATTTACAGTCATATACAAAAAATAATCTTTGCTCTCAGGTTTATGGATGAATGGTACAAGAATGCAACATGACAAATAACAATTATAATATACTAGAAATTCTAAGTGAGATTCACATGCCACTTCAAATTAGGCCAAATGTTTAAAATCCAGATAAGTTACCTAAAAGGCAATGTTATATAACAACAGAAGTGCTTACTCAAAGCTTAGACAGTAAAGTTAGTTCACCTTAGTTTACCCTTATGTGTTAGCCTACATGTTATAATAGCAATGATGTTCGGGGGCCTTTAAAAAATCAGTTTGTTCAAAAATATGAAGCATAATATTTTCCATCATATATTTCAGGTCTACTTAAAGAAAATATTGTGCTTGCTGATGTAGGCTACTGCAATTTTAAAATTATGTGATGCTGTGTTAATTAGGTATAGCTGGAATGGGTAGTCACTGGTAACTGTGAACAGTTGTCATATTTAATATTTGTTAATATTAAAATCTAGAAGTAGCCTGAAGTATTCTTAAATACTACAAATTTCATCGCTGACACTCACAGTTATAGGCCTGTAATACCACAATAATAGAAGTGTAATTATGATCATTTTAATAACTTTCATGAAGTCGTTATTAACAAACATTTTATAAAGCTTAACGGACAGGAATCTAGCCAAGCTACACAAATTTCATTATGCACTATTCTTATGTTTAACATTAAATTGATTTAGTATAAAGGCTGTGAAAGAAAACGTGTAACCAAAATAACAGCGGTAGTCAGTACAAGCTAAAGACACGAATGAAATATATATAGCCTATCATCCGTCTAAAAAGTTGTATTTGCTTTTGATAGTGAGAACACAAGTCCCCGCCCATCACTGGCAGATGGCCAATAATATTTGAAGGCGTGTGCCATCACGCTCCTTATTGGCTGAGAGGGCTGTCACTCCAGCCTTTAGTGGGCAGGCTAATTGAATCGCTGAGTGCGATACACTTCTATCCATCTCACTCGCGAGGAAGGTAGTTGCACATTACCGACTATCAGCAGTCGCTACCGGAGACGCATGAGAAACACCGAGTGAAAGCCGCGAAACAGTACGAGGAGCCAGCAAAGGTGTGCTTGACTCAAAAGTACGGAAAGGAGGAAACTTCGCATAAACTATGGCCGTATCAGCAACTCCTCCGGTGCTTTCACCGACCTCCACTCCCGGGGGCGCGAGCAGCCTGTTCCGTCCCGACTCTCTGTACTCCAGCCCGGCCGAGTCCCCGCGACTGACCAGCAGCATGATCAACTCTTTCATCACCGGCACCGGCGGCGGCGGCGGCGGCGGCAGCACTAACGGGAACGGGCCCGGCGGTGTCCACAATAACGAGTGTAAGATGGTGGAGGTGCACGGGGTGAAAGTGGCCTCGTTCACCGTGGACGGTCAGGAGCTCATCTGCCTCCCGCAGGTGTTCGACCTGTTCCTGAAGCACCTGGTCGGCGGGCTGCACACCGTCTACACCAAGCTGAAGCGGCTGGATATATGTCCGGTGGTGTGCACGGTGGAGCAGGTGCGGATCCTGCGCGGACTTGGGGCCATTCAGCCGGGCGTGAACCGGTGCAAACTCATCACCCGAAAAGACTTCGAGGCGCTTTATAACGACTGCACCAATGCCAGGCAAGTCTTATATCGCATATGCATCTCACATTTACGCTCAGCTTTGGAACATGAGGTGCTTTTCAAGTTCATTCAGAACTAGCAGGGTTGTCGTAGCTACTTGGAAAAGTTGCAAACACTTTATGATAACTTAAATAAAAATGATTTCATGCGTGTGTAAATAGGAATATTTATGGAAATATATGAATTACACGTTTATGACATTTCTATTTTAACGCACGTGATCTAAACAAGATAGTTACCTTTAATATAAACTAATAATGTTTTAAGTTCATTTACTTATAAAAAAGTTATTATAAAGTGCTGTTTGTGAACTTGTCAAAACACATAAAATGTCCTAAATGAAACTTTTGTATAAAATTGGTTGCAATCAGTTTTTCTTTCTGCCAAACCACCTGCAGTTTTGACCTCTTTTCCGTTTCGAATCCAATCATTGTCCTGAGAAAAAACAATAGTAACAAAAATAGGCTAATAAAACCGTGAAATGAATGACAGCTTTCTCCAAAATCAAGCAAATAACTTTGTCCGGAATCTTATTTTTCTCGCTGACCACTTGATCTGCTTTTTACGTAACTGTCTTTATACAAGCTTTTATTACAGCGCAGACATGGTCATTTTAATCATAAGCTAAAAAAAATATTATGATATTCATTTACACTTTTATATATATATATATATATATATATATATATATATATATATATATAAAAACAAAATGCAAATTTCAATATTCCAGCTGCCTTGTAATAAAATCTGTTTGGAAGGCAAATTTTAATAGCAATTCTGAAATTCTGCTAATTGAACTTGCAAGATTTATTTAACTGATGTCATAAAACAATCCGCACAACAAAGATGGTAAAGATTGATTTTTTTTTAAATCAGCATGTATTTTTACTTTTTGTCTTTATAATCTTTATAAGTTAACTTTTCTTGGCTCTACTAGATTTATAGCCTTCATTGGTATACGTTTTGATTTGTTAAATGACTAAATTGACTCATTATACTTTATTGATCATTCTACACTAGTGTTTAGAAACATTAAGGTTTTCAGTACAGTTATATTTGATGTTTTTCCCACTTTTATTCTTGCTTATACAATGACAGCTCTTTGGACTAGGGGTCATACTTCGGTTGCATTTCACTTTATTCTGTTATTTGCTCCACTGAGTCAGGCTCACGTGAATAGACATCAATATCATTTATGCACTTTTAACCCTTGTAATATCCAGGGCCAGATCTGGAATTCTTGTTTGATACTCCATTTGTCTGGATGATGTCCCACGTCTCATTTGGATAAGGTGTTGGGCCATGTTGCATAAATCAATGAATCACCTCTCCTGGATCTGTGGCTGTGTTCGGTGTAGAGATGTTATTCTTAGCTTGTTATCATGACAGATGCATTAGTGTTCTCAGGCTCCTGCAGCAATATCAGCTTATGTGTGTGTGATTGGTGTGGTGGGACTCAAGGGAGCAGTACACCTTTAAAGACCTTTATCATCCAAGGAAAAAGTCTGTAATTATATGTTAGTATAAAAACGGCAGCATCTTCGCTTTTAGTGGAATAACAGTCAAAACACTGTGTATAAAAATGATTTGACTTTTTAAAAGACACTTAATGTTGAAATAATTTGTGTTATTTATACAAAAATGTAATATTGTGTCATATATTACGTAATATTAAATACAATTTATACATTACATTAAATATATATTTTTGAAGTGAAGTCTGTCCCCAAAAGTTCACAACCTTTAGTAACCTTAACTTCAGTAACTCTATGTATTCCTCTCCACGAAAGTGCTTTGCATCAGGTCTAGTATTTTCAATTCTCTATTTCCATTTTCTTACTTTCTCACAGGTAAAAGGTCAGGTATTGAAAATTGGTCGGGGCAAGAAGGTTCAGGAACGTGGTCTTAAAGTGCGCTTTTGCACAGCGGATGTGTGTGTGGAGATGCACGCATGTGTGTTTTAGGGAGAGAGGGAGAGAGAGAGAGAGCGCATATCCAGATGGCCATTCTGGGCAAGGTTCGGTAATTAACCTTTTAACATCCCCAGCACAACCTCCAGAAGAATCCCCCGTCACTTTATTGGGCTTTGCGCAGTTCTGAATCAATCTGCCGTGCACATCTAATTAGAAATGAGAGCGAGGAGAAAGTGAGCGGGGGAGAGACCGTTTTACAACATTATTTTGTTTAATTTTGAGTCCAGGCAAAATGGACAATAAGAGAATGAGGTGCGGAACGCTGCGCTTTTCACTCTTCTGTCAGATTGCAGCATACGGTCGGATAATGAAATTGCCCAAGCAATGGGCCCCCCTGAAATTGAATTTGCTCCTCGGCATCGTTGCTTTACAGTTCACCTTCGCAAGCATCGCTTTTATAGTCAGATTTAAACATCATCCACCGTCCCGCTACCAGATGGCTGAAACTAATGTGCGTGCTGGCCCCTCGCCTCCTCTCCCTCTCTCTCTCCTCTCCTCCTTCAGCACAGGCTCACTGGGAGAAGGGCTAAGCTGAGACAAATGAGTGTCTTTTGCATCGGTTTGTACGGGACAGCCATGGCGAAGCAAGTGAGGAGTGTGTCTCAAAATTTATTCTGAGCTGCCTACTTAAGGGGTGTTCAAACAGGACGGATTGTCCTATTGAAAGCAGCCAGACAGGGAGCGACAGAATTAAAGAGGTCACAGGACATGCCGTTTTACAAACACTTAGAGTGCGACGCAATGGCCAAAGGCATTCATCTCATGCATGTTTAGATAGACCAACAAAATGGATAGGGGTGGGAATCTTAGGGATTTTTACCATATTGTTTTTGTTTCCTCTTAGTGATTCCCTAAAAGTTCCATTATTCCACAATTCTTTGAAGACTGTTAAAGAGTAAATATTTGGAAAAAAGTAAATGCACATTTTATTGCATTTAATGCCCTCAGCACTCAAATAATCAGATCATATCACCTTTCACAGAACAGATAATATAAAACAGATATTGCAAAAGACCATTTAAAAACTTTTTAGGGGTGACAAATGTAAGATTGTAGGTTAACTATATTTTAAATAAAGCATTTAAAAAAATAAATAAATAAATAAAATTTATAAAAAGGAAGAAACCTTTTTTTTTTTTTTTGGAAACATAACTTTTAGGCCTTTTGAAGTCAGACATGAAGAATTAGTAACCTAAATTAGTTTATTCAGCAGGACCCATTTATAAGTAGTCATCGTTCACAAAATATAATTTAAAGTCATACCCCTGGGTTGCATTTTGTGTTTTGAGGCACTAAAACGAACCGACTCATAAGAGTCATTCGTTCAGGAATCGGACTACACTGATTGCGCTCTACGTTTTTGATTCACTAAAAAGAACCGGCTCATAAGAATCATTCGATCGGAAAATAGGACAACACTGTTATACTATAGGCTACTGCTCGTTTCGTCCACGTTTTAGGGCCCGAAATCATACAATTATTTATTTATTTAAAACGAGACCGGTTTTGAAAAAGAGTAGGTTCTGGGTTTTAATCATACAGAATTACGCAAGAAGGCGTCCTTTATGAACGCCCAGCAGTCTGCGCTTTCCGAGTCTGCAGCTGAATGTGCTGTCTAGGTAGGGAGCTCACTAGTATTTCAGATACAGCCCAAAAATATGCAAAGGGCTCTTTAAAACTTCCAGACTGAAACACACAGAAAGTGTCCAAATCAGCAAACGCACGCGGCACTTACGGCTCGCTTTTTATGATTTCTCAGCTCGCAATTGATCTCCAGGTTTTTAATGCATTCATTATTTATTAAAACGAAATTTGCAAGCTAAACATAACACTAAACTAGTTTGCACTTGGGGACTGCACTTAGGAAATTGAATGGGAATTACATTAGAGATGAACATCTGTGCTTGCTCTCCTGCCTCTTCGCAAAGGTGGATTGGATTAGTTTAACTGTTTTTTTCCTCTCCACCAAGTGCAAGAACATCCAAAAATAAAAAAAGTGCAGAAAGCTCTTGTCCACTAATATTTATTGCATCACTGACCAGGGAGTTACTTCATGCGAGTAACATCATAAAAATGAGAACAACATCCCTGTTTGCATTCATGCCAATCGCACTTTAGCAGGAGTTGCTGGAATTGTCAGGTTAAATCATAAAACGCATTACTTGTTCGAAAGCCTGTCATATTTTTTTTTCGTCTCTTGAAGCGATTTGCTTTTTTTAGTCATTAATTTAAAATGTGTCTAATTCCCATCGTTGCCCCAGGCGCGAGCTACCATCACACCGCGCGTCAAAGCGCGGCGTTTCAAAGATTCCCTAAAATGCACAATTTGACACCTTTAAGAAGCATAATCTGTAGATTAGTTTGAATTAGTATCTCACGTATGATTGATTTGGTCTGATTTTGAGTCGCGCATAAAGTGTGAACACTAAGTAAAACCGGAAACTTTAAAACAAAGACACAATGACGGACAAGGACCACAATTGTCTCCACATCTCGTGTCAGGAGTGCGCGCGAGCAAGCCTCCAGGTCTCTCCGTTTCGTCGCGCGTGCACGTGTGCGCGCTCGGTCCATATGGACAGAGGCTCAGCGCCTTTGGCTTCGCCCGAGGCACCCGAGACACCCCGCTGTCTCATCAAATCTCCTCAGATTGTCCTCTTCCTTCGGCACACCTTAATGTCAGCCATTAATTATACATCCACCTTTTTCTGAGGTTGTTTTTTTTGCAGATTCACTCTTTCCCTTACCCTTTTTGCACAGTAAATTATGAATTAATACAGTTAGAAGCATCAAGAGGGGCTTCAGTGTATCTGTATGTTAGTATGTGAACGGCTGTCATATCTCATATCCAGTGGCCCCATATGGACACTCAAGCCATGCATTTTGTCTTCTCTTTTAAACAGTATGTCATGATTTGTAACCTAACAACCTTCTTTTTTATTATTTATATTGATTTTTAAATTGAACAAACAAACACAACATCATCTAACAAAGAGACAAACAAGCAAAATATATATAATATATGTGTATATGTGTGTGTGTCTATATATATATATATATGATTCTGATGCAAAAAACTATGTCTGAGATTTTTTCTTTTAAGTGAGCATTTTTATCAGGCTTCAATGTTTAGGTTCAGTAATTTCACTTTAATGGCAAGGAAAAGGTTATTAGTCAGTAATCAGTAAATGCCTTATTTTCAAAATGCTAGAGGTTCTTCATAGCCTATATATACATATATAAACTAAGTGGCATTTATTTGAATGCATTCTTCCTTTTTTTGGGATTAAGAGTCCATATAGTGTTTGGGCCACCATGTAAGATAAAAGGATAGAGAGTTTTATTTACAGGTAGTTGAACGTATTTTGTAAAGGCAAGCTGGCAGATGGTCTTACAGACCGGCTATTCTGTCCATCTCTGTCTTATTGCGAACATGTTTGAGACGTGAGAGCGCTTAACTGCTGACGGGCTCTTATAAAACAACTTGTGGCCATGTGAGTTCTCATTAATGTTGGCGGGTGCCTGTTCCAAGCCACAGCGCTTTAATAACTAGTCCCATGCGTAACCAATGAATTAGAGGCAAAGCAAAGACACATGTGGTCAATTAGTGATGGAAAGGCGCTACTTGAATCTTCTAGGCGCGGAAATCACGAAAACAAATTAAGAACGCCACTACGTATGTGAATCTGCACAAATTACATATTGACATCCGCAATCATTAAACGATGTTTGAGGAGCATTTAGAAGCTGCAATTATGAAGTTAGCTCTTAATATACACCGTCTCGATGGGGATGAGGAATAGCAGGTGTTCGCTGATGTGCAGCGACGTGGGAGAGAGATATAAGAGGTTAAAACAGACAGATGGATATGGCCTGTCAAGAATCTCACAAGAGGAAAAATGACACTTTCCGCTCACCGTCCGCAGACCCGCAGTTACGGCGGGAGAAAAAAAAAGCAGGAGAGAAAGAGACTAGTGTCATTTTGACTTTGGGAAAGTCTCCTCCTGAGCTTAATGACACATCTGCAGCCGGGCTATATTTATTACAGTCATGTAGAATAAAATTGATTGTCTCCTAAAATTAATTTTTGCTTTGCCTCTAGCAGTGCTTTAATGGAGGACACTAGGCCCCGTGCAAGAGTATTGTTTAATCACATTAGTATCACAGCCCCCAGGACAGCGGAGATAATTGTACAAACGAACATCGAAATATGTATCTCTAACTCTTATGATTGAATTATGCAAATGACTTATCTCCTGCCCTTCCAAGCACTAATCATCTAATTAGGACTGATGTTTTAAATGCTTGTTTTTGGATGGGGATCCGGGGAGAAGCAGGAAGCAGAAAATTGAATGTGACACTGAAATCGGCAAAGTAGTTTGTACCGGAAGAGCTGGTGTTTTCTTCCCCCCCATTGTCTGTCGTTGGCGGCGAGAAGACGATTAGAGCGTTTTAGTGAGTATTTTAAAGGCCCTGAAACATAAGCCCCATCTAATCCATTTTCAAGAGTTCATCATTTTTTCTGCCACTTTAATAGTTTAGCTTGACACTAAGCGGTAGCCGCGCCGCACTGCGCTGGAGGGGACTAAAGCTGGTCAAAGAAGCGCTAACTAGCATCCCAATTATGCCGATTAATATTTCATGACATGTTCCGCTGCACTTCCCCGTTCCTGCGAGCTAGCAGCTGTTGATCCGCTCGCACAAAGCGTTTGGCGCGCCAGAACGGAGAGGTTAGGGTAATGACAGGCGAGCTCAAGTGAGCGTTTGACACTGTCTGAAAACGCTCTGACTCTCGGAATCCCGTTTTGAAGCACTTGAAAGATGTGAAGATCTGAGGAAATGACAAAGTCGTGCTTTGCCCCGCTCAGAAGAGTGTTTACAGTTGTCTCTCACATCTGGAGGCCATAATTCGCCCGCATTACCCCCCTCTGTCTGGCTTGGGCAGATGGGTTCACCTGAAGAGCACAATGCCGTTCAACTTTTTCTCAGTCGTGTTAATGACCTCAAGGGAGGCTTGCTTGGAAATGACGAGCTCAGGCTTAAAATGACCCTAGTTTTGAAAGGCCTTAAACGTCGAGTGTGATGTATTGAATATGGATGTTGTGGAATTCCGCCGGTTTAAATTCCACTGTTCCACATGTTAACATACATGAGGTTTTGTAGAAATTGTGAGAATAACAGTAACAGTCTCGGAAGCATCAAACAAATCTGTTTTGCACTTTATGCAACAAAAGTGTCTCTATGAATTTTTGTGTCCATCTGTTACACTTCATATGTACTGTCCATCTATTATTGCAAATGAAAAAAACAAATCACCAGTAAATATTAATTATGAAATCATTTTTTAAAAGTTGAATTATTTGAATTATTTTGGAATATTAATTTAATAATTATTGTAATTATTAAAGTGTACTTTTTTCTCTCACTCTCTCTTTCTCTATAGCGTATTTAATCTATAACAATACATTAAAATATTATTTAAAAATGTATATCATTTTATATAATTATTAAAGTATAAGTTGTTTCATACCTCTCTGTAGTGTATTAAATATATAACAAACCATACATTAAAATGTTATTTTAAAAATGTAGAAAATATTTATTCATGAGAAATGCCATGCACTTGAAGTTTTATAGAAATGTAATGGAATATTAATTTAATAATTAATATAATTAATAAAGTATAGATTGGAAACGCTAAATTATGTTGTCAAAATTCAAAACCGAATCACCATATTAATGAATGATTTCACTAAATGCTTTGACAAAATGAAGGTACATTCATGCTGCAGTCAAACGTAGAAACATCTGCTTGCTCTGGATTATTAAAAGAAGAAGTGAAGATGAAAGCAAGGTGGAATGCAAGGAGGGATAGGGTCAAGGAGGGTGTGGGTGAGTGTTTGTATGTATGCGAGTCTCTTTCTGTGCCTGGGTTAAATCAAGAAAAGCCCTGGGTATGTGGTGACATCATGGCCGGTTTGGTGCTCTCGTCGGATCTGTAAGGGATTCATTCTGTCTCTATCTGCCCCGGGCAGCCCAGCTCCAATTACCACCCCCCCACACACACCCTTCTGCGCACCACCATCCGGAAGTCTGCAGAATAAGCCTATAAAACTTTAAAAATCCACCCAGGAGCGCTGCACTATTCACATCATACACATAGAAAAGATCATATTACCAAAAATGCAATCATTTCAGACTAAAGCAGAGGGTATGAGCACCTTATGATGGAACGCAGTTGCCAAATGTTTTATAAGTATTCTGATCATGTGACCTCCACCTGTAACATGCTACATGTCTCCTGTCATCCTCTGCACTGTCTTTGAGATTCCTTTGGCCTACAGTAAATTGCCTTCAGTATATTTTCATCTGGGAAATATTGATCAGCTTTTTTGATAAAAAAAAACAAAAAACAGAAGTATACAAAAATAACAGAAGTATACAAATTAATAAAACACACACACACACACACACATATATAGATATACGCTGATATCAAGACTTAATTTGCTTTTAAATAATATATAATATATATATATATATATATTTTTAACATTTCACTCAGTTACTGAAAAAACCCAAAAATAGCTATAGTGAAATATTACTGCGATATAAAATTACTCATTAACAAAATGTAAGATTTCAATCATACTGCCACTCCTAATACTTTTAATAATGACAATTTAACTTAAGTTAAAATATATGAGCAATCTTCAAATTGTCAACAAAAATATTCACCGTGCTCCGGTTTGCATTGCACTTCATTTGTTAGTTTGAAAGAGATTCAAACAGTCCTAAATGCGAATGCTCAATAACAGCTGCTTTTATGTGTTTTCCATCCTCATGTTTTTTTCCCGTGCCCTCATAAGTATGAAGATAGTTCCCGTTAATAGCGGCCCTAGGCCTGATTGGAAACATGTTAAGCATGTGCACAGACTGTAAATTGGAACCACACCACAAAGCAGGTTATATGCTTGTTTATTCACCATTATGATGGCCGCGTCTTAAAAATGCCTTATAGAGACACTTCATCCAATCAGAGAGGGCTAAAGACCACGCCCACACACACCCTAATAATAACAACTTTTACAATCCCGTAGATTAGTAAAAAAAAAAGATTTTGCTCTTTTTGAATTCATAAAACAAATTGAATTAGTTACACACACTATCATCAGCAGCTTTCATCCATCGGGATGGTTCTTTTCCTACAAAGCAATGCGTGGTCAGTGTGTGTATTTGTATTTATGGATGGGTGGGCTGATGTTGTGCATGTGTGTGTATGTCTGAAACCGTGTAAATATTGTGTCTGTC
Source organism: Onychostoma macrolepis (assembly GCF_012432095.1). Lineage (NCBI taxonomy): Eukaryota > Metazoa > Chordata > Actinopteri > Cypriniformes > Cyprinidae > Onychostoma > Onychostoma macrolepis. The sequence continues at coordinate 6,137,447 of NC_081175.1, read as the reverse complement.
AGTAGCAATGGGTGTCATTTGTGTGTGTATGTGAGATGGGAGGGGTGGGGGTTTCTCTGATGAAAACAATCAGGCCCTGTGTGGTTTCATTACAGGGTAATGTCTCGCCAGATTGTTACGGATAGTTAAAATGAAATGAAGTGAATTAGGGAAACAAGGGGGAGAGCATGCACAACGCTTTATTGCTTTCTTTTGAAGACACACTGACAATGATCTGCCTTCAGTTTAGTGCATGTATCAGATAACATATCAAAAACTACCTCCGAGTGTGTGTGTGTGTGAGAGAGCGAGTAAAGGTAAAGTGTGTGGGCTCGTCTTGCGCTGCATTCTTGTCAAATGTAGGATACACTGTCTTCCACCTTCCTGTCTCTGACTTTGTCTCTGGATCTTTTCTAACTTTTGGCCTATTTGAAAAATTTGATGCAAGACAATGTCATCAGTACATTGCAAATATATACAGTATATAAAATATATTAATATATATTTCAGGGATTTTTGATGCTAAGGACCCCACATAGTTTTATGCATAAAGACCCATTTATTTTTATTGTGAGAAAAAAGGTAGGCTATATGTATTGTATTAAACATATTTAAGGTTAACTCAGTCTTGTATAATATTTGTGTTTTCTTTCAAGTTTTTCCCTCTACTTGTACACCCTCGCAGTCCCCTGGGGGTCACTGGACCCTAGTTTGAAAACTCCTGTTTTAATTAATTTATATTATAATAAATGGAAGTCAGAAAATATAAGTTCTGCTAAAAAAGAAATATGATTTATTATATAATTAAATTTGGAACATACTATATATTAATACTTTAATGAACAGTCTCATGCAATTTTAATGATCAATTTATCTGACAATTATTTGTTTGATAAATCACTTAAAAAAATACTGGTTATTAAAAAGGAGTAAATGTGTGCTATACATTGGGGCTAATTCATTAAACATAAAAAATAATGAATTTTGGTGTAAATCATTAGTAAAACCATTGTCACATTCACTCGAATTGGATAATATACAAATGAAACAAATGACATACAAATTTGTTCTGCTTGTGTTTGATGAACAACGTCCAATGAGAGTAGAAAAGTTTCAGATAAAACTTTATAATACATGAGCACAGACCCAACTTAGGAAAAAAGTGACATTTGCTTTATAGTTTATTACAGTAGCAATTTGATCAAGTATAGTTAAAACAGTGCCAAAGTTTACGATCAGAGTAGCTGTAATTGAACAGAATCTAATAGTAGTATCTTTTTCACTGTGCTGTAATTCAACAGTACACACACTCTTCCTGGCTTTTCCCATGGTGCCTCAGTGTGAGATTGCAGTGTGAGGGATGGCAGGCACACCTGACCCGTCTGTTCCACAGGGGCTTGTGGGTAATGGATGGGTCAGAGCTTTTTTTGATGTTTTATTGAAAGATCACCACGGCTGTCCTGGCTTTCGCCTGACTATAAATCAGGGTCCTCTGTGGCCTGCTGGACTGTCCAGAGTGTGGTTTATGTCAGCCGGGGCAGGAAGGGCCTCCGATCCCATCACTCCACCTCACCTATATCACCCACCCACCCACACACACACACACACAGCACTACCACCTCTAGAACAGCCGATGGGACCCCTAAACAATGTGTCTGTCAGACATACACACATATGCAGGTATCAGTCAGCTTTGATACTTACATAATATATATATCAACGTTAGCGTATCTGCAGTATTTTGGAGCTTTTCTTGCTATTGTGTTTTAGCCCCCGTTTAAGATCCTGTCAGGTGTTCATGAGATATATATCAAACTGCAACAGTTAATCAATGAGATCAATATAAATCGATGATGAAAATAGTGGACAAGATGTTGTGACTGATTAGTTGGGTCTGTGCTCATTGTATGTCAAATATGTTTTTGCATGCACTTTATAGCCTACATATTATATGTTAAATAATCTTCAGTTGATTTGTTACTGTTTTTTTAATCCAACAGATTAATAAGAATAAGCTGTTGCACTCGTTAAAAATTAAACATTTGCTTTTGTTTAGTAGAATAATTGAGTAATTGACTAATATTTATTCATTCATATTAATCAATCAATTATTGTAAATTCTAGATTATATAAATGAAATTAATCCGTTTCAAATAGTAATATTGTAATAATGTATTCTGATTAAATGCAGATTTTTAAAAATGGATTAATCTGAAAATAATCGGCAGATTAGGCCTAATCAATGAGATATTAGTTGTATAACTTGTTGAAAGACATGTTGGACCATATGTAGAAAACTGCACGCTTTTCATTAAATTGCTTAAAATAAAATGATGTTTTTTTTTTAACCCTTTTAATCGATTAATCTAACAAGTACTCAAGAGTGATTATCAAAATAGTTGTTAATTGCAGTGCTAGTTGCACATTGTTTTTAGGATAACACTAGACCAGATGTGAGATAACACACTTTTTAGTAAATGCTTTTGAACTTTTTTTGTACTAATTGATTAATCGAACTGAAAATTGGCAACCTGATTATCAAACGAGTTGTTTGTTGCAGCCCTTTATCAGAGTTATACATTTAGGTACACATTGTATGGATTATACAGCATTCATATAATTGGCTCTTGTAGTTGTCAGACAACCATAAATTGCTTTTTTCCCCTCAATATACTGTCGTCTTTCTGGGCCGAAAGCATCCCTCTTACGTTAGTTACGCTCAGAGTGCTGATGCAGCACAAACAGTGTGGTTTTCTCACCACTCTCCCTTAATACTGCTGTTAATGAGTAAGTTGATGTAGTTGAACGTTTAGTTAATAAATATGTCAGACTTTTACCTCTCTCTCTCCCTCCCTCTTTCCACTCCTTGTCTCTCTCTTGCAGTTTCCCAGGCTCGCTGAGAAATCGCAATTAGTTTTAGATTTACGCTACGATGACAGACAGTGGTATATAAATAGAGGTTAAACACACAATTTACATATTAATTTCATGATTCATTTAATCAATGATTTATGTGGATATAGATTGCTTTTAATCCGCCTCTCAGCGGCAGCGTTTGCTCTCTCGCTCCCGCTCTTCTCCGCTCTTCACCGAGCATGACAGAATAGAGTGCCGAGCTCTTTCTTTTCCTCCCTCTATCTCTCTCTCCCTCTGTCTCTCTTTCCTCGGAGCTGTTCAGTGGCTCGGAGAGGAATGCGAACGGAGGGGCTCCAAACGGCACTCCTAATTGGTTTAATTTTTCAGTGCGTGCACCGAACCTGACACTCGTTTACTGCGCGCCGCTGTATCTCCTTTCTCTCTCTCCAATCTCCCTCTCGGCTCTCTCTCTCTCTCTCTCTCCATTAATAAAAGGGTAATAATCGCTCCGGTTAAAGGGATGGTAATGAGAGCAGTGGTTATGGTGATTGGTGGCGGCGGTTGTGTATTCATAACAGATCTCTCATACTGAAGCAAGAAGGCTGTAATTGAGCCATGATTGAGACACATACGCTCCCCTCCACCGCACACCAACATGGGACCAGTGGGAACACCGGGGAACTGAACAAAAATGCCTCTGTGGTAGCAAAAGGCACCAAGCAAGGCTAAAGTTTTAGACGATTCTACTTAAAAAGTATGTAGACAAAACTTTGAACCAAGTTGGCATCTAGGATGGTTTTATTGTTTTTGTTTTTGTTTTTATTTTAAACGTTGATGGTTTTGTCTTTTTTTGTGCATAGTAGTAGCCAGAGGGAAGTACAGGATGTGGAGGGAACAAGATTGGGAAATTGGTGAGCACCAGTTCACTTGACCTTTGGCCTCTGGCTCTACGATCTTCAGCGACTGACAGATCACCCAGACCGATTAATCGGACCGATATTTGGACATTTCCAAAATCTAGCAATAGCCAGTTTCTCAATTTTTGTTTCTGCTGGCACAATATTCCAGCAATTAGTGTTCATTTAGACATCAAAGCATTTCCGTCGACTGAAAGAACTTGTTTTGAGTGTCCTGTTCATTGCCTGATTGGAACCGCTCATCTTAACCATGAAAGTGTTATTTACATTATATATGACAACATGATATAACTGAAGCAACAAACGATCAAGTTAAGCTATTATTGGTTCATGCCTTCTGTTATTGTGCAAGATTTTACCCCCTTCAAATGTTCAATCAGAACAGCTTTTTTAACCAAATAACTCATGTTACACAAGTAGGAGATGTTAGCTTGTTAACTGAAGGCTAACTGAAAACACAAAGGCTTCAGCTTTTGTAATATAATGTGATATGAAATTGAAAATACATTGATTTACATATTTACTAATAAAATGATTGATAATTTCCAATGAAAGCTGCTTTAGCCAGTGGAATGGGTTTGGGGTCTGTAGTCAGCCATTAACAATCATACTTCATAAGTAAGTTCAAATGTACAGTAATGACAGCTGTTTATCTGATTTTGATGGCCTGTGTATTCTCTAAATGTATTTTAACCGAGAAGTCCATGAATTGAGCTTAATTTTCTGTTCGAATGTGTTACAATAACACCCCACTTTGTATTCACCACGTTTTGACATCTGTCCCCTGCATACTGTTCACACTTTATTCTCTTATCATATTCCACATTTGGCTGAAAAATATATGCGGTACATCCAAATGACAATCGCTAGAAAAAACATGTTACTTAAGTGTTTTATCAGAGGATTCAGACAAACAGACCTTTTTTGTAAGTCGTAAATGAAGATTAAAGCTCATGTTGGCGGAGAAGGAACAAATTGGGATGATTTATTGGCGCTGACATGAACGTGTCACTGCGGGGGGAGACCGGAATAAGAGAGAAAGAGAATGAGAGAGAAAGTGGGGGAGGAAAGGTGGAATACGGAAAGGCGCGAGATAGCTGTTCATCTCGCGGAAGGTAAATAATGGTCTTTAATTATTTGCTGGCGGAGCTGTTGAAAGCTCGGGCTGATACTGTCATTGGGACGACGCAGCTGGTGTGATGTGTGGTTAGGAATGTTAAAGGTGATAATGGTGTGTGTGCGTGTGAGAGAGCATCGAGGGAATGTATCTCCAGACGCGTATGTGCTTGAATGATGGCTTTGCATGTAATAAAAACACACTGGAATCAAGCGGCAGGTAATAGGGCTGTGTTAACCTCCATCCATTTAAGAAGAGCCCCAGGTCCATTGATTGGATGCCCATCAGCCACATATAAATCCATCAGTTCAATCAATAAATGACTCATGATTGAATTGCATCATCATTAGTGTTTATGACACACCATCTCTCCTCATTTGGCCTGAACAAAAAACGCTGGAATTGGATGTATTCAATTGTGACGTCATGGGATAGGCCAAGACAGTTGGCAAAAATCTATTGCATGCTTTTTGCTTGCTTTAACTTGATTTTTGAAATATGTTTGATTCATTTAAATGTATTATTATTGTTTGCAAAGCCAGTATCAGTAAATTCACTGTGCAATACATTTCATACATTATGCAATGTACATACTGCTTTCACTATGCAGCCTTATCATGTGAAATATCTCTCTGCAGATAAGAATTCATAAAAACACAGTAGCAAGAAAAACATGATTTTGAGTCATGACTTTAAAATGTCAAGTTCGGGTCAGCTTTCTAAAGGGTCTAAACGGGGGTGTCCAACCTTTTCCTGGAAGGCCACTGACCTGCAGAGTTTAGCTCCAGCTCTTAGTTATAAACACCTGAACCAGCTAAATCAAGGTCTTCAGGATAACTAGAAGCTTCCATGCCGGTGTATTGGAGCTGTTTTAAAATATTTCTCTGTTTGTTGGAATAGCATAACATGTGAACTTCTGGCTCAACCAATGGCAGGAGTTTATGGTGGTACTACAAAAGGCGTGGTTGGAGTGTTTAGGAAACCTATTTGGAAGCAAACTTTTTTTTTTCTAGTAATATGGAATTTACATTTAAAGTCAACATTTACAAGCCATTATACTTCCATAATGTACTTCCATATTGTGAAACAGGATACTCGACAAGAAATTGGCAGGACAAGACTTTTTGGATTGTGAAAATTTGGCATTTCATAATGAAATGGAGTCAAACCTGAAAGACAATTTTGCTAAAACAATATCTAAATAGCTTATTGCTATTAAGTGAACATTGAAGTGACCTCAGTGGAAAAGGAATGTCTTTTGAGAGGCAGAACAAGTAATTTTATTTTGGTGAAAGAGTATGAAGCCTTTTTTTTTAAATCAGCATATTTGGATGTTGTTTGTGGATTACTATATACGAGTCCTTCAATTCTGCATGCTGTGAGTGTATGTTTTATAAATTTACCACTCTGCAGAAAGAAGTACCCTCAACGCCAGTGATTTGCCAGACTGGCACCAGGCATGCTGGCATGGGCACAGACTGCGAGTCAGAGGAGGGCTGTTCGCACACCCTTACCTGCTGTAAAACCCAGCCCAAAACCCAACCGCAGGCACGATCCACCTTTTACGAGCCCCGTGCAGCTCATAACACACACTGGCTACACATGGGAAAGTGGGAAAGTGTGAGTGTGTGAGTGTGTGCGTTTTTGGCAAATGCGTATCCCGGGATGCTCGCACGGCCGTGCTAATATCTCTCGTAACCATTTCAGCTCATTAATTTTCCCCTCAAAGTTTCCTTCAGTCGCCCCTGCGCAGGGTGTACGGTGCCTCTTTGATATTCAGAGTGTGTCGAGCCGTTTGGACGAGGAGAGCTCTCTGAATAGACACAGCTCAGAGTTTAATAACTCTAAAAGAGGACTGATGCGTTTGGTACAGCTGTACGGCGAAACATATGAAGTGGAGTTATCTGGTGTTAACTTTATCTGATCTGGCGTACAAACGGTTATCTCTGTGTCCAAGTCAGCAATGTGGGAGACATCAGACTACGCAAGCTTGCTGCAAAAACACTCTCTTACATGCATGCATGCATTTTTCACTGCATCCTAAACATTCCGAGATGCGTCAAGTAATGTTAATCAGTTCAAAATGCTTTATGCATCTACAATTTTTTTTCAGCTTGTTGAATGGCCAAAGAAGCATTAACAAATGCGAATTATTCTCCATGTCACCAACCCCCAGAGATGCATCAACTAAATCGCTTTAAACTGTCTTATGCAAAGATGCATTTTTTTAGCAGGTCACGTACACCCAGAGATACATTAACTAATGTGAATCTGCATGTAATGACTTGTGGATAAACACATTTTTTTCCAGCATTTTGCAAACACCCAGAGATGCTTCAAGTAATATGAATCAGTTTGAATTGTATGAAATGTGTACTTGCATTTCTCAGCATGTCATAAACACCCAGAGATGCATCAACTAATGTGAATCTGCCAGAAAAGTCTTATGCATGCACAGACTTTTTTGGTTTTTCAAAATTGCATTGAAATGTACACAAACATGCATGTTTCAGCATGTCACAAAAACTTAGATATGCATCAAGTGACATACATCGGTCTGAATTGTCTTACACATACCCGTTTTTTGCAGCACATCACAAACACCCAGAGTAATCAAGTAATGTGAATCATCTGAAATTAATGCAGACACATGCATTTTTTATACTGCATGTTGCAAAAATCCAGTGATACAAGAAGTAATGTGAATCAGTCTAAAATGTCTTGTGCTTACATTTTTTCAGTACATCACAATCATGCACAGATGCAATGTGAAATATTCTGAAATGTCTTGCATGCATCATTGCATGCACATTTTTATTGAATGTCACAAACATCTGGTGATTCATAAAGTACTGTGAATCAGTCTGAAATGTCTTCCAGCAACACGCATTTATCAGCATGTCACAAACACTCAGCGATGCATCAAGTACTATGAATCAGTCCGAAATATCTTACTGAAATACATAAGTTTGAGATGCATGAAGTCATGTGAATCATCTAACATCATATAACATGAATCCACACACATTTTTTACTGCATTTTGCAAACATCCAGTGATTCATAAAGTTAATTTGAATCAGTCTAAAATGTCTTGCACATACACATTTTTTCAGCACATCACAAACACTCTGAGATGCATCAAGCAATATATGAATCAGATCTTCAGAGCTAATGCATGAAGACATGTTGTGTTCATCTCACACCTTCTCGTCCAACTCCAGCACCTCAGCATCTGAAGGACACCAGAGTCATAAACATATACATATACGTGGCATCACACACTGACACATCCCTATGCACAGCATTGCATGGGAATGAAAGCGTGTGTATTTGAGCAGAAGCGCATGGTAAAATGGGCCGGTGAAGAAGCGGGTCAGGGTTAGTGTATACGCAAGGTCACGTTTAAAACACACGGGTTGGAAGGGCCCATAAATCAGCCTGCGCATACGGCTGCCCTCCGCACTGCCTGATTTAACACCTGCGCCCAGACCTTCCTTGTCAGGCCCGGCATTCTTTATTACCCGCCTCTGCTCACTATAGCAGCAGCACAGATAGAGTTCACCTTTGAAAGAGCCGCAGTAACTCTCTCTCTCTTTCTCACTGGTGTGCTATCTATCTCCTTTCTCTTTTCCTCTCTGCCCTATGGTCACAGTTCAGGGAGTGGTCAGATATGTGAAGGTAGAAGGGGAGATGGTCACGTACAGGAAATTGACCGTTTAATGCTTCCTTTTTGCAAAACCGAAAGCAGAATACGACTGTGTTCACGCATGTGTGGTTGTTGGTCTTGAACTGTTATTACCGTTTGGTATGTTTTGTGAGTTGCTTTTTTCTTTGTGATATTGAGAAGAGAAGTTCAAGCTGCATTGGCACAGTTGGCATGTCCTGCAGTGTGAGTGAGTGACATACAATACTCTACCTACACTCTCAGAAAAAAGGGTTCAAAAGCTGTCACTGGGGAGGAACCTTTTCAAAAGGTACATCTTTGTACCTAAAAGATCCATATTGGGACCTTAAAGGTACATATTAGTACTTAAAGTGTACACATTGGTACCTAAAAGGTACAGTACCACCCGAGTGACAGCTTTTGCACCTTTTTTTTCTGAGATTGTAAAACAGTTTTAATTAGCATTGTGCTTTTTAATAACTTTTTAATTTACGCTTAATATGCAAGCCATTTTTTATAACCTCATATTCATTAAACTGTACCGAGGGCATGTACAGGAAAATGACCATTTAATGCTTCCTTTTTGTTTTTTTAAAGCAGACTGTGATTGTGTCTGTGCATGGCATGCATGTGCAGGTGTGTGGTCTTGAACCGTTATTGGAAAGTTGCTGTTACTGTGCAATAGACAGACGACAATTGACCATGGTTTTACTACAGATAAAACCAAAAAAACAGGGTTAATACAGTATTAACTGTATATAGGTAACCACAAATTAACCATGTTTTTGCTACTCTAACCATAGCTTAACCATGGTATTTGTTTTACAAGTGGTCATTTGAACATGGTTTCTGCACATTTACTACAATAAAACCATGGTTCATTTTCGTCAGGGATGTAACTGCAGTGAGAACGGTTTAAACAATTTGCTAGTTATTTACAATAACCATGCATGAAGTTTTAATGGCCTCACACCAATTTAGACTCTAAATAGAGGGCACGTGCTGGAAATAGACAATATAGAAAAATAGAAAGCAGAATGCAACTGTGGCAATGGCAGTGTGACTTGAGAAACTATCTGTAAAAGTGATTAAAATAGTGAAAACTTTTAGTCACTGCATCTAAATAGTGTGTATATATATATATATATATATATATATTATTTGTTTGTAGTTTATTTTATATATTCATCACAACATTTTTTTTATAGTGCAGAAATTGAGTTGTACATTTTCTAAGCTCAACTTTGAGGAAGAACTCAAAGTGAACAAACACCAAAAGTTTTCTGCATGTCCAAACGTACATTTTTCAGGTCACCGCTCCAAGCAGTCGCAAATATCTTCCGTCTTCTTTGACAAATCAGGATCTGGGTTATAATGTATGTTAAATAATAGAGCTCACCGGAGGTTGGGTCTTTGCTCTTTTGTCATCTGTAATAGAATCTTCTTTTCCCTCATTTCTTCCGCTGTCGCCAGGCCGGAGGGGCCCGAGGGGGCCTCAGGGGGACAGTGTGTAAGAGATGGACTCTGTAGCCAGGGGCCCGGAGCACTAAAATGCAAATGTAGTTTTTGATGGATGATAAAGTTGGTTATAGGATGATGAATCGTAAGAGTTAGAATAATGAGAATTTAACAGAATGCGAAAAACTGTGTGAAGTGGTACAGTAGTTTGGGATTAACTTTTGTTATTATTCCTATTTACGTCTATTAAAGTTACAATTTTAAACCACTGTAATTTAAACATACTTAACAGACAATACATGAAGTCAAAAAATTTGAAGCCTGTTTTCAACTTTTTAACGCAGCATTGAAATATTTCATGCCACAGCAAGCTTATGCCGCCCAGTACGCCCACAAAGCGCTTTTGTGTGTGTGTGTGTGTGTGTGTGTGTTCCTCGCTCGACTTGTCAGGTCCTCCCTAATAGCAGCTTTACGAATAAGTCTCAAACATCTGACCACTTTGTCATAATGCGAACGTGCTTGTCAGCAGGTCTGTGAATGTCTTACAGGATAGTTTAATTATAACGTCAGGCCGCGATACGCATTCTCCGTCGACTGACTGGCAGGTAGTCGCTCCGCCCACCGTTCCGAGACTGGGAAGAAAAAGAGAAAGTCGGTACTGTTTGATTACCGTACCTCTACGGTCCGTGGGCTACAATTGTTCTCGACGAAGCAAAATGCGAACGCTACCGTTAAAAGAACTTCGGCAAAATTCCTGTCACAGATGTAGCAGTTTCACGCCTCTCCTGTCAAGAGCCTCTCGCTTCAGTGCCGTTTCCGTCCAAAATGTAGTCCTTAGCATTGTTCGGCATTTCTTCCTCAACAATAGTTCTCAAAATGATGAGTGCTATTATTTGCCTGCTAACACTGACACATAATTGGATGGTGTCTCCCTTAATCTGAGCTGTTAGGCAACAGCGTTGTCAAAACGCTGAACAAGTTATGAGATTAATTTCCTATAGAGCATTGTGAGCTTGTCACTCACAAAGTGCTCATGAATTATTTTAGGGGTGTGCAGAAAGTTTTCACGTCACCTCGAGATGAGTTCAGAAAGATTCGGCTTTCAAATAAAGTCGCTCAGTGAGGGCAGTTGCCAAGCAGATTACAGTTTGTGTTTGGTAAATTGATTATTATAAGGTTACGACAACGAGTATGTTCGCATTTACCACAAAGCTACGCTTAAATATTAACGTGAAATGATGTCATTATAAAGTCAGTACATTGTCACAAGCTTAAAATTTAATTACCGGTCCAGCTCCGCACTGTAAAGTTGCATAAACTATTGATAGAGTAAGAGGATGTGAGTGACAGTGAGTTTTACCACGGTTAAGGAGTGTTTTAGGCAAAAAGCAAAGCAGCAGAAGCAATATGATAAAGTACACCAATGTTCAGTAAGTAATTACGTTCATTAATAATAATAAAGTTCAATAAACAATTAGATTTGTTTATTTTCTAAAGGAAATTTGAGTGGTGCAAAAACATCCAAGGTTATGGAAATTTTTTAGAGCGAGAGAGAGTGCGCAAAAAATAAAACAATATATATATATATATATATATATATATATATATATATATTAGTGCTGTCAAACAATTATAAAAGCCTACAAAATAAAAGTTTTTGTTTGTATAATATATGTGTGTGTACTGTGTATATTTATTATGTATATATAAATACACACACATACAGTATATATTTTGGACATATTTACATGTATTTATGCATCTATATTTCTATTTATATAATTTATTTTTTAAATAAATATATTTAATATATAAACATAACATTTTTCTGAAATATATACATGCATGTGTGTGTATTTATATATACATAATAAATAAACACAGTACACATATATTATGTAAACAAAAACTTTTATTTTGGATGCGATTAATCGCAATTAATCGTTTGACAGCACATATATATATATGTATGTATGTATTTATCTATCTATCTAAAATTGATATCTAAAATTTGATATATATATCAAATATACATTAAAAATATATTGAACTTTTAGCTATTTAACTTTCTTAAAAATACATGTTTTGTTTCTTTTCTTTTCTTTCTTTTTCATGTCTTTTCTTTCTTTTTTGTGTATATAATTCCAAAGGGAAAAAAATTGAAATGCTTCATTTTACAGAAGTTAAACGGTCATTCTGTGCTGACTATAAAGTGTGCATGTGACTTTTGAACTCTAGAGACATAATAAATCTCCAATTTATAAAATTGACGCTTTTGCAGTAAAATCAAAATAACCTGTTTCTGGTGTAGAATGGCTTGATGTTGAACCAATTACACATTATCAAACCACAGTTGATCAAGAATACTGTACAACCCATCCTCTGGGACTAAAGTCAATGCCAGAACATTTTAACTTCACATTTGACAAAGTACAGTTATGCATTGAAGTTGTATTGTCTGCATTCTCATCTTGCCGTTTCTCTCTCTTTCTCCTCATGTGCCGAACCGTCCCGTGTGTTCCTGGGTTCCTCACGTCAGGTAAGTGCATAGAACCACACTCACACATCACAGACATCTGATCTGGCACCTTTGGAAACACGCGGCAAGAGCCACTCGCAGTAAGGAATGCAGAAAGAGACACGGGAAGGTCATGATGTCACAGCCTGAAAAATGTGCCATTGATAGGGGTTAAGAGAAATGTCCACTTCACACACAAGCGTCGCTCCTGAGAGGGCCGCGAACAGCGCTCCTTTTTTTAGAAACAGGTGCTGCATCGCATTTCTTCCCCCAGGCCTCCTGCAGCAGATAATGCACGGCATGACATTTGGTCCGGCTTAATACACCTCTTTGTCACAATCGCCGGCGTAATTGTCTTCTATAGAGCGGCATGCTTTTAATTAAAGTGAGTGGTAGGCTCTGACAGAAATGATTTATTTCATGCACTCCGCTATCGGGTCGCGCGCAAGCACGCATACGCGCACAGCCGCAAACACGCACGCCTCCGAGTGTCTCGGCGCACGGGGCAAATTAATTACAGCAAATCAAATTAAACAACGCCACCAAATCACACTGTCTATCTGTGTGTGCCGTGGCAGCCCCAACAAGAAGTTTATTAAAACGAAGCAGGAAAACGAAGGAGAGAATGAAGCGTGGAGAAGAAGCGGCGACGGTTGGATGGAGAGGGCGACTCAATTAGGGAATTAATGCATCGTGTTTGAAGTATGGAAGTGAGAATATGACCGACTGTTGTTGCTATGTGAGAGCGTGTCCTTTTTCTCCTCTTTTGAAGGTTGGGTTCAGAGGTTAAAGACATTTCTCGGCACGTGTATTGTTTGGACCTCTCAAACCGAGTCCTTTTAGATCGATGTGCTATTTAAATCATTTTTATTTCAGCAATAATGCCCCTTTCTTTAGTTTTAAATGCACTTTTCGGCTTTCTAAAGTAGCATTAACACAATTGATTAGAAGGCCATATGAGATGCGGTCCAGCTGAATGCACACCAAATGTTTAATTGTCTTAAGGGACCTAAATTAGCCCAGTTCCTTCCCAAAGCTTTGTCTCGGATCGATCTCAGGAAAAAGAAGAACTCGCTAGATGCATTCGTTCTCTCTGGCTTAAATATACCTATTTCTTGTCATCTGTGTTCGGTGGCTGAACAATTGCACTCTTAAACAATAGCCTTTCTTTGCTCCAACAGCACTGTGTTTGAAAACATCCTGTTATTCGTTTCAATGTTATAAAAGTTAATTAATTGTCCCATCCTGTCTGCTTGGGAGGTACAAATTCAGGACTCGGAAAAAGTGATTAAAGTGCTGCAGAACAGCATGAAAAACAAACAGCTATCTGTCATTTGAGGTTTAGATCTTTGTGCGGCGGGTTTTGGTGATGGCTCACGACAGCGATGGAGGCAATAATTCAATTAAAAAAGAAAAAGTTATCCAAGGCTTTGCTTTGCAAGTCAGTTTCAGAGTATTACGCTTGCATGTTGTGTAAATAAATCATGTTATTGCTTTGTTTTGATTACTTTATACATTATATTAAGTCATAAAATATGACTTATGACTTGTTATACAATATCCATTTGATGAATCTAACTTTAGCTCTAGCAATTTTTAATGGGCTTGTTGCTAGAAACAAAACCATATGACAATTAAAAAGTTCATTTAGACTTATTTATTTTATGACAGTTGACCTCTTAAAAATAAAATAGGGTAGACAGTTCTTAAATTTGTCAGCTCACGTCAGTACAGTGGAGACTGTACATAAAACGTTTAATTTTTGCTAGCAAATGTTGTTTTAATTCTGTTCAATGATATTAATACGTTTTTTGATGTTAACTGTACAAGTTTGGTCATGTGTCAAATTGTCATTTTTTATACATTATGGATTGTTAATTACATAATTTCAGTAATGGAGGAATATATATATATATAAATATGTAACAAATGGCACAGTAAACTGTTCCTCATTCACATTGAGCAAGAGAGCAAGCATTTTTTCACTCCTCTCATGGTGAATTTCTCTCTTGTTTCTTGTTGCTGTACTGTGTGCACAAAATGAAAGATTCTCTCTTTTGGGCCACTCCTGTGATTTTTAATTAAATAAGGGTCATGTGTATAGTCCACCTCCCACGTTTAAAGGAATTTAATCTGGAGTCAGGACACAAGTGTGTATGTGTGCGAGTGTGTGTGCGTCCCTCAGTCTCAGCCATGTCACTCATAGCCGTGACCCGCCATACCCCAGGGCTGTGCGGGTCGGTGTGAATGGAGCCGTGTGTGTGTGTGTGTGTGTGTGAGCTTGAAAGTGAGACAGACTTGCACCTGCACCCTTAATAAATGTAGTCAAGCAGCCTGGACATCTCTCTTATTCCCCCTGTGTGTGTGTATCCTGTACACAAACATGCATTCACAGATCTTTTAATGGTATGACTTTCCCACTATAACAGCTTATATCAGACTGGACATATTACTAGTTAGACTAGTTCGTTTTTTCACCATATATTCACCCTCATTTGGTTTGAAACCTTCTGTAGAGCACAAAATGAGAAGTTTTAAAGAATGTTCACACTGCTCTTTTCCATACAGCGAAAGTGAATAGGGACTGTGTGCTATATCCCAAGTGTTTTGAATTGATATGATTGCTTTGTGAACAGACCAAATTTTACCATGTTTTAAAGTGATTATGAAACTATCTTCCCGCAGTTAGTTTCATAAAAGTTTTTATATAAACACTTAAATGCTGAGATGCATACTAGAAATCTTGTAGCTTTGTGCAGATGCCATTAAATTGCAGCTTTTAAAGATTTATGTTCATAACGTTGCTGTAAAGATTTAATTAAAAGCAAAGACTACGAGATGCATGTAATTCAAACAAGGCAATTATTTCAATTTTATGCTGACGCCATTACCATAGAGACCTGCGTCATGTCAACCCCCCTCCCCTCTGTACACGAATACACTTCATTTAGCCTGTAGTTTATGCTGATCAATGGTTGGCAATTACAGCTCAAACCTTTTGAAAACCTTTCGAGTGAGAGAGACACAGAGAGAGAGAGAGACAGAGAGAGTATTATTGAAAACTCCTGAACAAATACTGTGTAATTGGCTCGGGCCAGCAGGGTAATTGGCTTGTTCAAAGTGGGGAAAAAAAGGAAAGCGGAACCCATAGAGGAGAAAGTCAGGGGAAATGTTAATATTGCACTATTGCTTAAAAATTATGATGACATCAGCAGCGATTGGCGGTAAGGTGAGCGTGGATGGAGTGTCGACTTCAGACAGCAGCAGGTAAATAAGCATATCATTAACAAAGGATTGTTAGCGTGTATTTTTCTCAGGGGCTAATGTATTCAAAGAGGTGAGCGGAGTGGAAGAAGAAAGGCGGTTTTGCGCTGAAGTGTCACTATTGGAGTGGAGGAATAAAGGACTAAGTAATATCGCGCTGAATAAGGGCTTCTGCTCTCTCCGGAGGTCAGGGCCTCCCTGGTGGCCGGGTACGAGTGAGTGGGGGGGGTGCTGATAGTGGGCTGTGCCACGAAATAATTACTTAACACTGGATAAACAAAGAGAGGCTCATGCATAAACACACACACAAAAATAACAATGCTTACACTGCCAGTGACACGACAAACTGTCGCACAACTTTGTAGACACAGTGTAACACTGTTCAAATATGTCTGCACACACATTTCCTTAGCTACATTGTAAAAGGTCATTTTCTTGATCAGGATTTTTTGTTATTTTTCCAGTAAAATTTTCTAAATATCAAAACAAGATAAATATACTTGAAGCAGAATTTTGTAGGATAATATTCAGAAAATATATCTATTATGAATCATGTAATTTTTATTTTTTGGCCTTTTGCCTCACTATACTACATCTCTCTCTCTCTCTCTCTCTCTCTCGCTCTCTCTCTCTCTGTATTATATATAATACATTTATGTGGCTTATTTATATCAGAAAACAAAAGAAAAATATAAATATATCTAAAAATAAATGTAAAAATTTATTTTTAATATATTTTACAGTGTAATAATAATGTGCATACTGTAGACTGAACATACTGTAGTATTTCTTATTTTAAGTCTACCCTAACACAAAATTGTTTTGCTTTTTAATATATATATGTATATGTATATGTATATGTATATATATATATATATATATATATATATATATATATACTGTATATGTGTGTGTGTGTGTGTATAGTTTTCCTTATGCTCCTGGTTTCTCGGTCAGACCCACAAACATGCACACCTCATTCATGCATTCGAAGCCGGCTACACGTATTAAACAGAAAGAGAGAGAGAGAGAGAGAGAGAGAAAAAAGGGAGACAGGGGAGGCTGTATTAGTTTTGACCTCCTCTGGGTGAACTGAGAAAAAGAGAGATTTGATTAAATGGATGCCCAGGGGTCGTGACCCTGTCTAAACACACTGCAGCCCTCAGCATTAATCAAATAATCCTCCAGAAATGTTGACCAGCGCGACACTCCCCACCTTCCCCATGCATATACACAACCTGGGGATTTAAGAGTGTCAGTGTGTGTGTGTGTGTGTGTGTGTGTGCAAGTGTAAACAGCAGCCTTGGTCTAAAAAAATACCACTGAATTCATGCCACCTATTTTTCATGCAGTCACAGTTTTCCTAAAGGTGAAGGATCTTTATATTATATAAGCGGAACAATCAAGAAACTTAAGTATAAGAAGTAGCGGGTTTATAGTTGTCATCTCTGAAGAAACACAAATTCTAGCTCCTATCTCATGAGGGGGAAAAAGAGATATACAGAGGTAGCTAGGGATGTAACCAAATATTAACGATTAGTGAGAACCAACCAACCAATATGCTTGTTCTGTGCTGAAAAGATGCTGGTCGTAACATAGCCATGCCACCAGAAAAACTTAAAACCGGTCATCCAGGGTAGTCTCTCTGGTTATGATAGTTAACCCCTCAACTCAACTTTATTTCTAAAGCACTTCCAATGTAGACCAAAGTGCTGTACAAAACAAGATAAGAGAAAACCACCATCCTACCCTGTTGTACAGCACCACAAAACCCGACAAATGCAGGTTTTTAGCAGGGTTTGTAAGCAGAAACATCTCAAGATAAAACAGACAATGTTTGACTACATATTCTGAAAAGGACATGGACATAGGTCATCATGTGCTGGTCACACAATAGGAATTAGCCAGGCCAAAAATGCGGCCCGATTCTTTTCGCCACTGAGTGGCTTCTGACAATGGATGCTGTCTGCCTGCCGCAGGCCAACAGAAATTAGAGCAAAGACCAGCACTGTCAAGTGTCAGAGCGAGAGAGCCGGACCTTTTGTGATGTTTCCAGTGAGATTAGGGAAAGTGCGCTTCATTGAGACCTCGGATTTATCAGTAATTATCACGCCGCTGCTTCCACACAAACCTAAGCCTTCTGGGGGCGAACAGGGGTGGCGACTCGCTCCCCATTGCATTTTATTTTCATTAATCATAGACATGTGAAGTCTTAACTAAGCCCTCCCCCCCCTGATGCTGGCGGACTATTGGCATTCTCACTGACTGGACCCAAGTATGCGACACAAAAAACGGCGGGGCGGTATGCATGAGAATATTGTCTGTCCGAATAGCCGCCCCA
Source organism: Onychostoma macrolepis (assembly GCF_012432095.1). Taxonomy (NCBI): domain Eukaryota; kingdom Metazoa; phylum Chordata; class Actinopteri; order Cypriniformes; family Cyprinidae; genus Onychostoma; species Onychostoma macrolepis. Next base: position 6,119,332 of record NC_081175.1, on the reverse strand, counting down.
TTGGTGTGCATTCATTCTTCTTTTATTTGGGCGCAGGAGCCAAGGGAGGGGGGTTGTAGTTAGGAGGGCTAATGTGGGTGAATTACGAGGGAAAACCTCTGCAGCTGAAGGCCTGAGAGAGAATGGAAGTCAACGGGAGAATAATGGCTGGTGTGACAGTCACGCCTGGGGCAATTCGTCTGTCCTCTGTGCATGCCGCTCACTAAACAGTTAAAGATTCACGAGAGGAAGGTGAGCGCGTGTGCGCGTAACAGCTCCCTGGGTAATAGGACTACGGCGCAATCGCTGGAACAACAAGGTTATTCTTCAGGACGTTATTATGACATCTGTGTGCTAGTTAAACAGCTTGCGAATATGCTGATAAAACTGGGAGCTAATTTACAGTGCCATAAAGCCAACTTCACCTTCAGTTATTATCTGAAAATATTTATTACGGACTGTTAAAAAGTCTGAAATTAAATGCTTTATGGCCATTTATTCACAAACGTAAAGCAAGCAGGGGCCCCTGCGGTTATTACGAGTCTGCTGTTTGTTAAAAACAAACTGGAATAATATAGATAAGAGCATGGTGCGAGGGAAGGGAAATTTCTGCGCTCTTGGGTAAACATGGCTGCAGAATCAATTCACTAATCTGTCCATTCTCTCTGATTGAGGCCCGGTGCAGGAAACACAACGTGTTCACCCTTTTCCTGTCTAACCTTTTCTCCTTTCCAGCACTCCGTTTTGAAATTTATATATAGAGCGAAGGCGGTCGTGAAAGTCTGAGGTCATTTATGTTTTCCTCGGCACTTGTGAGCCCTTAGCAGAGGGTTGAGTACCAGCTAAGAACCTCCGGCTATGTGACTCTAATGCGTGAAGCAAAGGTACATTTCACTGTAGGCCAACCTGTAGGTGCATCGAGGGGATCCTTTTCCAACTTAAATTGGAACCATAAAGCTTGGACGACTACTCCGCGTTATCGTCAAAGTGCTCTCCACCGAAGACACCGCTTAAAACGCTAATTAAAAAAGAAAGTGGCGCAAATTGAAAGCGATATGAGAGATACCTCTTTGATATTTGCAGATATCAGTTAGTTCTGCTTATATAAGCTCGCATAAACAGTATTCCGACTTCTATCTCTGCCTGACAGAGTTTCCTACGAAAGAACATAGTTTCCCCGAACGTGTGAGAGGGGGAGAGTGAGACTTCTGTGAAAGACAAGAGAGATTATGCTAATCAGAGCGCTTTTTGATTCTACATCCCCGGGGGTTACTCCCGCAATGGTTATTTACTTATCGCGCCATCCAGATAACTGGGCAAGATAATGGCCCCCACTACATATCACTGGCTTCATTTCACCACTAATCCTCTTCCCCTCCAGAGTCGATTCCTCTTTTGTCCAAGTAATGAGCTGTAAAATTTAATAATTCACTTTTTCTTCCTTGTGTGGAGTCACTCCCGATCGGAGAAGTTAGTCTTAAACTTGCCCCAATAGCGACTGATAGGAATTGTGAAGGTTACCAACTGTATAGGTTTTCCCCCTTTGTGAGCATTCTAACTTCTCTTGGATCTCCATAGAAGACCATATCACAAGTAGAGAGCAAATTTCCTCTACAGATCACTGCTGAATGCTTTTGTTATTGGATGTTTCCGTGTTTCGTCGTACAGTTAAGAACCACTGCCTACTGTAGAAGGCCAAGCTAAACTCCTGTTGTTTTTCGAAAAACTTTACCTGGTGACAAGATTTTTTCCACCCCTGGACACAATGGGTTCCTAGTTCCAGATCAGTAAACCAGTTGTTCCTGCCTGGAATTGCCAGAAAACCTTTTTGTGGTCGAAATGATTTGACAATGGGAACCAGTCCAGGAACTTGCACTGGAAGCATCGGTGGAAAATGGGCATTTGTAGTCTGCATTCCAAAGGAAGGTTTATCACTGACTTGCACCAATGTTGAAAGGTAATGGTTTTGGAAAGTCAAGGCTTGTGGGTGTATGTTGACTAGCGCTGAGCCGTTGTATACAAGAGTTCTTGCTTGTACAGTTTGATCCTGTTGCCTGGGACCAAGCAGAGCTGTTATAGTCTAATCTGACAGTGCGATATCTGGTCTGTGATTTATAGTTGATGTTTCTTTGATCGGTTCCTCTTAAGCGTACAAGTTCTTGTTTGTTTGCTAGTAAGATTCAGATCCTCTTTCCAGGCCTATGAACTGAGTTGTTTGAGGCAAGGAGGAGTCACACCTAGAGATGAGAGAGTATGGTAAAAAACTGATGCTTTGCCCTTCTATCTCTCCTCTTTTTTCCTCTACCACTTCCTCTATTGCCCTTCCCCCCCTCACCCCAGCTGTTTAGGCTAAATGGATACCTGTAATTCATCTTTGCACTCCGTGTCAAGAGCGTTTATGTGGATTCTGAGTGGTTCTCTTTTCACTCTCGCTCTACCCCCCTATTCTCGGCTCTCATTCCAGCTTCTGATCCCAGACAATGAAAACAATAGATGGGAGCCTCTCTTTCGCTCGTCTCTTTTCCCACACCCCACCATTCCCATTTCATGCTCTGCCTGTCGGGACTCTTTTGTGGACGGCATTAATTCCGGCCACGCTGGATAAACTTTCAGCAAAAACAATACAGTCTTGTATTTGTTTATTTATTCGTTTAGTCATCCTCCGCTCTACGACCATCTGCCTAGTGTATTAACATACACAAAAAAGATTCTTTTTAACTTTCATCCCCATTAATATTTACATATAATGCTCTTATTTTGTGAACAAGGCCTATAGTTTTGGTGTTTAGACTCGCACGGTCATTTTTGAAGGGTTGCGTAGGATGGTAGCCTTTGTGGTGCTCACCATAGCCACATAGCCGTAAATTCCACCCAGAGGTCCACCCTTGTGTTCAGATCACCCAGCGCTGAGGGAAATGGGCTGGAAAAAAAGCCTGTTATCCCAGCAGTGGCAGTATAGTTACAAAAGGATGTTTATATGGCTGGCCCTGTTGATATTAGATTAAAATAATGGAATTTGACCATCTTATGTAGCCATTTCTGGACTGCATTAGGAACAGACCAGATTACAGCACAGACTACACTCTTTTTACACTCTTTTTTTGTTGAATGTTAAAATGTGCTAAATGCACAGGAAACTCATAGGTGATGTATTTTTCTATGCTAAAATACCTTCTCCTGTCCCCAAAATGAACATTTTGTCATTGTTTACTCACCTTCAAGTTGTTCCAAACATTTATGACTTTCTTTCTTCTGTTGAATACAAAAGGACATATTTTGAAGAATGTGAGAAGAATAGTTGCTGGTAGCTGTTGACTTCCATAGCATGGAAAAATACTATGCAAGTCAATGGCTACCAGCAACTTTTTGGTTACCAAAATTCTTCAAAATGTCTTATTTTGTGTTGAACAGAAGAAAAAAAAATTCAATCAGGCTCTGAACATGAAGGTGAGTAAATGATTACAAATGTTCATATTTGGATGAAGTAATCTGTTAGTTGTTTGCCTCAAAAGAGTAATCTCTTCTAAGCATCTATTTATAATATAGTATACAAAAATTCACTTTTGACAAAGAAGTAACTCAGTTAAGTAACATATACAGTACTGTGACAAATTGCTCCATTACGGTTTTGGTTCAATTGTATTGTATACATTTTTGACAATGTTTCAGTTTGAAGATGTTTTTTGGTCAGATGGCACATCTCAATGAATCGTCTCCAAAAAAATAAATAAATAAAAAGTTTTAATGATTCAAGTCATCACTCATAAATTCCTACATAAAATATATGACTTTTTCTGCACCAAAATTGTTTTGTTTTTTTAGGTACTAATATTTAGGTACAAATGCTGTTTTTTATCATGTTTTTCGTTGTATTAGCTGTAAATACAGTAAATCATTTACTGGTTATGTCATTAAATATATCGAATCCCTAAATATCTTCATTGTAGTTGATACTTTTTGAAACTTTTATGTGTAGCTAACGACTTTTCCAAAAGGGTCGCTTTTAACTTTATGAAATTTCAGCACTGATAAAGCGAATACCCCACAGTTTGGTCCTAACCTTTTAAAAACATTGCAAGGCATTATGAGTTTCCAGTCAGCATCCCTTTACGCTGGTAAAACGCAGCTGATGGCCGCCTCAATAATTCACGACTCTTTCTGTGTTTGGTCATCATTTTCATAGGTGCCTGTCTTCTGGGCTGTTTTCAACTGCTCCATCATGTTAGTATGAATAATACATGTAGTATTATTTTACATAGGTGTTAAGTTACAGAGGGGCTGTGCTGATGTCCTTGGGCTATAATAGGGTGGGACACATACAAAACAGTGACGTGCCCCAGAGGACAGGGCAATTGTCATTGATATGAGGCACACAGGTGGACATGTTTCCAAGCTACTTGGAGCATTGGAAAATGCCTGTGAGGCAATAGTGTGTCTTGCTTTTCATTTGAAAAAATCAGGTGCGCAATGACAACATCAGCTGTGTTTTTATAGATGCACCAATATAGTTGTCATTTAATCAAAATATCACCAAAGACTCAGTTATTAGGACTGTAATTGTATTCTTTTTTTCATTGCTTATTTTTTAAATAGCTAATCAATTAAATATCAAAGTCCTAACATTCTATATTTTTAATAGAGAAAAAGATGCAAGAGAGATGTGGTCTCAGGCATTGATGTAGCAGGTGTAGAGTAGATCTATATCAACATCCCCTGCCTGCTTGTCCATCTGTCTGTCTGTCCTGTCCTGTTCTGTCTGGTCTCTTTCTTCCCCGCACCGCTGTGTCCCGCTGACCTCTCCGTGGCCCTTTTCATTACTGGCATTCCAACAATGTATTTGTGTAAAAAGGAATCAATTAAATTCAAATCTCTCTGAAAGCAGGCTTTGCAAGAAAAACACGGGCCGGTCAATGTTTAGATTGTGCAGCCACTGCATCTTTTTTCTTTCTTTCCTTTTTTCCTTTAGCTCTCTCCCGACATGTTCAGGTTGTTCTTTTCTTACCACTTTTTCTCATTTGTTTTTAATAAATGCAAAACAAAAAGCCCACCGACTTAATTGCTTTAAACAAAAGCGCAACACATTCAGACAACAATATGCTCTTTTCTTTGCGCTATTTTCTTTTCATATCGCATCCTTGTTTTTCTTTTCCTCCTTGGCCTCGTGTTCAGGGATGACCCCGGGTCGTACTTGCTGAGTAATCCGTGCATGTTTGGAGACCGAAATCATTTTGTAATGAGGAAAAAATCCCAGTAAACAGAGATGTAAAAGTTTGGCCAGGCAAGGGAGTCAGGAAATCTCGAGGCTTTTGATTTCTTGGAGTTTTCTTGCTAGCGGGACGAGGGTTAGCAGAGGGATGGAGGAAAAAGGAGGGGTGTTGTTTTCCTAATCCATTTGTCCCATTCCTTTGGAAGTGTTTGCAGAGAAAACCATCTTTGCGTTTTTGACATGCTGAGTTTCAAAGTGAATCGAACCGCATGCTTATTGTAGGGTCATCAGCAGAGCACGAGGAAAAAGTCTGAGCTTAAAATTGGTTAAATAGCCCACTTCCTCCTATCTCAGTTTAACTGTATCTGTTTGTCCGAACAATGGGAGTCAGAGTGGGTTGATTTGACAAAAGTTTGTTGTTTTTACAGTTTATTTGGTGATACTAGTGACACATTTCACCTTTCATTTCAAAGTAGAAATTCGCCGTCACGATAGTCCTATTTGACAAAATAATATCTGAAAGAGTGCCAGTGCGGAACATGTCAAATTACCAGGTCGCTGACTTGAAAAGACACCTTAGAAACATCTCTCATATGCTCGGCGGCTGTCACTGTAATTTAGAACAAAGGTGTATGAATGTTAATTGATTTTCTATTTATGGCAGATGTCAGGTACTATTTATAATGAAATTTCACAAGCTAAAACTTGCGAAAGAAGCCACGTCGAGAGCCTCGTTCTCTCCTGCAGGACCGAAGCTGTGGATTTCATTAGCAGCCTCACACCACTACGGTTTGATTCTTCACAGGCTCGAGGAAGTTAACGGAGTCAACAGGATATCGCGTTGTAGGGAGAGTGCATGAATGGACTTCATTTCCCAGATATCCTCAGTCCAAACATGAGAGAGTGCTCTCCTCCACCCCTTTCCCCGTGTGTCCTTTCAACCACCCCCTTAACATTTTTCCTTCTATCTATCTCTCTTTCCCTCCCTCTATCTCTCCTGTGGCTTGTGCAGATAATGAGACAATGGTGCTCCAGTGTTCTTGTAAGACCCTGTAAACATGGAGCTGCGAGGAGTTCAAAGGATTTGTTAAATTATTGACATTTAATTGGAGGTGCTTTTGTGCCGGGCCGCAGCTCAAATGCTATTCGCCGGCCTGGGCGTCGCCATGGCAGCTAATGAGCACAACAGCCATTCAGGCAGTCAGGGGCCGAGGTAGGGGCCTCCAGGGTCTCGAATACTTTCATTGTGTCACACAAGTGCTCCTGGACACGGATGAAACGGGGAGGCATTTTCCCGTTTTTTCTGGAGGGGAAAAAGAAGAATGGAAGTGGCATTAGCGATATGTTGTGAACTGAAGAGGGTAAAAGAGAAATACGACTGAATCGGCCGATACCCAGAGGAAGGGTTTATTGCTCTGGGGTTATTGCTCTTTCATAGCTCACGAGCCTTATTTTTGGTTGTGCTTCATCAGCTGGAAAGAGAAATAAAATAGACACAGAAAAGATATTTGATGACAAACAGAAAGAGTATGAATGTGGATGAAATAGATAAAATGGTTTGATGAGAAATGAGAGGTTGCACAGTTTGAGATGTTCTTGAGATATATTATTGTGAATGTCTAAAAAATATCAGCAGGGCCCTCTCCTGAAAAATTAAGAGAATTAGGTAAAATTCTCAATTTTATCTCCATTTAATCTCATTGTTTTCTCTGAGAGACATTTGGGATATTTAAGAGTTTTCATTCTCAAGTTTTATGTCTTAATGTGTTCTGCTTGAGCAGTTGGAGATAAGACTGATAGCCATTTGATTGACAGATTTTTGGTACTGTGAGAAGTTTAGTGCCATTTATTTTAATTTTATTTAATTTAATTTTATTTGATTTTGTTATTGCCTACTTTCTATTATGTTTCTTTAACTACTATGGAGTTAATCACGATATATATATATATAATTTATTTATTATTACATAAAATAGTAAATAATTATAAATTAATAAATAAAAATAATTATTTTATTTGAATGATTTTAATAATATATATATATTTAAATGCCTGCTGTATTTTATGCATGTACATCGCTAATTAATTTCTGTAGTTACATTTGTAATTATACTGTTTACTTCCCCTACCCCTTAAACCAGCCTTTATCCTGACCAAACCTGTCCCCATATCCCACCTCAATAGCAACAAAAGTGTTTTGCAATACAACCTTATTTTATTTAAGTTTTTTGTTTGTCCGTTTGTGCTTTTCATTAATGCAACATGGTCTTAAGGCGAAAGTCACAGAAGGCCGTGTATCGCACACCTGAGAACACACTCAGCGTCTGTCTTCAGATGCATAACATGCACTACACCGGTCCCGCTCTGCATGCCTCCCCCTGCACTCCTGCCTGCCCACCCTGACCTTGCGGCGAGCGCTCGGGGGTCGTGGCGCGTCGTGCAAACGTGCCGATAATGCTGTTTACATAGTCTTTAAGTGGGATGACATTACACTGGGGCACAGGGCTTGGCAACCCTCAGTGGCAGAGAAGAGCTCATTTCCATAAGCCTCGTCTATGCTAAAAAAGAAAAGAGGGATGAAAGAATGAAAAGAAGAAAACGTGCGCTCGTTTGTGTGGGGAATGGTAATTGAATTGAGCCGAGGTAGAGGACAGGAGCGTTAGGGGGCAAAGATGAAGTTCTCTGCTCACCTCCACTGTGGCGATACGCGTAATCATCTGATATCAGAAAATCTGATTTTTTTAGCTGTTGCAATTAATATAACCAAATCTACAGATTTTTTTTTTAGTTAGTTAGCTTTTTTCTGTTTATGATGCAATATTACATTGCAATACACTGTGTATGTAATTTTACAGGACATTTGAGTCCACTTTTCACCGGTTGGACTTAGCAGGTCCCCAGCAAGGGTTTTACTATGTGTGCTGCCTTTTTTACTGGCCATAGAGCTCTGATCCGAACGTTTAACAGTGCTGTTTGCATGGAAGGGCTTGTATAACTCTACTGTAAAGTTAAAGAACAGGTTATATGTTCTCAGCTTCATCCTCTAGGAAAGCAGTGACAGAGAAACCTACTGACAAAGCTTTACAGCCAAGGTTAAAATCGACACTGATATAATATTGCTTGATCAGGCTGGGATATCCCACTGCTAACTGGCGAGTACCAGCGGGGGTGAATTAGTAACAGCCTGAGGTTTTTTGAGCAGTCTTGATGCAGAACTTTCCAGTTGTTGGCCACATGTGGAATCACTCTGGTGCATGTAAGTCTCTTGCTCTGCTTTCAATTTATGCCCTTCCTCAGTGATTGATAGTTTTGAATTGGACCAAATATGTTTTAATGCATTAAAGAATTCTGGGGTTAGAGGAAGTGACAAAATGGGGCCTCGGGTGTCATCACTTACGAGACGAAAGCCTGCCGGTTAGCGGGTTTTACAAGATTTTTTTCCTTTCCCCTTTCAGGCTTGTAGCTGGTAACTATATATATTAGTTATTTTAATGACATATTTGTAAGTGAAGTGTTAAAGTCACATTTTGGTGAAATTTCACTGGATTTCAATAGTAAATGTGACCTCACCTTCAGAAGCAAGCTTAAAAATGAAGATGAACTTTGTAATTGAATTTTTATATAATAGTGCTGTGAAACGATTAATCGCATCCAAAATAAAAGTTTTTGTTTACAAAATATATGTATGTGTACTGTGTATATTTATTATGTATATATAAATACACACTCATACAATATATATATTGAAAATATTTACATGTATATATTTATATAAATAAATATATTTAATATACAAATGTAAAATTTTTCTTATCTGATTATATACATGCGTGTGTGTATTTATATATACATAATAAATATACACAGTACACACATATATTATGTAAACAAAAACTTTTATTTTGGATGTGATTAATCGCGATTAATAGTTTGACAGCACTATTATATAATTATATTCTATATTATATTATTATAATTGTATATTATATCGCCTAATTAATTAGATACTTTTATATATAATTATATTTTATATTTATATTTTAGATGTGTGTGTGTTCTATTTTATATAAATGGTATGCTAATAATAAATTCTAAATTTATAATTACATTTATCATTTCCAATAATATCGACTCTATCCAGTAATGTAGTCAGTTGGCCATTTTTGCAGTAATGACTGTACAATATCTCACTAATTTTATATCTGCTTACTAAATAAATACATTGACATGAAATATTGATTTGAGTTGAAATTATTTGATTAAGTGAGAGGGAAAAAATCCACAAAGTACTCTGAGAGACATGAATCTAACACACTGCAGAAGGCTGGTTGGCAGGGACAGTGGTCAGATATAAAGTACAGCAGCCATTATGCAAAAATATTTGACCACAAAATGAAATAAGTAATCAAGTGTTCCAGAGAGCCATGTAATAAAGAGCTATAATGTAACTACTTAAAGGATATTTGACAGGCTTAAATTCATGTTTTAGCCAGCCGTCTTGCCATTTATAGATCGGAGGGCTTCAAATTAAAATACTAAATTATTATTTTTTCAAAAGAGTCAAAAAACTGTGAACAGCATATATGTATTTATGCAGAAGTAATGGTTGCTCACACACAGGAAAATAAGATGCTAGCTGTCAACACATTTTTAAGTTCTTGAACACTGAAGATGTCATGAAGTCTGCTTGTTGTTTTTCAGCATATCACTCATTTTCAGCATTTTTACGACGATGTGCTGAAGTCTGTTCCATGATTTTTTTTTGTCCTGTGCGTACGCCCCCTCATTCCTTCACACATCTGCTTGCTCAACAGCAGCTCTAAACTGAATTGACAACGTAAATGCTGCACTGGACCGAAACGGGCCGAACCGCTCTCGCGACCTCCTGTGTATTTGGTGCTACAACATCAAGCAAGTGCTCTGAGGAGGCCAGCTCACTTCCTCTCGCTCCTATCTAGTTCTGCTCAGCGTGATAAGTCGGTGTCTTGAGATCTGAAGTTTTTGAGGCACAGAAGATCTGCCCTGTCACGATATAATCTCTGTCGTTGATTGATGCCGTTCTAAACGTTGTGTCTTAAGAGATGGGCGCTGCTTCTTTTTAGTGATCCACTGTGAAGATTGCGCTGATGATAAGTCATTCCGCTAATTGCTATGAAATTAGACTTTGCCATCTAAGCTGTAATTACTTCAAACTTACTTTATATTCCTCTCAAGTTTACACCTCTCGCCCACTCAGCCTCCTTCATCTGCGTCTCCTCACCTCCCTGTACGCCACTGAAAGCCTGACATCTCTCTCTCGCTGCCCGCGTTTCGTGCAGCTGGCCGTAGTGCTGAAGCGGCACTTTGAAAACCCAGTGCACACAGCAGCCGTTGTAGCCGGGACGTTTATCGGATTGCGAGGGAGTGCCCTTGCGGGGACAGCAGCAGCGGTGCGGGTGAGATCCTGTCGATCAATGCGGCTCTGCATTTGCATTACAGTGCACGGTTAACTACAGATCTGAGCATCGATCCCATGTGCTAAAATGCACTCTACTGAGCCAGGCGAGGGGAGGAGCGAGAGCAGGATGAGAGGAGATGGAGCGGATCTGGGAAGAGAGGTGCTAGAGGACTTCGCGACTTAGATTTAAAGCCAGTTGGGGTTTCAGAATCCTTGGAGATCTGATGTTAGAAATGGGGAACACTAAAATGACTGGCCCCGTTCACATCTCAGTGATGCCTACTGGGTATTCCTAAAGAATTAATGCAAAAGCTCAACATATACTTAAGGTTTTACGCAAACGCATTCGTACAAAATGCGTGACGTAAATTTCATCATCATCAGCAACTATATTTTTTAACCATGCTTACTTTGTACGCTCAACTGGCATATGCGTCATAATTTGTTTTGCACTAATTTAGTGGCTCCCTCTATTGTTTCTTAGTAAAAGAAGAAACTTAGGAGATGGAACAGCTATAAACTACTGAATATCTAAAATAACTCAAAAAGATGCATGCATTGACGAGCATTTGTGTGAATGGGGTTTAGTGATACACGCAACTTTAGTTTAAGCTCTAGTTTAAGTATCTCTCAACAAGATGAAACATTCTAGTGCACTTGTCGACTGCTGGTGTTCGTGCAAATGTTGTGTAGTTTGAGGGCTATGTGTTCGGCTGTATGCATACATTAAGTGTTTGTGTCAAAACTGAAGTTTTGGGCTTAAGGGTAAATATGGAAAAATTCTGGCTTTCAATATATATCATTCTAAAGATTCCAGAGTTTGAAAGTATTGGTAGAAGTTTATTTATTTTGAGTTATTTTGATGGGATACCTTTTATAGGTAGGCTAGAGGCTACTGGCGCCAACGATAGAAGTTTATTTTTAACAATGTCACAATTATTGCAGTCTAATCTTAAAAGTGCTTAATCTTAAATTTTTGTGTGGGTGCTGTTTCTCTTTTCATATGCAATACTATATGTTTTCATGTAACCTTAAAGCACAGAATAGAAAAAGGCCTTAAATCTAAGCTTAGTCTTTTAATGTTGTCTTTAGCATATAGTCTATTGTGACACAAAAGCATGAAAATTTATGCACACCGAATAGGTTAATCAACAAAGCTGACTGATTCATACCAAGGTAACGGCCCTTTCAGTGTGTGACTGTGTAATTATTGATGATAGATCAGCCGAGATGAGCAGTGCTCTAAAGACTCCTAGCAGCAAGACTACATTTGATATTTCAATCCCCGGTTATTACATTTTTACGATGTCTGCACATTTAAAAGTTTGTAATGCCTGCAATATTACCATCACCAATCAGAACTGCAAAAATAATGTCTGTTTTCAAACATGTTTCCTGAATAATCCACCCATCTGCCATTGTTTCTTAATCAGATAGCACCGCCCTAAACTAATTTCAGTGGTTGGGCCTATGTTTATTATGACAAGATGCAGATTAGGACATCACAACCAAAAAGGTCTTAAAGGTACAGTAGCACAAAACAACTGCGGGAAACCATGACTAACATTTCTAAACTTTTTTTCTGGAAAAATAAGATAAAAAGTAATAAAGTAAATAATAATAAAATAATATATAGAATAATATAACATAATTTGCTGCATTTTACTTTTACAAAACATTCTAGATAGAGGTTTTTTTTTTCTTTTTTTTTCTTTAATCTTTGTGAAAGAAAACAGGAGGGGACTGTCAACAAGCACCAAGGCTCAACTCCGTATCCCACAATGCCTCTTGACAGTTCAGACTCACTAAATTAAAGAACACTCTTGGCAGACAAGTGCCCACGCCTGCAGGACGAGGGAGGAGAAACGGTCCTCACAAGATCCGTTACGCACACGTTAATGAAAAAGATTTATTCATGTTTCTAAAAGTCGGCATTAACACTGCAGAATGTTAATGGAGGAGAATTCATGGCTGCTTTCTGGAGCACAATTTTGTTATTTATGATGTGTGTGGGTTTTTTAAGTCAGGGCGTGGCCTTCGATAGATATGCTGTTGTCTTATTAATATGCATATGTGTGTTTGTGTTTAAATTGTTAAAATGCCATAAAAGAGGCAGAGATACATTTAAATAAAGCCAACGAGTGACATTTTAACGTAAGCCAATTAATCATGCCTCTGTTAGCAAGTGTCAATAATATTGCAGCAAGATTGAAATTCACCTTCATTAATACCACTGAACCAACAAGCAGTAAAAAATCAATTACCCAGTGAGCTTCACATTTTGCATATCATATTTTATAGTTACATTTAGGCCTGTTTGAGTTGTTGTATTCCAGCAAAAGGTAGATTATATTTAAAGGGAAAGCTCACCCCAAAAATAGAATAATTTTTTATTTACTCACTCTTGTGCCATTCAAAACTCGTATGTTCTTGTGTGGAGAAATTTATATCAGAATGTCAAAGCTGTTGTTTCCCATACAATGAAAGCGAATGGAGCTTTCAAGCAATATTGTCAGTGAATAACAACATTAATTTAACGTTCATCGCGAAACTATTGTATGGCTTCAGAGGCCTTAGGACTTACTATATAAGTTGTATGGACTACTTACAGTTCTTGTATGGTGCTTTTTGCTTCTTGTTGGAGCTTGACAGCACCAGATTCTCCATCCACTTTAAATGAAAGATCAAAGCAAACATCGTTTTTGTGTTCTACGGAAGAAAAATATGGAATTATATGAAAGAACATTCATTTCGTTGAACTATTTCCTTAATATGATTTAGGAGTGTGTTGGCTTCCTCTTTTCCTCTATTCTGTTTTTTTTTTTTCTAACTGTGGGCCTCCTGCCTCCCATCAGGCCATAGCTAACAATGCACTCCTGATTAAAGCAAACCAAGTGCTCAGCTACCTGCACAAAAATAGACCTGCTCTCACCATGAGGGCCATCCCGTTTGTGTGTGTGAGTGTTTGTCTACAAGAGATAAAGCCAGTGAAATTGAAAGACAGAGTTTGAATCCATCCAGAGTGTTATGTTGAAAACTCTTAAAAGCAAGGATTTAGTATACATTAAGTGCACATGATTAGCAAAACACACAAAACGTTTTCTGAAAGTGGCTTACACACACACACACACACGCTGTTGTCTTGTGATCTCTGGCTTAATGGGGACTGGAGTCTTTTTCATGTTTCATTGTGTGTTACTTTTACCCACAGGCTTGCTAAGTGTGTCCCCCTCTCCGCTCCGTTTCCCCCCACGCTCCACATTCCAGCCTCATGCACACAGCTTGTTTCCTGATATTGCACATTGTTTGGCAACTTCAAAAGGATCCATTTTAAACATGTGTCCATTTAAGACTGTACAGGAATCCATAGCGTCTGGTCCGCATTACGTCGGCCTGCTTAACCGTTCACATGTGGCAGCATTAATCAGAACATACATGTATTTACAGTGCAGACAGAGCACATACCTGCGGGGTGCGTAAATAAGGACGCAAGCTGCTTTTGATAATCTGCACATAAATGCTTCACTGTGCGAAACAGCACTGATAGAACGCGTATGTTAATTTCACAATGTAAGAAGACTTCTGTATATCGAAAATACCTAGGAATAGTATTATAAATTCATTGTTTTGGATATTACTCCGTGACTTGCCTTTAACAATTAAAAGTAAAATGAATGTGAAGTGCATTAAATCGATCAAAAGTGACAGTAAAGACATTTATAATGCTAAAAAATATTTATATTTCATATAAATGTTAGAGAAATTAATCCTGACCAAAATGTACCACGGTTTTCACAAAAAGTGTTTAGCTGTTTTCAACATTGATAATAAGAAGATTTGATTCTTGAGTACCAAATCAACATATTAGAATGATTTCAAAAGTAGTTTATTGGATATTTTACCACCATTTTCAACAAAGCTCATCCAAATGTTCAAGTTCCAAAAAAAGAAGAAAATCATCAAAAAGTCTTCAACTACTACTACTACATCAACTACTACTACTACTACTACTAATTTAAGCAAAAGCTAAATTATTTCAATTAATTTAAATGCTAAATACTTCACTACTAGTACTAATACTACTACTACTAATGTGAGCAAAAGCTAAAATAATTAAATTAAAGTAATTAAACTTAGTCATACTACAAGCCTCCAAGGACACCTTGGCAATTGAATCGCCTTTGGCTAGTATATTTTTTAGTTTACTCGCCAGACTAACGATAGAACTTTATTAATTAGAAAAGCTGAAGATCAAAGTTCTTAAAAGCTGAGGAATTCCAAAGGAACATTATTTTGACAGGAAAATGTCAATTCTGCGTGGTATGTAAGACTCTCGCTCTCTCTCGTGTGAGAAAACAGCAAAGCGACGGCGAGTCGTGCGCCTTCACACTTGAGTTCATGTTACGTCAAATACAGGTGCGCTGCACATTCATTCAGATGATCTGAAAAATAGCACAGATGGCTTGACGGAGAGTGAAACTCTGAAGCGTCTCTGAGTGTTCGGCAAGTAAAAATATATCTGTGCTAAACTTATACTTAGCCTCCAACTCACACACTGGCAAGTAAAATCGGAGAATTTAGTCGTCCAGGGTGAAGATTTAGTTGCATATGTGAGTGATTTACTCACAATATAGAGGGTTGTGATATGATATGATTTTGTCCATATACAAGTAAAAATAGTTTAGTTGCACTAAAATAACAATTCCGTTCAAATCTATTAATCTACATATTTTCAAAGGAAATGCACATCTAATGCAGACCTATCTATCTATCTTTGAAATTCAAATTAAAAATCGATGTATTTTTGCTTATTTGAGTTCACATTGTTTTTATAATGAAATTATATTTTATAGTGTTCAGCAGCTGTTATATTTTTGTACAGATATGCTGAAATAATTGTATAGGATAGAAGTGCTGTGATCTGCTGTAGCCATGGTAGCTTGCTTAGTTAATACAGTGAAAAAGAGGATGCTGGCCTGGTGTGTTTAACCTTAGCAGGAAGTTGACAGGCAGGCCAAACGCAGGGTCAGCGGTTAGCCCTGCTGACAGGAGACAAACTGAAGGGTCCGAGATACTAAAGAGTGTGCCAGACACACAATGTAATTGTGCCTTGGTGCAATAATGCACTTTGAGCGCTTGTGCGTTACACTCACGCATTTCAATTTAATCTGTTGTTCTTTAATTACAAGCCAACTATATTAAGTAAAAGACTGTTCTGCAATGTGGACAAAACCCATTTACTTCCTCATTAAACAGTGATATGTTCTTCACTACTCCGTTTTGGCTCAGAGCACCCAGTTTCACTCCGGTCTGAACAAATAGTCATTCAACAGGCCAAACCATTAGTTTAATTGGAAAGGCCTTCAAAAGAGGAATGTTTCTAGCAAAGTGACGGCCATCCATGGCATCTTTTGATAGGACAAAAATCCACTCTCATAGCCCACTATTGATTTTCCACGTCTGCCTCAGCCTACATCAAATTAGAGCAGATCTGGTAGGTGTTACTCATGAGAGCGAAGTGAAATGCTCGTAATTCAGGCACTGTGTGATGTGTCGTTAGTCGCATTTCAAGTGAATGACTTGAGCCTGTGAGTGTCTACGTTTGTTTGCACTCAGCATATAATGTAATTGCAACTGAAAGAGCAGATGTAACACGTTTCAGTTCCCAACTTTATGTCTGTACCCAACATTAGATGTGTTCTCCAAACATTACAAAGAGCAATGGTAATGAACGTTTATGGTCTCTCAGGATACACAGGCGAGGGCAGGAAATTGATCAGATGGCCATTGCCATGGTGACCTGTTAGAGCATGAAGATTAGTGGCATATCATATCTAAACTTGATAGGGGTGAATTAAAAATGCATCTAGACAGCGCAGTGCAAAGTGCCAGCTATCGCATTAAGAAAGGTTTTATCGGCAATTTTACCACTGCTTTCAACAAAGCTCATACAAATGTCCATCAAGATCCAAAAAAAGAAGAAAATAATCAAAAATTATCATAAATAAAGGATAATCAGATGTTGTCTTACATTTTTAAACTATTTAATTCACTAGATTATTAAATAATTGTAATAATAATAATAAAAAATTATAATTTCAGCAAAAGCTCAATTAATTAAATTAATTAAATTAAAGTAAAGTTAATCATTAGTCATTAGTCTATGATATAAGATTTTGGTCATATCCTAAATCTTGTGTAGTTTGAAATCTATTAATCTACATATTTTCAAAGTTAATTCACATTTTATAATAGTATCATTTAAAGTTTTGTTAAATATATCACACTTTTTCTTCACTTCTTTAAATGCTCTCGTGTCCACTGTGCATGCAGTTCGGCGTGTGACTTTGCATAGAGCGGATCATTTAATGTTTCACCTCCATCTCCTCAGCACAATATGAATGGAACTGTACACTGCTAAAAGGATCAAATGCATTTAATCAAGTCAAGCTGCTACAATCTGCCTAAAACAAAAGCAGGGTCAGGGTGACCCTCCTGAATGAGCGAAAAGCATTGCAATTCCAAATGTGTGCGAAGGGATTAATTTTGCAATTTATCAATTCGCCGCAGTGCTTTTTGGTATAAACAATGCACCATGCGGTATCGAATGCTTGGCAGCTGCCTCTGGAAAAACTCAATAAGGTTACTGTGTCAATTGGGCTTGTGTGTCTTAAGCCCCTGACCTGTGACCTTTCACCCCAGCCTTGTAAACAGTCCCTAATCCTGACCTATGGCCCGGCTCTGCACCCTAGCTTTCTGTGCGTTGAACATGGCATCTTGTAATCTGGTAAAATCGTTACAGGCAATTCATCGTGCAGAATAGAGAGTTAAGAGAGTCACTTCAACTTTTTGGCTTTTTATTTGAAAGTTTCCACAGGTAAAGGAGACACTGGTGAAAACAAAGGTAGTTTATGAGTTTTCTGCAGGTCTGATGAGTTTCATCTGACTGATCACAGCCAGATTCTTGTCCCGCACCATCATAGGTTAAAATCTAACGATGCTCTGCCTTACGCCGTATTTAAAGTCAACATCAAATCAAAATGAACTCTCAGTACGTGTTCTTGGTCTTACTCTGGGCAATTCTGACGTCAACATACTGCTTATCAACACTTCCCTCTGACACCTTGTAACTTTTCACAGTCCAATCAATTCACGTTATGCTCAACATTATTTACATTTTCAAATTAGTATTATATAAGTATAAGGGGTTGTAAATGACATTTTATGTTGACTTTAATAATAATAATAAACAACAACAACTGTGAAATGTACAGCAAAAACAGTAGCTGTGGTTGCCAGATTTGAACCGTAATAAATACGGTACCAACACTTTTAGTTTTTACAGATTGAACTTAAATTTACATTAAAACCTGTTTATTTCATCAATTGATATAATATTAATATATCAGCCTACTATCTTCATAATACATTGACAAGCACTAAAAACACTTGATGAATCAAAGCTCATCACAAGTAGTTTTTCCGCAATCTAAGGTAAATACTAATATATAGAAGGTTCACAGTGCACACCATCTTGATAACACACAACACTAAAATAAAGCAATAAATGTTGATTTAATAGCAGTTAGAAAACCCTAAAGCACATATACATATTTTTCACCATAGAATAAGGGAACTTACCATTAATCAATCAACAGGTCTTTTACAGTCTTTTGCCATTAAAATTTAAATCATTTTTTACTGTATGATGTTGTGGTGTTAGCAATGCCAAGATCATGGTTTGATTCCCAGGGAACATGCAAAATGATAAATGCTGTCAATTGTTTTGGATAAAAGTCTTTGCCAAATGCATTGGAATACAAGCTCATGGTGCATTATAAGGGCTGGTTTTCTCACTTCATAAGGCCTTTCTCTGGAAAAATAGCTGCTATCTGCAATATTTTCTCATGAGAACTTCAGAGATATTTTAATCTAGTCTAATAATGTGTGTGGAAAAAAAGTATAGAGGTCAAAATAAAATGCTTAAACCAAAACAGCCGGAGAAAGAAGCCCATCAACTTTCATCTCCAGTCCTCACACAGACGAAGCAAAAGACTTGTTAAATTCGGAAAAGACTCTGTTTGTAGGTACAAGAGCCACCGGCTTCTCATGTTTACATCTTCCCATGACATTTTCCCTCCCTCTGCTGTTTTGAAACAGATTAGGGTGCGGGTTATTAAATAAATGAGAGTAACCCTCCCTCGCCTCCTCTCTCTCTCTCACTTTTCTCTCTCTCTCAGCGGTGAGTGACAGTAATCCGCGGTGAGACGTCGAGCATCAGGGATAGAAGGTTTGTTCTGCATCTTGCCGACCCCTGTTCCTCCCGCCCCCTGCACGGATTCAGCGGGCGGGTTGATAATGTCAGAGAATTTAATCCGCGTACAGCTAAGTGCCAACCCTCGCTATTGTCTGAAGGCAAACCCCCCCCCCCCACACACACATCATCCCGCCCGCCGGGGTCCACAAAGACTCACAGTGGAGGGACGGCGAGTTGTGTCGGGTAGGAAGAAAGCCGATTGCTGTCAGCTTTGGCGCTGAGAGTGGCAGAATTACAGGAAGCAGATCTAATTTAATTGAGTGGGATCTGAACCTGGCGACTTCAGAGAGGATATAGAAGTGTGTGTGTTTTGTGGTAATAGCATGTGTTTGTATGTGTTAAGGTTCAATGCGTTTTGCAATCTAAATTGTTTGCTTTCAGTCGACCGTTAATGTAAAGTCGTGCCGACGGCAAAGAGCCCATAATCAAGTGATAGTGAGCCACATTTTGTCCTAATAATTCAGTTCGTCTGAACACAATCAGGAGATTGCACTTGTTGCACTTAAAGGGATAATTCACTTAAAAAAACCTCACCTTCATGTTGAACATAAAAGAAGATATTTTGAAGAATATGGGTAACCAAACAGTTGATGGTAGCTATTGACTTCCATAGTATGGAAAAAAAATAGAAATAAATTTTTTTTTTTTGTCACAATATTTTCTCTCAACTTGTGTATGTAGATAGAATGATATATCAACTGTTATTTGCCCATTTTAATGTTATTAGCTTTAACTGACAACTCTCAGTCAAAACTGCTTGTATTTGACAAATAGTAGTCGATATATTGGTAATGTTTGTTTGTTTATTTATTTATTTCTGCAAATGTAACTCATAATTAATTAGAATTATTTTTAACACTTTATGTATGCTACTGTAAAAAAGTTTGGTGTCAGTAAAAATTTTTAAGAAATTAATTATTTTATTCAGCAAGGATGCATTAAAATTCTCAAAAGCAACAGTGAAAACATTTATAATGTTAAATATTTAAATATTTATATAAATATTTCTATTTTAAATAAAATGTTGTTCTTTTTAACTTTCTATTTATCAAAGATTCCTGAAAGCATTACAGTTTCCAGAAAAATGAAGCAGCACAACTGTTTTCAACATTGATAATAATCAGAAATGTTCTTGAGCACAAATCAGCATATTAGAATGATGTCTAAAGGATCATGTTACACTGGAGACTGAAGTAATGACCCATTCACGGGAATTTTTTTATTTTTTCATTGAAAACTTTAAGAATTCACAATAATACTGTTTTTACTGTACTTTTGAATTCTTCCAAAAACATTAAAAAAATCTTACTGGCCCTAAACTTTTGAACAGCTGTGCAATTATACACGATGAAATCTGATTATTTAATTATTTTATATATTTAAAAAATTTGATTTTGAGATTATGCATCCATGATTTAAAAAGAATATATATATATATATTATTACCCAAAACCCTTTGGGCTTTATTTGTAATATTTAATTATTAAATGGGCTTTTTATAACCCCAAACACTTGATAAGGAGTTTAGGATGGTTCCATTTCATTGTCTTTAGTTGTTGAAGGCAATAAATGGAAAGGAATGTGAGACCATGTTTAATACACCCATAATACTAATAAAAAGAATAATAATAATAATAATAATAAGTTGTTTCAGAGGCAGAGCAAGTCAGACTTCAGAATGCTGTGATCTGATAAATCATATCACAGAAAAGTAAAAAAGGTCAGTTGCGATTTCATGTTGACTTAAACATTCAAGACTTGCTTTGACAGAATGAAATGCAGCACTTACAGAGATGGATGGAGTGAGACTGAGAAACAGGTGGAATGGAAAAAGAGATCAAACTTACTTAGACTGATACGAGTGTGTATTAAAGCAGCATGGGTAAAACAGACCGTGAATGTGTGTGTGAGAGAGAGTATACAAAGATAAGAAATCTCTCTGTCTGTTTTCTCTCACACACCGGAGGCCCCGACATGTGCGTCCGCTCACCGTTAACAGGCTGTCAGAGCGAGTCTCATTGCTGGGATGCTTTGAATCTATCACATCTTAACTTAAGCGCAGTCGGGCACATTGTGTCCGCTGTCTCTGCTGCGGGTTAAAGGGAGAGCGTGCTGTTTATCAGAGAGCTGCTATTTTTAAGAGCCGCGCATTGAGTCGTATCTCAGTGAGCTGTCAAGTGACGACAGCCTCTCCCTCCTCTTTCCCATCCCTCTCTCTCTCTGTCCGTCCATTCCCCCGTGTGGTAAATCACCGGCTCATCATATGTTCAGTGAAGAGTCAATACAGAATCACAGAGATGCAGGGCTGAAAAAAGGAAGTGAGCATGTCTAAAGAGGAAGGATTAAACCGTGAATTCAGCTGGAACAGACGATTTTAAAAATGATGTGTGTGTCTGAGTATTGTGTTCCTTTGAGTATTGGATAGATGGCCTCTTCGTTGACCCCTTTCACACACACACAAACACACGCTTTATCACACATTTAAATGTACAAGCTCACTGTAATAGATCTTAAAAATGAAAGTTCCATTGATTTCATTCATTTTCTGCTGTTTATTTATAGTAGAAAGGGAAATCTATGAAAATTGAAAAAAGAATTATGTAGGATTTACTGTGAATGTAAATGAAGAATTACAAAGAAATAATTACACAAATAACTACAAAGAATTAAGCATGAAATTTTGAAATAGAAAGACTGAAATCATATTTTCTTTTTAAACTAGTCTTTGTTTTATTTAGAATTTTGAAAATCATTTCTTTCAGTGTAAATTTTCACTGTTTTTAAGTTACATAAATTGTGTCAAATGTTGCATGGTTGTTGAATCATACAAGCATTAATTTATCATCTTTTTCATAACCGATAAATGGCCAATATTATATCTTTATGTATACTACTTAAAAAAAAAAGGAAATTGCACATGCAAGAACTAAAATTATTAGTATGTACAGTATGCTAGAAGCGAATAGTATGCACAGTATGACAGATAAAATAAAATGTAGAATTAATAGTCTTTTATACTTTTACCCTAAATATGTAGTATATAAAAAAAAAAAACCTTCATAACAATACAGTAGGGATCTCTGGGATGCTGGGATAGATATCAACCAGTTATGATACATTCAAAAATATCCAATTTAGGCCGATAACTGATGTAGTGCTGAGATGTCGTGAAATTCCTTTCTGTTTCACTTTAACACATTTAAATTTGTGAATATAATCTTGAAAAGGTGTGACAAAAGTGGGCCTGTTTTGTGCTCAGCTGGTTCACATATAAGCTGTACACTTTAATTGCATTTTCTGCATTAATTGTGGAATGGATTTCAGTATGGTAAAATGTCTTAAACAGACCAAGGGGCCGTGTAGAACTTTGTGAATGCCGTACATACTAATTCTGTGTAAATCCGCAGAGCTTTTCCACGCAGACCTGGTGATCTGCTGTTTAGCAGCATGTGTCAAGGCCTTGTGTGTCATTTAGAAATAAAGATCATCTCACTGGACGTCCATATTGTTATGGATATTCATACACACAGGCTCCCATGTGCAATCAAATGATGCGCTCGTGTCACGCGCTTCTCGGATTTGATTGATGGATGAAGATAATGGCTCACAAACAAACTCTCCCTCCCCACCCGCCCGCCCACCATGAATAAGGCAACACCTCTCTCTCGCTCCTCTCGCTCTCGGAGCAGACAGCAGGGGGGAAGACATCTGACATTTATTCAATACCATCAGTAGCTCTGTAGTGGCACTGCTGAGAGAAGGAGGGAAAAATTATGATCGGCGGTTACTTAAGCTAAAAGCTACACGGTGTCAGACGGAGGCAGCACTTAAAGAAATCCACGAGTGGAGATTTCTCTTCGGGAGATGCTCTGTTTTTTCTGGGCCCTTTCCGAAACGGTTCCTTGCGCACAGCCGCACCGAGATTTTTAATAAAAGCTTGAAGCAAAGGAATTCTCTCAGTTAATAACACAGAACAAAAGCGACATTGTGAGGGCCGGACAGCATGTGTATTTGTGTGTATGCGTGCGAAAGAGACCGTGCCACATAGACGGGACTCTGTCGCTCTGAGCGCTTGACCTTTCTCTGGTGGCATCCCAGGAGTCGGCATTTTAGAAAAACACACCTTTGTTTACTGTCATTAGCTGATGTGAGGTCATCCGTTATGGCGGCCGCCTCGACAAAAGCAATTCAGAATTTAATCATCTAATTTAGGTAAAGAGAAGATTTTTTAGATTAAAATTTCTTTAATATACTTGAGGTGGGTACTGTAGGTAAACAGAAAGCAGGGTTATACCAACACATAAACCCCAAAATCTCGATTGGTCTTACTCATGGTTATCGCTTCCAAAAATGCAACCAGGAGAACGTGAACCATGAAAATAATCACCATGAAAACAAATGGTGTTTAATGGTGATTTACAGTCTTCATGCATATTGCCACCTACTGGCTGGTTGTGCAATCATTTTTAATGGTATCTTTTAATAGTTAATCTTTAATCAGGTTTTATTACCATGAGCAAGAATTATATTGTTTGTTTGGTGCTAAATATCTAAATAGATAGAGCTAAAACAGTCTGTGCTTGTAAAGATATATGGCTGTGTAAGTTTATCCATTTTACTTCCACATTTATTGTAAAGTGAGGTGTATCACATTTATACATTTATTATAAAAATACATGATATAGAAATGTCCTGTTGCAACACTAAATAAATAAACTTTTGAATGTAAATGTGTGAGATGAGAATTAAATAAAACAAAATAGAGTAAAATAAGCATTTTAATATAAATATATTATAGTTATAATCATTATATATTAGGGGTGGCACGGTACATGTATTCGTACTGAACCGTCACGGTACGAACATCTCGGTTCGGTGCATTAGGCCTTACGACGAATACAGGCAAATCACCCCCAATCCAGAAGGGGGTGCCCGCAGTAATGCAGCGCTGTTTGATAACCGCCAGCAGAAGAACAGCGAATGCCATGAGTTGCGCACTTGAAAACAAAGCCCCCTAGACAGTGACCATGTGCTGATTCTGAACGCATCTCTCACATAGACCGACAATGGAGTATGCTTTAAAGGCTTGCGCACTCAACTGTTTGCGAAATGGAGCTTTGTGCTCGAGTATCCTACCTCTCAATTCGACACAAATCCAAATATTCCATAATATTTCCATATTTGCGATGTAACGTATCTGAATGCTAAACTATTATTTATTATGTAAATTATAGCCTTTGTACTTCAGTCGCGTTCCAACGGTGACACAGAGGCGGGTGTGCTGATGTTTGGCTCACTGTATTTTATTTTGATAAAATACCAACTGTGCTGTCAAGTTAGCAATGTGTTGTGTGTGTGTGTGTGTGCACGCTCTGGCACGATCACTTCAACTGTTTCCTTATACTAGCAGAATCAACTTTAAACACTTATTGTCTTATTAATAATCTCTGTATAAAGGTCTGCTTTTATTTGTAAACACTCACAATGAAAACAAAACAGATTTTATATAACGTAATAATATTTATTATTTTCACATCTAGATGGAATTTTTTTTAATTTGCACTACTGTCTGTTCAAAATAAATGAAAAGAAACAGAGCATAGTAGATTTTTTTTTTCCTGTTATACCGAAATCTTAACGAACCGTGACCCCCGAACCGAGGTACGTACCGAACCGTGACATCTGTGTACCGTTCCACCCCTATTATATATATATATGCGTGTATATATATATATATATATATATATATATATATTTACATATACATTTTTATATAAGTGTGTGAATATACAGTGCCGTGAAAAGGTTTTTGTCCCCTTCCTGTTTTTTAATTTTTTTGCATATTTGCCACACTTAAAAGATTCAGATCTTTCAAGAAAATAGTTGACATGTATCAGTCTGGAAAGGGTTATAAAGCCATTTCTAAGGCTTTGAGACTCCAGTGAACCATGGTCAGAGCCATTATCCACAAATGGAGAAAACTTGGAACAGTGGTGAACCTTCCCAGGAGTGGCCGGCCTACCACAATTACTCCAAGAGCGCAAAGACGACTCATAAAAGAACCCAGAACAACATCTGAAGAACTGCAGGCCTCACTTGCCTCAATTAAGGTCAGTGTTCATGATTCAACAATAAGAAAGAGACTGGGCAAAAACAGCATCCATGGGAGAGTTCCAAGGCAAAAGCCATTACTGACCAAAAAGAACACAAAGGCTCGTCTCACATTTTCCAAAAAATATCTTGATTATCCCCAAGACTTTTGGGCAAATATTCTGTGGACTGATGCAACAAAAGTTTAACTTTTGGAAGGTGTGTGTCCCGTTACATCTGGCGTAAAACCAACACAGGATTTCATAAAAATAACATCATACCAACAGTCAAAAATGGTGGTGGTAGTGTGATGGTCAGGACCTGAACGACTTGCCATAATTGATGGAACCATGAATTCTGCACTCTATCAGAAAAGATTCTGATAGATCAGAAAATTCCTCAGACCGTGAGGGGAGTGAATGTACAGCGCTCTCTCCACCCTCAGTACCACGACTGAGGTGCCCTTGAGCAAGGCACCAAACCCCCAACTGCTTCCCGGGCGCCGCAGCATAAATGGCTGCCCACTTCTCCGGGTGTGTGTTCACGGTGTGTGTGTGTTCACTGCTGTGTGTGTGCACTTTGGATGGGTTAAATGCAGAGCACGAATTCTGAGTATGGGTAACCATACTTGGCTGTATGTCACGTCACGTCACGTCACGTCACGTCACGTCACGTCACGTCACGTCACGAAAATCCTGAAGGAGAATGTCCGGCCGTCAGTTTGTGACCTCAAGCTCAAGCACACTTGGGTTATGCAGCAGGACAATGATCCCAAACACACCAGCAAGTCCACCTCTGAATGGCTCAAGAAAAACGAAATGAAGGTTTTGGAGTGGCCAAGTCAAAGTCCGGACTTAAATCCGATTGAGATGCTGTGGCATGACCTTAAACAGTCCTTTCATGCTTGAAAACCCTCCAGTGTGGCTGAATTAAAACAATTCTGCAAAGAAGAGTGGGCCAAAATTCCTCCACAGCGATGTGAAAGACTCATTGCCAGTTATCGCAAACGCTTGATTGCAGTTGTTGCTGCAAAGGGTGGCACAACCAGTTATTGGATTTAGGGGGCAATTACTTTTTCACGTAGGGCCAGGCAGGTTTGGACAGCTTTTTTCCCTTAATAAATTAAATCATCATTTCAAAACTGCATTTTGTATTTACTTGGGTTATCTGTGTATATTAAAATGTGTTTGATGATCTGAATCTTTTAAGTGTGATACATATGCAAAAACCTTTTCACGGCACTTTACATACATACACACACACACACACACACACACACACACACACACACACACACATACATACATACATACACATATATATATATATATATATATATACACATACAAGTATAAGTTGAAGTTATCCGTTTACCTATCCATAAACTTGCCAGGTATGTCGCTGCATAACCTGCTTTCTGGAATAACTCTTAGGTTCCTATAAGAGATCAACGTTAACGTTAATGTTTTTCCCCATCTTTGTTTTTTCTTGGCCACGGATTATTAAACACTCCATCCACTCTGAAATTCAACTAGCCAACCAGTAGGTGGTTGGAGACGGTTGTCCTAATTTCTTGGCGTCTCCTCGGTTGCACCGCCCTGCACTTGGCTTGCCTCGGCCCTACAGCAAAACCGCTAGTTATGGTTAACAATAGTCTTCGTCTGACAATCACAATCAAGATAATGGAACACAGTGTGAGACAAGCCTGTGGGGAAAAACAGCCCTACCACGGCCAAAGCCTTTCCCAAATTAAAAGCATTGGCCTTTAATCTGAGAAATATTGGATGGCTTTATAAGAAAGAGTGATGACTGAACATACATACCTGGAAATGTCAGGTGTGACCTTGCCTGTACTGAAATGCAGTTCGATAGAAGACAATACAAGCTTTATTGACAACATCTGTGGGTCGTGATATCAGAAAATAATTTGAACTTTAGTTTAGTCTGTAAAATTTGTTAATATAAATGTACTTTAAATGGTAAACTAAGGGGCAGTTGTATAGACATAGTCATAGTGTTTTTATTTTTAACCTGGAATATTAAAAAAACATGTAAAATCTTTCACTTTATATTGTTATTCTTGGCTATGTTTTTGTTTTTTGTTTTTTTTCGATTTGTATAAAATTAAACTTACATATGATACTTTTTACAAAAAAAAAAAAACTTCTGGCAGTAAAGACATTTATATTGTTACAAAAGATTTCTAATTCAAATAAATGTTGTTCTTTTGAACTTATTATTCATCACATAATCCTGAAAAATCAGGTATCATGGTTTCCACAAAAATATTAAAATAAGTGTTTTTTGAGCAGCAAATCAGCATATTAGAATGATTTTATGATGGATCAAGTGAATCTGAAAACTGAAAATTCAGCTTTGCATCACAGCAATAAATTACATTTTAAAATATATTTACATAGATTAATTGCAATGATATTTCACAATTTTAGTGTTTTACTGTAATTTTGATAAAATAAATGCAACTTTGGTGTGCATAAGAGACTTTAAGTCATGAAAATAACATATTGTAGACATATGAAATGTTTATGTAGTAACTATTGTGTAAAGCGTGAATCATTTAGCTTGTGCCTGCCACATGTACTTGTGGCCCGCTCTAGTGTACACTAATTAGTTTAGTTGTACAACACTGAGAGCAAAGTGCAGAATGAAATCAGCGGCAGTTGTCTGACTGTGAGAATAGAGCTTTACATGTGGCAGTCTGAGACCAGACAGCTTCACGCACAGTGTGTGTGTGTGTGTGTGTGTGTACGTTTGCAAGAGAAAGGATTTGAGTAGTATTGGTTGAATGCATGGACATATGGAGACTGACTCCTCTTGGGCATCAGCGGGTACCAAGAGCCCCATCATCCTCTCTGTCTGTCTCTCTCCCTCACGCTGTCTCTCTTTCGCTGTCTGTCTCTCTGAGCTGGCACACTGGTAGTTCCTCTCCCTGGGATACTCAAGCCTTTCAAACATGAGTAATTGATGAATTGTATGCAATATGCAAATGTGAATGCATAAATCTCCTGACTGACAGCTTAATTTATGTGAGCCTTTAAGAATGCAGGATTAGATTTTAATTAAATATCTTCAAAGGCACCCTGACTCGTACATTTTTCTCTTGCCTCAGCTGCCGTCTTTGTTGTTGTTAAAACCGTTTTCCATTATAATTTTGGAAATCTGATTTTGTTTTCCCTCCTTGTCCTCCCTCACCCCCCTCCGGCCACGGTCCAACTCTTGGCCTTTGCTTCTTCTCGGGCTAAATATTATTACAAACAGTTCTCGCTAAACGAGAAGATTAAAACAAAGTTCGATCCTGCGAACAAACTCTTAGGCCACGCCCACTCTGCAGAAAGGGGTGTGGTTTGAATCACCTACCTCGGAACTTGCCCCGCCCCCATCTTTTCAGCCACATTGTCTCAGCGAGACAAGCAGGTGTCGCCTGTTCATGAATATTGAATAAGGCCATTTAAAAGATGACAAGGGCACATTTACGAAGCCGGGAGAGAATAAAAAGTGCTTAGTAACCCAGTTTTCGCCGGTCCCCAGCAGAGCGCGATGCTGTCGCCGGGGATTTGAGCAGAGTGATTGGTTGCGACGAGCGTACTGACAGGGTTTTCTTCTCCGGCGTGTGGAACGTGCAGTAACGTGTGAATGACTTTTCACTGCCATCTGTTCCTCCAGCCCGATGGGATACGGGAAAGAGAGGAGAGTGTGTGTGTGATTGTATACTCGCTGCTCTTCACTGTCTGTCGTGGCTGTAGGGAACGCACATGGGCATCATGCCTGCGAGTGGGAAAGGGAGATGAAAAATATTCCCATATCAGGGAATTCTCAGGGTATAAGAGGCTCTATTACAGTCAGATTGACTGAAGAACTGAGCGGTTCACAGGGTGCCGGTTCAATATACCGACAACCGGCAGCCCTCAATAGACCTGCATTACAGCCGTTTAATGGAGACAAAGTCAGGACACTCTGATTAGGAGTCTTCATGCGGTTTCTGCCGTTCTTAAAAATCCTGTTTTCACAGTAAGAACTCGAGAACTTGGCTATTGTCACCTCCACATTATTGGATACTTAGCAGCAGTTTGAAATTCTGTAGTTTTATTTATTTTATTTTTTTTATTTTATTTGCAGAATTTGAAATTATGGCTGCAACAACTAGTCTATAAAATGTATAAAACTTTTGAAAATTTGTATACATGAAACTTTGTTAAATTGCAGTAAAATTGCCCAATTATCTTTTTCGTTAAATGTTTGCATTTTACGCAATACTCGTACTGCAACCATTCATGCATCATCACCAAAATAAAATTTTAATTTTTAAAATTAAAAATTTGATTCATATTGGTGTCACAGTTTTCATAATCAAAAATGATAATTGTGCAATACAAGAGCACATACCCAACTGATTATTAAAGCTAATTCCCAACTTTTCTTGCACAGCAAATATTTGTATTTTGTTTAACAGCCTTCCGTTCACACACAAGTGCATTTACACGTATAACAAAATGTTGATAACAATAAAAAAGCTCATTATATAAGCCATAAGATGAAATATGTACCACTGTAAAATATATATTAATTAAATCACTTTTTCAGTACTATATCCTTGTTCGTAGTAATAATACCAAGTCTCATATTTCCACGCAATTAGAATTCCAGAACTCTTTCTGGAACATTGTGTTGAGTACACGACGGCTGTACCTTTCCGAAAGCGCTCTTGAAAATGAAAGGATGGGTTTTATATAAGGGAAGCACCTGTCACGAGCGAGGAAAGAACTGCTCGGCCTCTAACAATACCCAGTCAAAGTGGAGCTAAATAAGAAAATAGCTTTAAGAGTCCCGCGGGAGTCAAGTGCCTGTTCATGCACAATCGCCTGACTGCAGACTTCTAACGACTCCAGCATGTTGGCTTTTTTTCTATCTTGTACTTCGGGCACGCCTCGATTAGGAATGCCTTCGAAAGGAGCAAGTGAGTCAGATGCTCCAAATGAGGAAAGAAAGAATTAGTCTTGTTCTTCAACATACACGTATACTGATGTGGAGCTTTACAGGAAATGGTTTTCCACCTCACTCTAAGCATGACCGGAAACGTCTGCTTAAGTTTTTTTTAACAATCACTGATGTGTGATTTCAAATTAGTAGCTGACCGTCTTCAAAGGCGGGATCTTTTGACATTTTGCTGATTTTTTCTTCCTGCACCACAATGACCCCACAGAATCATTTGCTGCCCCACCAGGCTGTTTTCTAATTTGCTTTCCACAAAGGA
Organism: Onychostoma macrolepis; assembly: GCF_012432095.1. Taxonomy (NCBI): domain Eukaryota; kingdom Metazoa; phylum Chordata; class Actinopteri; order Cypriniformes; family Cyprinidae; genus Onychostoma; species Onychostoma macrolepis. The sequence continues at coordinate 6,089,031 of NC_081175.1, read as the reverse complement.
AATGGAGTCGTGTTATCGGAACACTGAGGTAATTGATTGTTTTCCAACGTGGCTTTTGTCAGAATGATGTAAAAACCAACTTTGAAACAGACTCAGGCCTTTGTACACAAAGGTCTTTGTGGATTTTTTTAGTAACAGTAAGTTATAGTGAGTTTCTTTCTCACCTGTGGCCTAGAAGTTAGCACTACATGGTGTTCATGTGGGAGACACCAGTTCGAATCCACCCAGTGTCATGTCTTGATTCCCTCCACTTTCTCTGTCAGTTAAATCAGTTCGTAAAAAGTCATATACGGCGAGTTTTTCAATCAAACATGTTCTCAGAGTAAAAAGTCAAACAAAACCAGGCTAAAAGTAGTTTGTTGAACTCTCCCAGAATCAAGGACTCCCTTAATTTTGTCCGCACTAGAGAGGAATTGTGGTCTGGCAAACTGTGCTGACGTTTTTTTTTACAGTACAGTTAACTCCATCGACTGCTCTCCACTTACAGGCACTACAACGGCTAAAGTGATTCATGTTGATTGCCTCTCTTTTCCACCACGCTCCACTGTTCATAGTTTTTAATTGGATTAGTAATGTGACGGTCCAAAGTGATTCCCATTTGCCACGGACCATGACAAGCTTGTCAACACATCAGCAAGTCAAACTGGGATATCTTGGGGCAGGAAAGGGAGGAAGGACAGTATGGTACCTTATGGATGAAACTGGAGGTTGAAGGGTCTTTTGAAGTTTACCATTGATCCATTTGGCTTCTAGTAGATTTTCTGTTTATTGGCATTGTTTGACTGCAGTATTGCTTCAGGTCTGAAATGTAAGTACTTAAAAATACACATAAGTGCACTACTAAGGTCTTAGAGAATGAAGATGGACCTGAGAGTGATGGAAGTGCAGTTTAGGCCAGAGGCTGAAATTTAATACCAAGTAACTCAAATATATATAATTAAAAAAAAAATGAAGTAAATAATAATGTGATATGTTATCTTATGACGTGTTATCATTGCATTAAAGATTATTAAAATAAGTGGAAAATTACTTTTACTATTAAATTTAAATAATAATTATTATTAATTTGAATTTATCTGTATCGTATGGATTGGAAGCCTGCTTTCACCACAGAATAAAAAATGTAAAAGGTTATTGGGACTTTTTATCTCACAATTCAGACTTTTTTCCTCGCCATTTTCAGAAAAAAGTCATAATTGTGAGATATGAACTCAAAATTCAGATAAAGTCCGAATTGCGAGATATAATAGAATTCCATGATATAAAATTACTTTCTTCCTTGCAATTCTGAGAAGAGAAGTAAGAATTGTAAAAATTGTAAAAAAAAAAAAACAAAGACTTTTCCATGGTTAAAAACAATTGTGAATTGTGAGATGTAATGTCAGAAAAAAGACAATCCTGTGTTTACATCTCGCAAGTCAGAATTTGTTTATTTTTTATTTATTTTTTTAATTCTGTGACAGAAACAGCCTTCCATAGCACTTTTTCTCAGAAATTTTCCCCAATTTTGAAAACCTCAAATATTTTATACTGCTGAATAGTGTTGTTGGTGTGATATAAAATAAAATAAAATAAACATCTCCACAAATTTGCAATGAACAAAACTTCTTTTTTAATGTTATGAACAAATTACATCAAAAGTAACCAATTTTAAATTCATGCTAACATTAATGTAACATTAATGTAAGTTGGTGCTGGTGATATTTCATTTGTTCTCCACAATCAGTAGAAAACTTGCATTCAGGTTGGGCTTAAAAATACATCATATAATGGATGTAAAACTGGTTGAAAATGCTGTTTTGTGTTGACTTTAGTTGTCTACATTGGCTATATATGCACACGTTGTATGCTGCCATGAATGATTTGTGAAACATCTATGTAATACTACTACTCTCTGAAACTCCAGTGTAATTCTATTAAGAACAAGTGGCTTGCTGTGGCGATCTTCCTCTTGGCTTTACTATGATCAGGTCAGTGGTGATTCTGCTCTGGTTTGTGTTTGTTAGCGCTGCAGTATTAATAGAACGGTGAAAAACACGTGCTGCTTGATGTACTTGGACATGATCCAATGATATGCAGCAGTAGAATTAGCATTTTGCTTTTCTGGCTTATTTTGCTCTGCCAGCACCCTTGCGCAGGGTTCGAACTGTCATGTACCTGTCTCTTTGATAGCCCCGTCTCACAATGAAGTGTGGGAGATAAGTGTGTGTTTGTGTTTTGTGTTGAATAATTTGTCTAGCGTGTTGTACGTTAGCGGAATGGGATTCTAAAGCCGTGCTTGTTCACGTATCTATCATGACAGGCGATGATGTGTAACCGTATGTATGTTTGTTTGATGTGTGTAAAATAGTAACTTGCTTATGCTCTGAAACAATTTCATTGGTCTGTCAGAAGAGGCTGAACTTTCCAGAAAATCACATTTGCACCATTTACTGTAACGCTGATGATAAAGATATATATATAAAAAGCCAGTTTCTTAGAAATGTAGCCTTTGTATTCATGTTGGCTTCATACAGTTACAAAAAACAAACCAAAAAAAAAGCCTAGGGCTGTCAGTTTAACGCGTTATTAGTTATGAAAAATAACCGCTAACGCACTGGCCCCGCCCCCAGACCCGTGTCATCTTACATTTCATACAGTTGACTGTTGACAAATATGATGCAAGGCAACAACTTCATAAATGCAGTTATGCTCTAAAATTCAAGATATTGCCGCAAAAACTGCACCTGTATGAGTTTTTGTCTCATATTTATATGATACGATATCCCATGAGCAGTGAGAGCTATATCACAGGAGTGCTGTTTATGTTCAAATAGCACGAGTGCAAATGTAATTTTATACAACTGTTCAGAAAATAAGTTAATATTGTGCTATATTTTAAACAAAATATTGTGTTTTTGCTCAATTTTGCCAACAAAAATATAACCTATAAAGCCACAGCAGAATTGTTGTACGTCTGTGAGCAACACAGCGGTGTTTAGTTTCTGAATAAATCCTCGTTTTGAACGAATCACGTGAACCAATGATTCAAAGGCCCATTCATAGAAAGAGCCGTTTACTTAAAGGGTTACTCCACCCCAAAATGAAAATTTTGTCATTAATCACTTACCTCCATGTCGTTCCAAACCTGTAAAAGCTTCATTCGTCTTCGGAACACAATTTAAGATATTTTGGATGAAAACCGGGAGGCTTGTGACTGTCCCATTGACTGCATAGTAAATTGAACTGTCAGGGTCCAGAAAAGTATGAAAAGCATCGTCAGAAAAGTCCATCTGCCATCAGTGGTTCAATCTGAATTTAATGAAGCGATGAGAACACTTTTTCTGCGCAAAGAAAACAAAACAACGACTTTATTCAACAGTTCGTCTTCTCTGTGTCAGTGTAGCGCCATTTTGGAAAATATCCGCTGGACACAAGCAGTATAGGCTCTTCGGTTTTCATCCAAAATATCTTAAATTGTGTTCCGAAGACGAACAAAGCTTTTACAGGTTTGGAACGACATGGGGGTAAGTGATTAATGACAAAATTTTCATTTTGGGGTGGAGTAACCCTTTAATTCCTGAATGAATCAGCCGTTTGAACAAATTGAATGAATGAATGACTTAAAGACATTTACCGCCACCTGCTGGCAGTTTTAGTTTCATTTTATTTTTTAAAACATAAATAAATAAATACAGAAACATTAAAGGGATAGTTCACCAAAATAAAAATTCTGTCATCATTTACTCACCCTCGTGTCGTTTCAAACATGAATGACTTACTTTCTTTTGCGCAGTATATAAAAGAAGGTATTTTGAAGACTGTTGGTAACAAAACTGTTTTAATTACCAGTGAAAAAATTACTGAGATGTTTCTCTAATTTTCTTCTTTTATGTTCCATAGTTTATGTTAGTCCATTGTAGTCTAAACTTACATCTAAACTTAAACAAAAGTTTATGTGTAATACATTTTATGTTAAATCAAACAAAATATTTCTTTCTAAAGCTACTATTTGTCTACTTGATACTTTCTCATTTAACACAATAATAGCTTTAATAATATTTGTGGGTATTTTCACAGCTGAGTTTAGTTTGCAATTAATTAGATTAAATATTTTAATCGACTTGCAAGCTCTAAAAAAACTCTACATTTAAAGAAAGGTTCAATTTAATGACTAAAATTAAAGGTGACTCTAGAAAAGTAATAACATATTATTATTTAGGGTAAAAGGGTTTTTATTAGGGTTTTTAGAGTAAAAGTTTTTTTCATACAAATATCATGAATTTCTATTAATAATAAATGTTATTAAGTTTTTAGGGAGTCACACGACAGCATTTTACAACCAGAACTAACCTTTCCTTCTCATAAAAAAAGTGATTTTTTTTATGTTGGTTGTACCCCAAATTAAATAACAATAATAATAATAATATTACTACCTTTAAAAAAAGTGAAGAATTTATTGTTGAAAATAATTTTATAAGCATTTTTTCAAAAGGATAACTGTTTAATTTTTGATAAAGCCTTAATGGCATAATTTAACTATTTTTCTAGTCAAGAATTTATTTCCTCTAACAAGGCTTTATCAAAATTTAAACAGTTAAAAAAAGATTAAAAAGACTATGTATTGTGGGCAATGTATAATAATAATGTCATCATGTGTCTATTCAAGAATTTTTTTTTATTTTTTATTAATGAATGAGGGTCATGTCATTGACCCATAAGTAGCCTATATTTGGTGTTCATCAATCAAAATACATCTCTCAATCATGTGTCCCTGTGACCTACTGTACATGATCAAACAAACATTTAGATGCAAATGTATCTGATGGCATATTAAACCGCTGTTGTGTTTTTTCTGTGCAGTTCTCGGCCCGGTCGTCCTCCCAAGCGTTCTCTCGGCGTGGCGATGCAGGACAGCTCTCGTCTGCTTCCTCACAGCGTTCACGGGCTGCTCTCTCCCGGTCTGCTCTCCCCGACAGGTAAGACCCCCCTCTCTCGCTCACCCACCTGCAAGACCTAAAAATACCAGCCTCACCTGTCAATGAACGACGGACGCCAGTGTGTAAAACCACATATATGAACATTTTGTCTCATTTATGCTTGATTTTTCTTTCTTCTGTGGAATCTGTATTTTTTGATCTGTGCTGTCTGTCTTGTTTCCCATCTCTCTCGCTCTCCTTTTCTCTCCTCCTCCCACTCTTCCACCTTCTGCAAATCAGCTCATATTGATTTTCTCCCTCTGTCCTTCACTGGCCACCACTGCGTCTCAAACAGAGGTTAAACTATTGGATTTCTGTTGCCTCTTTGCTTTTTTCCTGTGCACGCATTTGCTTTCTCTCTTTCTCTCTCGTCGTCCCTCTTTCATCTTTCCTTCCTTTGGAATTCAATCTGTTTCAGAGGAATTGTTTTATCGCTTTTAGACCAAATCCCAAACCACTGGACATCACCTGCGTGTTTGTTTGCGTATTTTTTTTTTTGCGACTAAACCGCATGTGTCGTTTAGCGTCGTGCTCGGATACGTTAACGTCATGTCTGCTCTTCTCTCCTCTTCTTGCCTTTTAGCTTCAGTTCTCTAAATTGCTGATGGTAGTGGCAATTTAGCTCTCACAATGGCCAGCGCGTGTATCGATCTGCGTCGCGGAGTAGCCGGAGCAGTACGTTAGCCGGCCCCGCTGATTGATTTTAGATGACTCTGTTGTTATTTCTGCCGGCCGCTCCGGGGGGGGGGGAGGAGCTCTTTAAAATGTGCGTCCACATTTCTCTCAATCCCTCTGCTCATCTCACCGTCCCCAACGCCAACAAACGTCTGACTTTGTAGGATGCGATGCGATTTGAGAGCAACGCGAGTTAATAGGGACATTGATATTACGGGCCTCATTCATGAAACGTGAACATGAATTTCTGTGTGAATCGTTTGTAAAACCATTCTTACGTAACATGAAAAAAAAAAAACAATTCTTATTTTTATTTCTTTTTGCTATACAGGTTATTATTTATTTAATTTTTAAGTTTATTTAATTTAAGTTGGCCTCTAGCAGAGGTGGATTTACTGTCACATTTTTAACAATCATATTTCATGAAGACTATACACTACTGCTCATAAGTTTGGAATCATTATTTTATTTATTTATTTATTTTATTTTTTTGAAAGTCTTGTGCTCACTACCCTGTGGAAAAAAACAGCATATGTTGGCTAGGTATGTTTTGAAGCCTGGCAGCTGGTTTGAGCTGGTTTGAGCTGGTTTAAGCTGATCCTTAGTTGGTCTTGAGCTGGTTATAAGCTGGTTATGAGCTGGTCCAACAGGGTAAAGCTGCATTTATTCGATCAGAAAAACAATAAAAGCACTAATATTGTGAAATGTTATTACAATTTAAAATAACCATATTCATTTTATATATATTTTAAAATGCAATTTATTCTTGTTATACAAAGCTGAATTTTCACTAGCCATTTCTCCCAGCTTCAGTGCCCCATGATCCATCAGAAATAATTTCTTATTGTTATCTATGTTGGGCTACTTGTTATTCTTCTGGAAACCATGATATATTTTTCAGGATTTTTTTTTTTTAAGTTTTAGAAAGTTTTTATTTTTATTTTATTTTTTTAAGAAATATTTTGTTACATTATGAATGTCTTCACTTGCTGAATAAAATTATTAGTTAAAAAAAAATTAAATAGTAGATATAAAATAGTGAAATAGTCTTGAGCAGCAAATCATTATATTAGAGTGATTTCTGAAGGATCATGACACTGAAGACTGGAGAAATGATGCTGACAATTCAGTTTTGCATCATAGGAATAATCCAGAAACAGTTCTCTTAAATAGTAATTATATTTCACAGTATTATAGGTTTTACTGTATTTTTGATCAAATAAATGCAGCCTTGTTGCATAATAGACTACCTTTTAAAAATAAATAGTGTAACTTTTAAATATGTACTTCTTCCAGATGTTAGTTACTGGTATCATTTACCCTTTTAAACATGTTAAATGAAATAAAGTGTTTATTTTGGACTCCATCCGGATGTGTTCCAAACCCCTCGGGTTTTTCTGCTGTAATTCCATGCATGAATCCATGCAGCGCTAAAAGAACTGACATCCACATGTATGTCAGAATGCCTCTGTCTATTCCCCATGACAGCAGTATCAACATATTGTGAAACTTGAGGAGCTGAACTTATTCTGAATGTTTATAGCGAACAATCACTCCTTTCCACTTGCATTTCTTCAGTTACTTGCATGTATTCCAGCAAGAATAGACAACACACAATAAAGTGATGAAGTCAAGCTGCTTAAATGTGTAAAAACAATTCCTGTAAATCATCTAAAAACCTTTACATAATACTCTTACATAGATGTACCACCCTTCCATGGAGATACAGTATTCATTGTAATATAACACCTGAAAATATTAACTTGTAAATGGGCCACAATTATCAAAGACGACTAATTTTGTGATATTTCACAGCAAATGACTGAATTTGTGACTTTTTAATGAGGTAAAAATGAATGTAATTAGGCAATTAGTATTGGTTGTAATATTAATCTAGTATGGATTCTAATTACAGTTGTCCTTATTATAGTCAGTAATTATACGAGTGTGTATTTATAATGAATTCATGATGTAATGAAATAACTATTTACTTTAATATAGGGACCAATTCTCACTATTAACTGGTTGCTTTTTAGCATGCCTAATATTAACATATTGGCTGTTTATTAGTACTTATAAAGCACATATTCTGCATGACCATATTCGACCATATCCCTAATCCTACCCAATAACTAAATTGAACAACTATCTTACAAACTATTAACTATTAATAAGCAGCAAATTAGTTTATTGAGGCAAAAGTCGTAGTTAATGGTTTGTTAATAGTGAGAATTGGATCTTAAAATAAAGTGTGACCTTACATATATATATATATATATATATATATATATATATATATGTGTGTGTGTGTGTGTGTGTTAAATGTTATTTAATTTTGTTTTTATTTAAATTAATTATTTTCTAATTTTATCTGTATATGTATTATTTCATTATGATATATCTGTTAAATATATGATATATATATATATATATATATATATTAATCTAAACGCATAATAAAGACACTGTTTAAAATGTGTGGCCATACATCAGTTCATCACATTAGTTTTTAGAAATACATTTGAGGCATTGAAACTATTGTCACATTTTAGCAGCATTACTAACACATCAGCAGATTCTGATCAGACTTGTCATTTAATTATTAGCAGCAATTTGTGCTGTTATTTCCTGCTAACGCCATAATTAGGCAGAACAAAGTGGTGGCTCGGCTGATACGGCGCTCAGCGGAGGATATCAATGCTCACCCTCACCCTCAGAAAGAGAAAAAAACAGCCAGAGAAAAGAGTCTCTGGAGAAATGAAGTGTTTTTCTCTTCTCTCGAAGCCCTCCGCTGTGTTTCCAGTCAGGACGGAGCGTCTGAATGCAGTAGGGGGGTACTGGTAAACCAGGTGTTGTTGTGGGGTTTGTTTTTGCATTTGGTTTCCTGGATTGCTGTTGACAGAAACATTATAAGCCTGTGGCACTTGAGCGGTGGAGAGAGAGAACGAGAGCTGATATACAACGCTTATGCACAGGACATTAGAATAACTTATGTTGTTTGTGCTTTGGGCATGATACCTGAAACTGTACGGCTTATTGAGAAGAGGTATGCTATTACTTTTGAAAACTTTTTTTCACCCGTGGACAATAAAAAACATCACAATCTTTTAAGGAGGGACCCTTTGAAGGAGCCACCCAAGCCATATCTAGAGGCCAGAATATCAGTTTCTAGTTCAATACGAGTTAAGCTCAATTAATTTCAATTCATCCCTTGCAAAAAAAGAGGTTATGGTGGAGCACTTACAATGGAGGTCAGATTTGGAGGATTTAAAAGCAGAAATGTGAAGGTTATAATTTAATAATAGCACTCACATTTATTCTTCTATTAAAACTTGTGTATTATTTGAGCTGTAAAGTTGTAGTTGTCACTTTTATGGCCTTTTTAGGGTTTTTGTTGTTATATTGTCCTGGCAATGAAGTTGTAAAATTGAATATAAATTCACTCAGAAAAGGTTAGTGAGTAATTCTATCATGCTAAAATCATGTAAACATGTATACTGTTAATGTCTTGTGGCTATTTTATTGAAACGGAGTATTTTAACAGTTACAGACTGGCCCCGTTCACTTCCACTGTGAATGCTGCACTGTAACCATTTTAAGGGAGACAAGTTGAAAATAATTTTTGATAATCAACAATGTGCTGTTAACTGAAATATTTGGTAATGCTTTAGAATAGGGCCCAGTTCTCACTATTAACTAGTTGCTTATTAGAATGCCTATTATTAATATATTGGCTGTTTATTAGTACTTATAAAGCACATATTCTGCATGACCATATTCTACATCCCTAATCCTACCCAATACCTAAACTTAACAACTTGCTAACTAGTAGTGCTGTCAAATGATTAATCGCGATTAATCGCATCCAAAATAAAAGTTTTTGTTTACATAATATATATGTGTGTACTGTGTATATTTATGATGTCTATATAAACACACACACATACAGTATATGTACTGAAAATATTTACATGTATCTACATGTATATGTTTATATTCATATAATTTATATTGTATATAAATATATTTAGTAAATGTGACCCTGGACCACAAAACCAGTCTTAAGTGTCAATTTTTCCAACTGAGATTCATACATCATCTGAAAGCTGGATGAATAAGCTTTTTGTTAGGATCTGACAATATTTGGCTGAGATACAACTGTTTGAAAATCTGGAATCTGAGGGTGCAAAAAAATACTGAGAAAATCGCCTTTAAAGTTGTCCAAATTAAGTTCTTAGCAATGCATATTACTAATCAAAAAGGAAGTTTTGATATATTTACAGTAAGAAATTTACAAAATATCTTCATGGAACATAATCTTTCCTTAATATCTTAATGATTTTTGGCATAAAAGAAAAATCGATAATTTTGACCCATACAATGTATTTTTGGCTATTGCTACAAATATACCCCAGCGACTTAAGACCGGTTTTGTGGTCCAGGGTCACAAATAAACATTACATATTTTTCTGAAATATATACATGCATGTGTGTGTTTTTATATATACATAATAAATATACACAGTACACACACATATATTATGTAAACAAAAACTTCAACACCCTGGTAACCAAAACTACTGTTCATTTCAGAAAATATCAAAAAAAAAAAAATCTAATAATCTTTTTGTATTTGACCGTATGCAGGGTAATTTGACTTTCACAGACTTCCCAACTCACTTGCCTGTCTGGGGTTCGAGTCTGGGCCCACCGCTGATAACAGATAACTGATGGGCGGCACTGATACGAAATGTCAGCGAAAGGACACTTGAACACTCTCTCAAACTCACACATTCCCACACACACGTCCCTGGCCTTCCATCTCATACATACACACTTGTAGAAAGCGACTCTTACACAAACCTGTCTACAAACACACACACACACACACACACACTGTCTCTCTCTCTCTTTCTCTTTCTCTGTGGGTGAAAACAATTGCAGGCCTAGCTGGTGACTTTGATGAATGACATGTCCCTTTGGGGAGCAGTTTCTCCATCTGTTTATCCCCCCTTCTGTTGCCCCCCTCCCTAAACTCACTCACACACATGTGCAGAAACACACAGCGCACTCAGTGCAGGAGTATTTAAGACTGCCGCTGGCTCCGTCATGCACCTGTAAGCACTCTCGCACGCACAAGACATCTTCTTTTTCAAGCACCTAGAGTCTCGTTGTTGTGTGTTGTTAGTCACCTGGTCAGACTTAAGGTCAATATGAATTTGCATTTCACAACCCATTTTACTTCGGTAATGTGATATGTTTCTACATTTAAAGATATATATATATATATATATATATAAAAAGAAAAAGAGTCAGAACTTGATTTTTTCAGTCCAGAATTGGGTTCATATTGGTATGTAAGGCACATATTAGTACCTAATAGGTATAAAAGTGTACCTTTTGGAAGTGACAGCTTTTGTACCTTTTTTTCTGAGAGTATACAAACTGCTCTTTGGCACTGCCACTCAAAATATTCTGCATAAACCAATTCGGGTTTTACACTGTGACCTGCTGCCTTGTCTGATTTAGAGCTGGTCACTTGCGTTGCAGTCCGACTGGAGGGGTTAACTGTGTGTGTGTGTGTGTGTGTGTAGGAAAAGAGCTAGGATAAATAAAACATGGAGATCTGTTTAGTGACATATGGGCCAGTGCAGCCCATCTCCTGCATCCTAATGAACGCTAAGCCTTTCAAACTGTGTGAGACGAAAGCTTTGTGCTGCCAGGAATATAGATATCAGCAAGAACCAGTGAGCGGTTACGTTTGTCTAAACCTGTGATTCACGTGAACGCTTGCGTACAGCAACACTAAACTTAATTTTGCACTTTTGTTGGGTTTGTAAAATGTCATAAGGAGTCATGAGTTAACACGCACATCCTGAAGTGGCACAGTCGTGCAGATTTAACATATGGTAGTCAATTGACAAGTCAGCTGAAAAAAAAAAAATCCACAGTTGAACACAAATTAAGCTCTTAATTTGCAAATTGTTTTTTTTTTTGGTGTCAGAGAGAGAGAGAGAAAAAAAAAACTTCTCAAAGTCTCAGTGTCATTAGCACATCCGTGACTTTTTGACATCTTTTTTGATTTCTGATAAAGGTGACATCTGTACAGACTTGGGAGAATTTTTTATCTTTTAATCCCACGGGTTACATTTGTGACCAAAATGTAAAGTTTGACAGGTGTAGAAGAAGTTGTTGATGTATTTTACGTAGAGCTGCTAACTGTAAGTGAAGGCGCAGACTCTCTTGATTATACCGTATGTCGCAGCTTAATATGCAGAGCTTCAAAAGTTTAATTTACCAGAAATTTACTGTAATTCAGTAATAATGTTTCAAGCCTTATGGGAGACATGTTGGCGCCTGTATGTTTTACAGTTCATAACTGTATAACTAAAGCGAAACTCTCAATATACTTAGAACAGCTGAATTTTTTTTTTGTTGTTGATACAAATACACTGGTAACTAGCATAATAATGCAGGTAGTACAGTAGAATACCAAATTATGTCAAATTAAATATCAAATTAAACATTATCAAATTTTGTCTTTTTATGAACAATGACAAAAAACATATAGACTTTACTAAACGACACAAAATTGAGCATAAATCTGACACATAATTAATAACAAAAATAAGAAGCAACAAAATAAATCAAATAAATTATAATCAAATGCGATGTGTCACGCTAGGACTTGGTTTTCACTCTGTTGACTCGTATTTTTTACTTAGAAAAAAACATTCATCATTTTAATATTTTTATTTTTTTTACTGTAAAAGTACATTAGTATTATTTTACATTAATATTTCTTGTATTAATATTCCTGTTTAATATAGATTTTCACAGTGGACTATAAGATAATGCACACTGTTGTACTTCAATTTTACAGTATTTTACAGTAAAATTATAGCCAATTCAATCATTTTTACTGTATATGGTGAGGTAATTTAAATAGCTAGCCTAATGAACATTTTTATTGTAAAATTATTAGAATCTTTTTCTGTTAAAAGTGTGGGTAACACTTTACAATAAGGTTCATTAGTTAACATTAGTTAACAAAATTAGAAAACGTGAACTAAGAATGAACAATACTTCTACAGCATTTATTAATCTTAGTTAATATTAATTTCAGCTAATGCATTATTAAAATCACAAGTTGTGTTTGAACTAACATGAATAAACAATGAACAACTGTATTTTCATGAACTAACATTAACACAGATGAATAAATAGTGTAATAAATTCATTGTTCATTGTTTGTTCATGTTAGTTAATGACATCTTATTGTAAAGTGTTACCAAAGTATGAATAATTGTCATGAATAATTTTTTGATTAAAAGTAATGTTTAATAAATATATACAAATTTTTATATATAAATCAAGTTCTAAATTTTGACTGTAGTTTAACTATAAGTGTGGAACATTAATTGAAAATTAGTAGTGTTCATTTGCACCACATTCACACTTTCCCACCTTGTAACTCATTTCTGCATAGTCCTTCTGTAAGACACACACACACACACACACACACGCACACACACACACACACGCACAGATCTCCATCTGCCCCCAGGTGCATAGGTGGGTGGCCTTCAATCCCTATTTAATGAAGGCTATGCTATTTTTTTTTTGGATCATAGAGTGATCTGCCTGTCTTCAAACACACTAGCTGGAGACGTCTCAATAGCTCTTCATTATTGCAGGCAGAGAAAAAAACAAAAGCACAAAGACATCATAATTACAAGAGCACGCACCGGCTCGGGGACGGAGAGAGTTAGCGCACAGGAGAAGATCTTCAAGTGTTTATTTCCACTGCTCTTCTGATAAAGACGAGGCTGGCCGCTCTCCGATGGCTTCCCAGTGCTTCTCCCGCACTTCCTGCATTGATCTACTGAAGTGAATGGACGGCAAAGAATGAGATGTTTTTTTTTTTCGTTTTTTTTTGTCTTTAAACTGTTTTTCCTCACTTATCACTACACACGTCTTCCAAAGATGAAGGAGGCTGAAATTTATTACCTGGTATCAAACCAGAGGTGAGAAAATAAGCACTAGTGAAAAGAAAAAAAAAGAAAAAAGGTTACATTTGCGCACAAACTATTTTTAGTTGTCTTTGTCTTTTAGTTGTCTTTTGTCTCTGACATAAATTACTATGGTAAACTGCTGAAATAGAAATTACAACAGTACAACTACAATAAACCATTTACAAAAATGTACAATTTGTAGTATTTTTACAGTAACCACAGATTGTTATTAGAGCTGTCAAACGAAACACTCCAAAATAAAAGTTTTGTTTACATTATATATGCATGTGTACTGCGTGTATTTATCATGTATATATAAATACACACAAATACAGTATATATTTTGAAAATATTTACGTTTATACATTTATATATTCATATACTTATATTTTATATATAAATATATTTAATATATAAACATAACATATTTTTCTTAAATATATACATGCATGTGTTTGTATTTATATATGCATAATAAACATACAAAGCATACACATATATATTACGTAAACAAACACTTATTTTGGATGCGATTAATCGCGATTAATCGTTTGACAGCACAAATTGTTACGAAAATCAATCAAGGGTTTACCTCAAAAATTGTAGTGTAACTTATGTATTTGCGCTAAAACCACAGTCCTTAACTAAAATTAACTAGAGGAACAAGTTTAACTGTGATAAAGTCATAATAAACACAACTAAAACATTTGAATGGAAATTAACTAGGTTTTACTACAGGAATAATAGTTGAATTGTTACATTTGCTGTAAAATCCTCCATTATGAAAGTTTTGTTACAAGAACCATTGTGTAATTATTGTAAGCATTTATCCGTAATGTCCCTGTGTCCCTAACCATGTGAAAAAATGCTACAAAGTATTTTAAGTTGGTATTTATACTTGGTATAAGTCGAACACTATGTTCAAATTATAGAATAGAACCAAATTAAATTTGGAAGAAGATCCCATATAAACGTATTACTGTAGTATCAAAAACTACAGGAGCTATTTTGACGCAAACTATGGTTCAAGGGCGGATTAGCTATTAAACACATCGACGAACGTCTCCCTCTTCAAAGTTTCGCATACACGGACGTCTTTATTGAAGAATTAATAGCTATTGAGACGTCCACCTACAGAACTCAAGCGATATGATACTCATCTGTCTGTTTGTCAGCCGCTGGCCTCCTTTATCACTGCACCGCTCGGCAGCGTTAACTCTATAATTAGCCACTTAATTAGCAAAGGGGACTTGATTGACAGTTTGGAGCCAATGACTCACGTTCAGGACGAACGTCTAAGCGTATGTGTGTTGTTTGAGTGTGCTAGCGCCGCTGGCGACACATTAAGACCCACCTTAAGATCAGTCCTACACTCGTATGCCAAAACCTCTTATGTTAGTACAAGTCAATCTGTGTGTGTCAGAGATTACAAAAGTGGGATTAGTTCTGGGGAATGTTACACATTTGTTAATCCCAAATAAATGATGTCGTCTTTATGAAGCCTTGGAGTGACAAATTTCAGTCAAATGCCTTAGTATGAAATAATGTACAAGTAGAATCCTTCTGGCGTCGTCTGACAACTTATAAAGCCTTGATAATTGTAGTAAATACTGATTATTTTAAGATGCTAGAGTACCAGAGTTTTATCATTTCAAATATACAGTATGTGTATACATTTTTTTAATAATTGTTTTTTTAATTTATGATTTTCAAAAAAAGTGTCTTATGCTCACCAAGGCTGCATTTATTTAAAGAATGCAGTAAAAGCAGTAACATATTACAATTTAAAGAACTGTTTTCTATTTTAATATGTTTTAAAATTTAATTTATCCATGTGATAAAAAGCTGAATTTTCTGCGTCATTACTTCAGTCTTCAGTGTCACATGATCCTTCAGAAATCATTATAATATGCCGATTTACTGCTCAAGAAACATTTCTGATTATTATCAATGTTGAAATCTATTTTTGCCGTTTAATATTTTTGTGGAAACTGTGATACACTATAATTAGTATACACTATATTTTTATAATTAGTATACACTATATCAATTTCTTCATTGATCAAAAGTGATGTGAAAAGCCATTTTTAAAGTTACAAAAAATATTTTTATTTCAAATAAATGCTGTTCTTTGAATGTTCTGCTCATCAAAGAATCATGAGAAGAATGTCATATTTTCCACAAACTTTTATACATAGATAATGATAAAAAAAAAAAAAAAAACATTATTAATGATTAAGCACATAATAATTTATAATAATTGTGCAATAATTTAGTATATTAGAATTCTGAAGGATCATGCGATACCGAAGACTTGAGTAATGATACCGAAAGCTCAGTTTTGCCATCATAGCAATACGTTAGATTTTCAAAAAGTTGAAAATAGTAATTTTTTACACATAGAAATTGTATTTCAGTTTTTGATACTTGGTGGGCATAAGAGACTTCTTTCAAGTGTATGTGTGTGTATACATGATGTATATGTCAAAGTTATTGTTATTATTTTTTCTTCAAGTGCTAATAAAGTGTTAATAAGCAGTAAGCAGAGAATTAAGCATCAAGAGGTTGTCTGAATAATCTGTCCATGTTAATTACCCATCAGGGCACCTGCAGCTAAATGAGCTTGTGCTTACCAGAAATAGTTACTGTTCTCCATGTGAAGGGCATCATCACACACACACACACACACACCCTGGACACTTAATACAGAATTTCAATATAAACACACACAGATACACACACACACTCAAACAAAAAAGGGCCAAGAAAAAAACAAAAAAAAAACAAAGAGTCTCAGCATCCCACAGCGAGCTTTATTAATTTTGACAGTGCAGTATGTAAATGCCTATTTTAGTGCTTACGCTGCTAGTTAGCAGGTATCGGCCACGCTGACACTTCTTCCCCTTGAATAAAAAAAGAAAGAAAAAAAAAGAGAGAATGTCAATAGCACATCGATAAAGTCACGCTAATTTTTACACGCTGTCCTCGAGTTTGCCCTCATCTGCACATTTTTTTTTTTTAACTTAACATCAAAGTTCAAGATCTGACTTCGTTAATCTGGTATTAAAATGAATAAAAGGGTGACCTTGTCCAAATTAATAAGTCAGTGGCGAAACACGCTTTCAACGTTCAGAAAGGTTACACAAAGGTTAGCCTTCAAGTGCGGCACCAGCATGCCGAGGGAGACGCGGAGAGACAGATGCTCACCGTTTTCTCTTGAACTTGCTTTGTTGGTGAGACATGAGAGCTCATCCTTTCTTGCTTTTGTTGTGTAGCTTATAGACAAACATCTCACGGTACACAAGACATGTTTAGATGAAGTGGTGAAGAAGAGATTGTCTTGAGTTGTGATCAAGACACTGTAAACCGTTTGTTGACAGACAGGCTCTGCTCTGCTGCCCTTTGGTCACCCTCAAAATGAACACCCATAATCCCTTTACTGAACTACAGTCTGCACTAAGAACCTGTGTTTTTATTGGTAACTAAAACGAAAATAATTGATTAAAATAAAACTGAAATAAAATATAAATAATAGTTGAAAAACTACATTTTGCCTCGGCTACTATAAAAAAAACAACAACAAATAAAATAAAACTAATGCAAAATATTATCATTTTATTTACTGGTTTAAATGTGTGGGACCACTTATTTATTTGTATATTTAATTATTAATAAATTATTTAGTGCTGTCAAACGATTAATCACGATTAATCGCATTCAAAATAAAAGTTTTTGTTTACATAATATGTATACTGTGTATATTTATTATGTCTATATAAATACACACACATACATGTATATATTTAAGAAAAATATGTTATGTTTATATATTAAATATATTTATCTGTAATATAAATAATATAAATATACTGTATACATGTAAATATTTTCAAAATATATACTGTGTGTATTTATATATACATAAATATACACAGTACACACATATTATGTAAAAAAAAAACTTATTTCGGATGTGATTAATCGCGATTAATCGTTTGACAGCACTAAAATGATTATTGTCACGTGTTTGTGACAATTAAATAGGTATATGGCTGATTAATTAATTAATTAATTAGTAATAATAATGATGATGATGATGATGATATTTGTATACTATTTTCTCTGATGTTTTTCTCTGACATTTAGTCATTTATCAGATGCTTTTATCCAAAGCGACTTACAAATGATGACAGTAGAAGCAATCAAAAACAAAATATATGCAAGTGCTACGACAAGTCTCGATTAAATCAATTAAATGATTGTTTAGGCTTTTCATATAACTGACTTAAAACCATTTTTTAGCTGGTGAAGATACTAGTGTTCTAATAGTTTTGGCCACCACTGTGTATATATATATATATATATATATATATGAACCCGTATATAGTCATTCAGCCATTGTACAGGTTCATGTCATTGAATAAGACACACCCCTATCTAGGGGTGTGCGATATGACGATTTTTGATCGTGGACGATAAAAATGTCTCCATGATCTGCTTTTGAAGAACAATCGTAGTATTCTGTCAGCTGCAGCTCTGGTGCCTCCGTATATTCACATCAGTGTTGACTCAGCGGTAGAGTTACTCTCACGGGACACTGCACTTATTCGCAGTCACAAATGTACATTATTCGGATCTGCTTTAAAGCCTTGCCGGTTAAATGTTTTATTCACGCGCTGGTCTGACGTGCGTTTTTTCTGAGCCCGTACACCTGAAGCATGCATACTAAAGCCTGCCAAACAGCGCCTGATCACTGAACTAAGTTATCTTTTGCGCTAATACTGTCAAAACACACAAGGTTTATGTATAGAATCCGTTGGTTATGTCTAAAATGAGTAAGTAAACAGCTGAGAGAAAACGGATGCGTGCCTGTATTATTAGATGCGTGCAGGTCTTAAAGGGACAGTACTGAACATGCAGCCGACTGTCATTAAAGGGATAGTTCACCCTAAAATTAAATTTCTATCATTATTTACTAGCTCGCATGTTGTCCCAAACCTGTTCTTATGCTGAACACAAAAGAAGATATTTTGAAGAATGTGGGTAACCAAACAATAGCTGGTCCACATTGACTTTGATAGAAAGAAAAAAAAATACTATGGAATAAGTCACTGGGGACCAGCGACTGTTTAGTTTTCCACGTTCCTCAAAATAGCATTTATGTTCAGCAGAAGAAACTCGTTCAGGTTTAAAGCAACTTAGATTTAAAGCAACAAAGATAAAATAATGACCAAGATTTTTATCTTCGCCCACTTTGGCCTAAATATCCACCATTCTTTTTTTAATATTTTTGTTACCTTGAAAGGCTTTGTCTTTATAATAGGGAAATTAGTTTGGCTGTAATGCTCCGACAACTTGCAAAATAGTAAAACCAACATGACAAAGAATCGTGATAAAATCATGAATCGTGATATGTTATTTTTTCCATATCGCCCACCCCTACCCCTATCCTGTGAGAGCCTTCCCATCATGCTGTTCAGGAGCACAGAAACAGCCATACAAAAGATGTTAAATGTTCTGTGTATTTGAGAAAGAGAGTAAAGGCAGCTCAACAGGTGCAGTGAACTAGCATGAGCCTTTTCCTTTCACCTTCCTACTTATCCCTCTTTCTGTCTCTCTACTTCTCTTTTACTCTGGCTTTCTCCGGCCACTGGAGTGGATCAGTCAAATTATCGAGTGGCAAAACTAATTCGGCGCCCGGGGGCCGGCAGAGCTGCCACTTCCCATCAGCCCCTCCGCCAGTCAGCGCCCAACTGTTTTCATTTGGGTCCTCTTGTTTCATTTATTATGGCTATTGGAGCTAATCCTACGAGCAAACCCCCGGCCGGCCCGCCTGTCACTATTGTTTCGGCTCTTGGATGCACCTTGCCTTCAGTGGGAGGGCTGCTCCAGTACCAGCTCATGATGGAAGTGAGCTTTCTCAGATGGAGAGAGAAAGAGCGGGAAGGAGATCTCATCAATCATATTAAACTCATTTGGACAGGCTCGAAGCCCCCCACTTTCTCTTTCTCTACGTCACGCTTCTTGAAGATGGTTACAGTTGCTCTGTCGTTTCCTTATCTGTACTTGAGTCAAGCAGAAACTACTCAGTCTTAGAGAGAGACAGCGAGAGAGAAAGGTTATTTTATGGTTTAATAGACTTCATTTAGAATTTTTATGCGTTACATCTTTACACATTCTTTTATACAATATATGCATCAGAGTTATCCACATTAGAAAGCAGTAATTTAAATCAATTTAATCACTTAAGTAATGCACAATGTAAATGATTTTTCAAAGTTGTAAATAAAACATTATTGGATTATGTTTTACAAGAAAATACTATTTCAGTCTATTTGTTAATTATTTGTGAAATTTAGCAGTTGGCACATACTATACTAGCATTAAAGGTTCTGTATTATTTTGTATTTGTAAAATATCTACGTGAAATGGATATTATTTATATAAATATATAAGCAAAGTATAAATTTGGGGAAAAAAGTAAAATATATATATTAGTATTTTAGTGTATTTAGTATGTTTTCATATATGAATCCTGATGCTATACTAGATGTTCCCCCAGTTCTAAAATTTGTAATTTGTAAAAATATCTAAGCATATAATTGTAAAATATATACATAAAATCGATATTAGTTTTATAAATATATAAGCATCTATCTGTCTGTCTATCTATCTAGGCTATATATTAATGAATGAATTGTCTGTTTGTGTGTGTGTGTGTGTGTGTGTGTGTGTGTGTATGTGTGTATATATACATAATACACAATAGTTTCTTCCAAAAACAGAAAAATCCAGGAAACAGAAGTTTGCTATATATCATTGTTTTTTTAATCTAAACCTCGCACTTGTACTGCAGGAAGTTATTGATTATAATTACTACAGCTTCTCATGCATTTCCATGAACTACAATAGATGCTCAACAAAACGGCAAACACATCAAAACAACATTCAGAGCACAACCATAATCTTGAAGTAATTCCCTTTACTAATACATATTTATATAAAATGTGTAGTTTTCTTGATTAGGCCATCAAAAAGCCTTGACCACAGTGAGAGAGAGAAAAGAGAGAGGGAGAAGTGAATGACTCTACTTCACCACAGGGCAACAGTTAAAAAGAGGTTAAGGGTTTTGTCGAACACACAACACATGCAACTCAAGCTAAAGCGTTGTTTGTTCGAGTCTGGACTCTCTGGGTTTGCTGTCTTGCGGGAAAATAAACGCTCGGGGGTCTGAAGAGTGAATTGGGTGGTCTGTCTTTAATGGCCCAGCTTCAGTCTTCCTTTGAAATGTGAGGGAGGTCATACCTCTGCGCCTCTGCAATTAACCATGTTAACGAGGCTAAGCCATTAGCGCTAACACCAAATTTGGTATGTTAAGCGAATAAGCACCTCACTGTTGTAAAGACATAGGTGTTGTGTATTTATTTGCTTATTCTGCACTAAATTAGCCTAAAAGTTAGTACGTATAAAGTCTGCATTTAAAGCCTTTTTACATTTAACGTAGCATGGTTTTGTTTTTAGCGAAAAGCATGAGGGTGAAATTCAAGACTGATGCACATTGTTTTCTCTAACTAACTAAATTTAAGGTCCGTTCACACCAAGGACGATAACGATAAAGATAACGATAAATATATAGTTTTAAAAATCGTTCTCAATATTAAAGAATAGCACAGTCCACACCACAGCTATAACGATAAAGGCACAAAGAAACAATATTGTTGGAATCACTTCCAGAACTACTTTTTCCAGCTGATGAACGATAAAATCATTGACACCCAATCAGAATCAATCCTACTATCACAAGCTCGAGAATTTAAAGTGGCAGACGAGCGTGTGCTTAGAATAAACAGACGATATCGTTCGATATCGTGACTTATGAGTTTTATAAACACCCTATCAACCTTACAGAAATGTGCTAAAAACCACTCAGAATATTTTAGCGCTTACATTTCCTTCAGAAAATGTAAAACTCTAATTAACTATTATAGCTGCGCAGTCATTTAATAAAACCTTAATGAAATTCCACCTCATATTTCCACTTAAATGCAATTGGTTCTGCAAATGCAGCAACGCCTATTTTGTTTTCTCTCTTTCGCTTTGTTTGATGCCTGCAGCTGTATCTTAGCTAATCTAGATCAACAGCAGTTAGAAGAGCGTGCGCACACACATACATACTGTACACACACACAATCGTATCGGGGAGGAGAAAGACACGCTAAAATTGCGGCGGATCTGAAGATGTTTGTGAGGATGTTTTCAGGTATGATGCCCGAGGGTTTACAGCAGCTCAGTTTCACACTAATCAACACAATCCCTTCCTTCTGCACATTTAAACAAGGTTTTACACTATCCAGCGCTCTATTTGTGCAGTGCATGCATGAAGAAGTAAACGTTCAGAGAATGAAAGTAATAAATGAATTTATCAGGTTTTATGAACTAATAAACCTAACTAGAGTTTACATTACCACACCTCCAGACTGCACTAAACCGGATTGTTTGAACGGGAGCAGGAAGGTTGATGTGAACTTTGATCGTCATTATTAATATTAATATGAGGTGAAGTGCTGTTTCTCAGAAACAGTCTGGGCAGTCAGTTGTGAAAGGTGGACCTTGAGTTTTATCGTATTCTTATCAAATGCTCTGCACATATCACATAACCATGGTTAATGTGAGATAAATAAAAACCTGCAGACACAGGACACTGATCACATGATGTTATCTGTCACAAATTGCAGCTTTAATACATTTGAATGTCATAATTAATATTTTACATGACTTTAACTTTTAACTTATTAAAACTTGGTTGTTTTTGTTATTGTTATTATTATTATTATTATTATTATTATTATGTCATGCTAGTTAAATGGATAATTCATTCAAAAATGCAAATTCTGCCATTATCTGTTCCAAGCCCATATGACTTTCTTACTTCCATGAAAGAGAATATTTTGCATAATGTCCAAGCATAAAACATGAAAAATGTTTTAATTAGTTCAATTTCAAGATTAACTTTAGTTGAATTTTTATTACTAATTGTTCGCGTTTGTTTAGTGATTGTGTGCGTTTTTAAAAAAAAAAATTATATTACTGTCTGTTTAGGTTTAATTTGCTTTTTAGTTCAATTTGAGTTTTTATTTTAATTGCATTTAATCATTTTAATGTTTATTTACCTTCAGTTAATTATCAATGCAACATTTCTAATTTGTTAATTTGTTTTTCATCTAATATTTATATTTTATTTTTTATATTAGCTTTATTTTAATTAAAAAATTACAATAATAATTAATGATAATACCCCTGCCACAAATATACTTAAGAATCAAAATAATTAATGCCATTTTTGGTCCAAAAATTTGTGCGTACTAATTTTTAATAATGAATTGAGAACTGTGATGCAGGGAAGACATTTAGCAAATAATAACCCAAATTTTGGACTGTTCCTCACCCAAAGCAATCATTTGACTTCACAGACTCACGTGAACTACTTTTATGGCACTTTCGTGCCATTTTGGGAGCTCAACAGTCCATATTACCATTTACTTTCATTAGATGGAAAAGAGCAGCTTGGACACTCTGCAAAACATCTCCTTCTATGTTCCACGGAGGAAAGAAAGGCATACAGGTTTGGAATGATGTGAGAGTAAGAATTTATGTTCATGGACATTCCAGACAGTTAAAATCCATATTCTCAGAATGCTTTGGGCTGTTTTGGATGGAGGGGTTGGATGATAGTAAGAAAAGAGTAAAGACTGAAATACAGGAGTATGTGAGCCAAAGACACAGCGCGAGAGAGAAAGAGGAGGTAGGAAAAGTGCTCTCCACTCACTTTCTGCCCAGTGAGCAGTGCCTTGTTACTCTTTGAACACTTGGCCCATTTATTTCTGCTAAGTCGTGAGATTCTGAGTCGGCCAGTGAAGACTCTAGTGGCTCTTTCCATGAAACATTAACGAGTTCCTGGGGTTAAAGGGATGCCTCGAAATCACTGCTGATTGCAGCTTGTGTGTATATGAGTGTGCGATCACATGTATGTGTGTGTATGCGAACGTTACGGGCAGAAATTAATGTACAGCATTGATTGAAAAACATAAAGGGGTGGGCAAAGGTGTGTGCATACAGATAAATCCACACGCTGCATTGGGTTGTGAGAGGTTTTAGCATCCTGGACATTGTGCACACACACATTTCTCTCCATAGGCAGTCTGACTGCAGGACACAGGGTTATTAATCTACACTGCCTCTGCCACCCACCACCCCGCGCTCCTCCAGGGCGACTGTTGATGACACGTACAGATCATGACGCCCACGAGCCAATCACAGATCTCATCCTCAGTGCTTCACAATCCTGCTGCAGTCGGCACTGCCCACTCTACACACTCCACACACACTCCACATTCACACGTGTTTCTTCTCTAGAGTCCATAAAACACAACCAATGGAAAGATTTCGTATCTCCTACCAAATAGAAAGCCTACAGATCAAGTTGAAGGTGAATGTATTCTGTAAGTTGTAGTTTACACATCTGCTTTTTTAAACTCAGACTAATGCTTGTACACATGTGTTTTACCAAGTGCTGTTGCGTGTTTGTGCTTTGTGTTTTTTTTTGGCCAGATGCATTTTAATAAACACAACGCAACACTTTAAGGCAACACTTTAAGATTTTGAAAAAATATTTTTGTCATCAAGAATGCCTGTAGCTCCATGGTCATAATAAAGAAAATAAATTAGGGCTTCCAAACAATTAATCGCGATATGTTTACATAATATATGTGTGTGTGTTAATGAAAAATATGTTTGATTTATATATAAAATATTTATATTTATATATATATAATATAAATGATATACAAGTAAAAATATATACAACAAATATTTTTAAAAATATATATAATTTATACAACAGTTCTTTGTGGTCCTCGAATCTAAATGGCTGATAAGAATGCGATATTAGAGTCCAGCTGAACTCCAACAGCCGTTTATGTGTGTGTATTTATATATACATAATAAATATACACAGTACACACACATATAGTATGTAATCATAAACTTTTATTTTGAATGTGATTAATCGCAATTAATCGTTTTGCAGCCCTAAAATAAATATATAAATATGTTCATAATAAATCTCATCAAATTATCATTATAAAAATAATAAACATTTTAGGGTTTATGTTTAAAAGAAAATATATACTATTTTAAAATATATTTCATATTTTTAATAGCTTTTGTATGTCAACTTAAATTAACTTCTCTATGTCAACTCAAAAAAGTATGATAATAATTAGCAATAATACTCCTAACCATAAATATACTTCAGAATACAAATAACTAATGCCCTTTTCTGTCAATATATTTTTGTGCAAGTTTGAATTGAGAACGTTTTAGCAAATAACAACCCAAATTTTGGACTGTTCTCATATGACTTCCGAAGACTTGCAAAACAAAACAAAAAACAACTTTTTTGCCCCCAAATGTATTGATTATGATTTTTTTGTCATCAAAAACGCCTGCAGTTATAATAAAGAAAAACATTTCATTAAATTATTATAATTTAAAAAATATTAAACACAACATTTTGGGGTTTATTTTAAACAGAAAATAAAACATTTTTTATTTTAAAATATACAGGTGCATCTCAATAAATTAGAATGTTGTGGAAAAGTTAATTTATTTCAGTAATTCAACTCAAATTGTGAAACTCGTGTATTAAATGAATTCAATCCACACAGACTGAAGTAGTTTAAGTCTTTGGTTCTTTTAATTGTGATGATTTTGGCTCACATTTAACAAAAACCCACCAATTCACTCTCTCAACAAATTAGAATATGGTGACATGCTAATCAGCTAATCAACTCAAAACACCTGCAAAGGTTTCCTGAGCCTTCAAAATGGTCTCTCAGTTTGGTTCACTAGGCTACACAATCATGGGAAGACTGCTGATCTGACAGTTGTCCAGAAGACAATCATTGACACCCTTCACAAGGAGGGTAAGCCACAAACATTCATTGCCAAAGAAGCTGGCTGTTCACAGAGTGCTGTATCCAAGCATGTTAACAGAAAGTTGAGTGGAAGGAAAAAGTGTGGAAGAAAAGATGCACAACCAACCGAGAGAACCGCAGCCTTATGAGGATTGTCAAGCAAAATCGATTCAAGAATTTGGGTGAACTTCACAAGGAATGGACTGAGGCTGGGGTCAAGGCATCAAGAGCCGCCACACACAGGCGTGTCAAGGAATTTGGCTACAGTTGTCGTATTCCTCTTGTTAAGCCACTCCTGAACCACAGACAACGTCAGGCGTCTTACCTGGGCTAAGGAGAAGAAGAACTGGACTGTTGCCCAGTGGTCCAAAGTCCTCTTTTCAGATGAGAGCAAGTTTTGTATTTCATTTGGAAACCAAGGTCCTAGAGTCTGGAGGAAGGGTGGAGAAGCTCATAGCCCAAGTTGCTTGAAGTCCAGTGTTAAGTTTCCACAGTCTGTGATGATTTGGGGTGCAATGTCATCTGCTGGTGTTGGTCCATTGTGTTTTGAAAACCAAAGTCACTGCACCGTTTACCAAGAAATTTTGGAGCACTTCATGCTTCCTTCTGCTGACCAGCTTTTTAAAGATGCTGATTTCATTTTCCAGCAGGATTTGGCACCTGCTCACACTGCCAAAAGCACCAAAAGTTGGTCAAATAACCATGGTGTTGGTGTGCTTGACTGGCCAGCAAACTCACCAGACCTGAACCCCAGAGAGAATCTATGAGGTATTGTCAAGAGGAAAATGAGAAACAAGAGACCAAAAAATGCAGATGAGCTGAAGGCCACTGTCAAAGAAACCTGGGCTTCCATACCACCTCAGCAGTGCCACAAGCTGATCACCTCCATGCCACGCCGAATTGAGGCAGTAATTAAAGCAAAAGGAGCCCCTACTAAGTATTGAGTACATATACAGTATACAGTAAATGAACATACTTTCCAGAAGGCCAACAATTCACTAAATGGTTTTTTTATTGGTCTTATGAAGTATTCTAATTTGCTGAGATTTTTGTTAAATGTGAGCCAAAATCATCACAATTAAAAGAACCAAAGACTTAAACTACTTCAGTCTGTGTGCATTGAATTTATTTAATACATGAGTTTCACAATTTGAGCTGAATTACTGAACTTTTCTAATAAATGAACTTTTCCACGACATTCTAATTCATTGAGATGCACCTGTAGTTCATATTTTACGTAGCTTTTGTGTGTCAACTCAACTGTCAACAGGTTATTATTAACTAATTACAACTACAACTAAAACATATTTTGCAGTTTGGGATATATTATTATTTAATAAAAAAAGAAAAGAATCAGTCATAAAAAAGAAAAAACACATTAAATAACTGTTGTTTTGTTTGTCAGCTCAACTGTCAGTGTGGTATAGCTAATTTCCTTGTCATAAGAAAACAAAACAGCAAGTGATATCACATACAGTAGAAGACCCTTGTAGACCCGTGTGGTTGAGTGTAAGAGAGTGCTAATTATCAGTTCATTTGAGCTGTTTGTAACATGACAAGATCAGTTCAATTTATCAAATGGTATAACTGGAAAAACAAAAAAACCCTCAGTTTATGATATAAAATTAAATATCTTAAAAAAAATAAATAAAAAAAACCCTTGACCCTGAAAAATATTTTTGAAAAGGTTTTTTTTATTTTACTATATAGCACTGTGCTGACTTCAGATCAGCATAAAACATCACCTCTAGTACATTGAGTGAGAAACTTTTAGGTCCGTAACTTTTAGCGCATACAAGTGTGCAAATGTGAGACACCGCTGGAAACTAGATGTGGGCCTTGCAGAAATAATAAAAACAAATAAATAAATAAAGAAGCGATTACTACAGCAGGGAGTTAATTAACGGCTTATTTCTGTTTGATAGGAAAATAATGCGCTGTAATTTTACCTTGATGCAATATAAAACTGCAAGCTGCCACTGCTGCACTGGATAATTAACACCTGTGTCTAGTGGCCACTAGGACCTCAGCACCTATTAATGCCAAAAAAACACAATACTACAATTAAAGGCACTGCTATTAGACATTAAACTGGGTTGGTATATAGCGGGTGTTAAATTGGTCCGCTTTTACCTTTAATTGCCTCAGAAATTACGAGGAGAGATTATATTAATGTTTTTTAACGTAATGTAGAGGAAAAGAGGAGTGCTGAGGGATAATGTTATGGCCCAATTTGTCTGTTTTGTCGGCATTTTTATGCCGAAGAGAGAAAAAAAAAAGACTCTGCATCTTGGATGGTATCCCTCTGAGCATCCAGAGGTCAAATTAACATGTAAAACACATCGTCATATTAAGTCTCCATAATGTCTGTGGAGTTTTGCAGATACCCACAAAGACTAAATTAGACATCTCTCTCCTGTATTTCATGTCACATCAGAAGCCGCGTCCCAATTTGCATACTAGATTAGAAGTGTATCTCAAATCATAGCAATGGTTTTGGTAGATTTTTGGTTTTTATGACTTGATTTTTATGCTTAATATTACCCACAACCATTTGAAATATGAAAAAGTGCTCGCTTTTGAACCTAAAGAAAATGCATATTAAAATTGTCAAGTTAAAAAATATATATGTATGCATACCATTTGGGTCAGTAAGAATGAAAGTCTTTGGAAAAAGTATTCTTACATTCACCAAGGTTGCATTTATTTAATGAAAATGCAGTCAACACAGTAATATTATGAAATATTATTACAATTTAAAATAACTGTTTTCTATTTTAATGTGTTTTAAAATGTAATTTATTCCTGTGATGCAAAGCTGAATTTTTAGCATCATTACCCCAGTTTTCAGCGTCACATGATCCTTCAGAAATTTTTGTAATATTCTGCTCAAGAAAACAGATTTGTTGCTGAACTATGATACTTTTTTCCAGGATTGATGTTAAAAAGAACAGCATTTATTGAAAAAAAAAAAAAAAAAAACTTTTGTAACATTATAAATGTCTTCACTGTTACTTTCTGAATAAAAGTATTTAAAAAAAAAAAAAAAAAACAACTGACCCCAAAAGTGTGTGTATATACATATATAAATATAATGTGCATGAACATAATATAATGTGCTTTTATTTGTAATATAGTAATCTTCCTGGTCTCTGTTTTAATAATTTTTCAAACCAATTGATTTAATTAGAAAAAAAAGTGAAAGTTGTTCTCCCATTTTACCATAGCTGAAGTTTGCCAGCATTTACAGCTGATTTATCTGTGTTAGTGAGCATTTTGTGTTCATTGTAGACAGCCTCAAGCCGTCGTGGCGCGTCATCTGTCTGTTCCATGGTGTTACATTCAATCTTTCTTTCTGTTCTTCCTTTCTTTTGTCCGCCCCACTCCTCTGCCTGTCCTCTGGGTACGGCCGTCAATGCCCTCATTCCCACGCTGTGTGTGTGTGTGTGTGTGTGTATCATCTTTTCTCTGCTCCAATAATGGCAGAACTCCACATCAGCATCTGCCTTCATTAAAAGTAATTACAGAGTCTTGCTCATATTGGGCTCACTCACAGACAGAGTGTTTCGGCCCACATGAGCTGACTCAGGATCAGGGAGACCCCTCGACCCCAGGCAGTCATGTTCACTGGTCAATAAATAAGAACTAGCACACGTTGTAAATCTTAAAATAACTTGTTTGTTGCCTTTCGTGTCATGCCTTGTTAAGACAGTGTGAAGAACGGCACTGAATGATTCAGTGAATCAGGGAGACCAGTTCAAACCAATAAATCATTGGCTTTGTTCATTCAAAGAATCACCTCAGGAGTCATTTGTTTGCAAATTAGACTACACAAATAGAAACAGAATCTCGAGAAAGTCACTTATGTCTAGTATTTTTAAAAATCAATTCCAAAATACTATTTTCTTTTAGATGCACCTTCTGGCACTTTCGTATCCAGACCATCTTTCTGTTAAGACTCATTTGGTTTCTCCAAATCAGGGTATTTCCTTTGAAATGACTTATAAGTTATTTAGGTTCATTTGAGCCATGTGTTGCTTTCACATTGGCAGAAAAATCCTGATGTTTATGAATTGTTCATCAAATAGAATGTCAAGAAAGTCACTATCTGGTATTTTTACGAATAGATTCACAAACCCGTTTTTAGATGCATATTCTGGCGGAAAACAAATTTGGATTGTCGCAAATCTTTAACGGAATGGAACATAAAGTCATTTTTAAAATAGATTCCAAAATGCAAGTTTTTTTTTAGATTCACCTTCTGGATCTTTTGTATAAAGACCATCATATAAGACTCAATTGGTTTCTCTAAATCAAAGTCTTTCCAAATGGATCCCTGCAATTCAAAGAAACAAATGTACTCCGGGTAGGGAAACACAGATTTGCAGTTATACTTTTTTTTTTCTTTGAAATGACTCTAAACTGACTTTTCAGTAGTTTAGGTTTATTTGAGCCATTCATATCTAACAAAAATGCTAGTGTTTTACAATGTCATCCATTCACGTTGGTGGAAAAATTGTTACGTTTGTCAATCGTTAATGGAATAGAACCTCAAGAGAGTCTTGAGATTCCAAAAAAATATTCCAAAACCCTATTTTTTTTTTCAGATGCACTTTATGAAACATTCATATCCAGACCATCATTCTGTCATAACTAGATTTGTTTCTCCAAATCAAAGTGTTTCTTTTGAAATGACTCTAAACTGATTTTATCAATAGTTTAGGTTCATTTGAGCCATTTCGCATCGGACAGAAACAGCCCCACTTTGGGAGGAAACTCTGGTTGGTGGAAACTAACACAACCTAGATTTAGTTGTATCAGTCCTCCAGTGGGTTTCACACAAACAGTGGGGTCATGAGGCGGAAATCTCAGCATTCATTTGGGCTTTTATTTACAACTTCCATCGCGCCCCATTTCTCTCTCTCTTTCTCACCGTCGTGCGCTGAAAAGCACCAGAGTCCGGTTTCGCCCGCCGGCCATATGCCTTTGTCAGGCGTTCATCTCATCCCTTGTTCCGCCGTTCGGAAATTCCAAAGGTGAATTAAATACAGTATGCCGCCCCCATCTCCCTCTGCCCTCCCTTCTTCTACCTTTTTGTCCTTTCTCGGTTTACTATTCGACGTGAAATCGGACAGTAATATTTACTCTTCAGTGAATCAAAGGAGATTCTCTGCCTGTTCCCCCCCCCGCCGTCTTGTGCACAAATCTGATACTTTTTCCCGAGACGCTCTATCAAAGCGAAGAAAAGAACCCGTTCCTTTTTCTTTTTTTTATCCTTGTTTTGTCTGAAAAGGAGAAATGCAAAATGCAATAATGCGTCCGGTTGCATGAAACGAAGGGAGTGCTTGACTGACCCTCTTTGTGGAAAACATGATCTCTCTGGGCTTGTTCTCACAGGCAATCTATGTTGTGTGTGTTGTTTGGTCTCTATTTCTCTCTCTTCCTGCTTTATTTATCTATTCCCTTTTGTATGTACGTGGACATACAATCACAGAAGCCCTTCGAATGTGAGGATCGCTGTATAAGTGGAATTGGGTTGTGAGCATGTTTGGTTGGGGAAGTAAGTTCTGGAATAAATATTTGTTGGGAAGCCTGGCCACTCTCTCCACTGAAACTCAACAGATGCTGAGAGTCTGAGATATACACGAAACCTTTAAAAGCAGGTTAAAAAAAAAGAAGAGATATCTGACTTGATTCAGCTGGAGATCAAATCCAATATATATTTTTATTTTCTGGTACCAGATATGCAAAACTGACTATTCACATTTTTTATTCTTTTATTGTTCAGTAATAAATAATCATTGCAATGAAAACATGCGTTTCATACAAAGTATGTTTCAGTTTATAATTACAGCAATGATTAAATGATATATTTTTTAAATAATAATAATAATAATAATAATCATTATTATTATTATAATCCGCAAACACACTAACTAAATCTATGTTAGCCTTTGAATGAACCAAAAGCAAGGGACATGGACACGTCCAGTATTTGCTGACCTGTAACAGAATTCAAGGCCGCAATCTCAGGTGCGAGTGCCTCTACGTCTTTTACCCCGAGTCTTTAACGTTTCATTACCGCGGTAAAGACAGACAAAGTTAAACACAGTGAAACAGAGAGCCTCTCAATACTGAAAAGAATCCATTGATGTAACGCTCACTGACTCTGAGATCAAAAGAAACTCCTCTGGATCAATTTTTCCTTCGCTTCGGAATCTACCTTTTCTCATACCACTCTTTAATTAAATGGGACATTGTTGTCTAGGTATGAAAAAGGGCCAATTCAGGCACGTCATAGCAGAGGAATCCAGACTGGCCCGTACCTGACCCCCCTCAAGACTACAGAAGCCCCCGTCTGTCCGACCCGTCGGCTCACCTCCTCACTTCCAAAGCAGGTGAACCATTAGCGACCGAGATGGACCTGTCAGATCTCGAGAACGAGGGAGTATGGGGCGAGGAAAGGAGGATAGATGTGTTCTCCTCTCCTCAGGACGTGCCCGAGCACCCTCCATTCATGCGGCAGGGGGGTGATACCTTGAGTGTTCAAAGCGGGAGTCTGAGGCAGAGAGACTTGTAGATCTGAAGGGCCATATGAAAGGCAAACAATAAGCAATCTGTTTGTCCACCCCTGCAAAACGGCACTCGCCTTTCATCCGCCGGCTCCCATTTCCGCGGGTCGCGACTTTCCTCAAACATCAATTACTGTTACGTACGCCGTTTGATCTCGGGGCTTCTCCTTGACATAGTATCGGGAGGCGGGAGGGGGCTTATAGTGTGTGTGTGCTGAGACAATGCACCAATTGTGAGGGCTTTTTTCCTTTATTTTTCTACGCTTTGTATTCTGTATAAACGACCATGTTTAGTTTGCACAGTTTATTTGGACCTCACAGGAAATGATCTGATGCTTCTCCACCACTTCAGCGCGCCTACATTTTCCAGAAACAAAACTCAGAAGGACCCTTTCATGAAATCTTACCGCTAACTGATAAAAGCAGTGTTCGCTTTATCCGTCTGTAGTCATTACATATTTGAAAGATATTTAGAACATTCATTAAGTTTAATTTTCTTATGCTTTCAGTTGCCGATAATAATATCATATTTAATGATATTATTTTATGTGAATTTCATATATATACATATTCCCTTTTGTGTGTGTGTGTGTGTATATATATATATATATATATATATATATATGTATGTATTATTATTTGATTAGTTTAATAATTGATAATATTATACATTGTAAATTATCAATAATAATAACAGTAATAATATTCAAATACGAATGTTATAATATATATATATATAGATATATATATATATATATATATAAGTTATAAGTATATATAATATATACATATGTGTGTGAAATGTGTGTAAATATATATATATATATATAGTACTATATTGTTTATATTTGTTATCAGTTATTGAGCAATAATTGCTGACATTTTGTTTATATATATATATATATTTTTTTGCCAGTTTTGACTGATTTTGCTGGCTCTTACTGGCTCTGAAAAAAAAAAAAAAAATACTCAGATGCTTGTCTTTTTTTCATTTATCTCTTCCTCCACTCCAGTCCAGCATATCCACAACTTGTATTTTTCTAAGTATGAATAATTTGCTAGTTTATTTGGCTTGCCGTCTGTCGCAGAAAGCAAAAGCAGTCGTGTCGTTGTTAATTTTCAGCCGTAAGCTCTCGACGGGGGATCGCACGGCCCTCTGGGAGCAGAAGTGCCCTGTGCTTCCAAATCCACGCAGAGCATGTGAAAGTGAGGATAAAGGAATTTTCTTCGGCCTTCTTTTCTGCGCTAGTTCACGTATTCCGTTGGAGGCTACATTTTTAATGAATTAGATCAAGGTGACATCCATTGTCTGAACCTGGGGAAAAAGACACAGGACGTGGGCCATCACTTCCTCCCAACCTGATTTGTGGGGGAAATTTCGAGAGCGGAGTGCGAGAAGGCATCACATCGTCACTTAATGAATTACTTAATGTGTCCCTCCGTTGTTTAATTGAATTAATTAGGGGCCTAATTGGACTGAGTGATGATGGCTTCCAGGGCTGAGGAGCCCTTGATGAGAGGAGGGTTGAGTTCGGGAAGTGTGTGTGAGACAGTGAGTAACACTGGGAAATCCTCGTGGGACACACACACACACACACACACTAGCACAAGACCACGAGCAGAGGGCCTTCTGGGATTAGATCCCTCCCTCCTCTTCCAGAGGGCCACATTCTGCCGGTGGGCGGCAGTCACGACCAGTACTGATTATGGACGGGTAAAACTATGGATTTTCAATATCGGTGACTTTTTGTGCTTTATCAACACACTGAGGTAGTAAGTGAGCTTCCCTCATGTTAATACCAGGTGATTTCTGACGGCTGTTTACTTGACATCAGATCTCCTGAGACGGATGTTATACCAGGTGTAAAAGGGGCCAAGTATGTTACCAGGTACACTTACCCCTCTCTCTCTGTGTGTGTGTGTGTGTCCACAGGTCTAACAGCAGCAGCCATGGCTGAAGCTATGAAACTCCAGAAAATGAAACTGATGGCCATGAACAACATTCACGGAGCAGGAAGCCAGAACGGTACTGAGTCAGAGAACGAGGAGATGAACTCCAGTGCAGGTCAGAGTCACACACATACAAAGATACTTTAAAAGTGCACTGAATCATTCTGTTTCTTCTGACTGAAAAAGTATGACCGAAAGTCAGAAGTCATTTTTAATCATATCAAAGCCTTTTATTATATACACTAACGTTAAAAACTTGGGGTCAGTAAGATTTTTTTTTTTAGCCAAGGGCACAGTAAAATGATCAAAACAAGTCAAATACATGCTGTCCTCTTGAACATTTCTTTATCAAAGACTGCTAAAAAAGTGAGAATAAACTTAAGAACGATCATTCTTAAAATTGATAATAAGAAATGTTTCTTAAGCAGCAAATCAGCATATTACACTGATTTCTGAAGGATCATGTAACACAGGAATCGCAGGAAGAAATTACGTTAAAATACACAAAAATAGAAAACAGTTATTTTAAATTGTAATATTTCACAATATTGCTATTTTTTTTATAAATAAATGAAATAAAAGTGAGTATAAGAAGTTTTTTTTTTTTTTTTTTTAAGTCTTACTAACCCCAAACTTGAACATTGTGTATAAAAATATGTAATAATAAATAATACATTTTATTTTATATAGCACCTTTAAAAGTTACTTCTCAAAATGCTTTACACTAAAAAGGATGCAAAAAGTAGAGTGGTAACAACAAAAATAAAAACACATCAAAAACAATATATAAACCAAAATTTATACAAAAATGATTCATTTAAATTTATTGATCATTTATGATTGATAATTTGACAACAGGGCTTTCAAAAAAATATTTAATAAGGTAATAATATTTCTTTTTCAAAAAAGTACTGATGAAATCGGTAAGGAACAAGGATCGTTTAGAAAATTCATAGTAGAGTCATTAAATTCATTACAATTCCCATTACCCATGCGCATGCGAGGTGATATAAATCAAGCAAACCTTTAATATGAGTTTTATCAAATACTTTTAATGCATAATTGACTTTTTAAAGCCTATCTATTATAGTTTTCACTGTTGTAGTTTGTAGATTCTATGTTCTCACAAATGCTTTGTGTTTGAGTTATGGCACCTGCCACAGTTCAGTAGAATCACTTCTGAGCTCCTCACCTGGAAATCAAACACATCAAATCCACTGCAACAGCAAAACACATCTCTGATGTGCAGGGCTACACAGCCATTAGCTTTGAGCAGTTTATGACTCACTAGCTTTGAATCACTTACAGAGCAGGCTATAGATATTCACAATATGAAAATAAAGAGCACTGTTAGGAAGCGTTAAACAATCTAATCACCTCAACACACACACACACACACACACACACATATGCGCATGGGCACGTGACCTGAGGTAATGGGTTCTTGCCCACGCAGCCCTCTCCTTTCTGCTGAGCTTTATTGAGGCTAATGACGTCTTTAATGTTCCCCACCTGACTGTGCATTTAGATTGTGATGTTACCATCACTGCACACACACACACACACAAAGTAAAATGTCATTCTTTATTATCACAGTCAACAACTGTGAGCACAGACACAAATGCCATCCGTTGTTATTGCCAAGACCAATAACGCTTACATACACGAACAACACACACATAGTGAACAGAAACACAGTGCGTGTGTGTGAATATGTAGAGGGAGACATTAATACCAGCAATTCACTCCTCATATCAGTTTGCAAAGGTTTTGAAATTGCAGTCAAATGTGTTTAAAGATAAGGGGGGGGGGACTTGCTCACCAAGTCTACATTTATTTGATAAAAAAAAAATACATTAATATTGTGAAGTATTATTATACATTTAAATAACTGTTTTCCATTTTAATATCTTAATAGTTTTGAGTACCACGTGTTCCTTCAGAAATCATTCGAATATGTTGATTTGGTACTCAATTATTATGGGTCATTGGCTCAATTATTAATAATGGATGTTTGTATTATCAATGTAGAAAACAGTTTTTGCTGCTTAATATTTTTTGTGAAAATATTTTTCTTCTTCTTCTATTTCCCTCTTACCCCAAACTTTTGAACAATTTCCACAAAAATATTAAACGACAACAACAGCAAGAAATCAGAATATTAGAATGATTTCCGAATGATCATGTGAAACTGAATACATTTTAAAATATTTATATAAAAAAACAGTTATTTTAAATTGTAATAATATTTCACAATATTACTGTTTTTACTATATTTTTGATCAAATAAATGCAGCCTCGGTTTAATTATTATTCCAAAACTTTGGTCGGTAGTGTAAGTGTACATAATATTATCATATAAAATGGTTTTCATGTCCACAATATATATATATATATATATATATATATATATATATATATATATATATATATATATATATATATATATATATATATATATATATATATTACAATTTTTTGTACACGTTTTAGCAGAATACTTACAAAAAACATTATAATAAATAATAATCACTAATTTGGGGGAGAAAAAATGTTATTCAGTTCTCAGTCCTGTCTAGTTTTATTATATGTGACCCTGGACCACAAAACCAGTCTTAAGTCGCTGGGGTATATTTGTAGTAACAGCCAAAAATACATTGTATTGGTCAAAATTATCCATTTTTCTTTTATGCCAAAAATAATTAGGACATTAAGTAAAGATCATGTTCCATGAAGATATTTTTAAATATCTTACCGTAAATATATCAAAACTTAATTTTTGATTAGTAATATGCATTGCTAAGAACTTCATTTGGACAACTTTAAAGGCGATTTTCTCAATATTTAGTTTTTTTTGCACCCTCAAATTCCAGATATTCAAATAGTTGTATCTCGGCCAAATATTGTCCTATCCTAACAGACCATACGTCAATGGAAAGCTTTTTCGCTTTCGAAATTTCGAAAAATTGACACTTAATACTGGTTTTGTGGTCCAGGGTCACATATTAGGTTTTAGTTAGTTGCTAAGTGGTTAATATGGGCTGGTTAAAGAATAAATGTTTTAAACAGGGTGACCCAACCAGATATGACATGACAAGTTTCCAGTTCAAGTAATCGTTCAGTACTGACTAAAAATCACGGCTAATCAGAACACATCTGATATGTAATATACAGTAATTTTGGACCAGTGAGATTTCATTCAGACTGTTCAGTGCAAGCGACCGACGAAATGTCTTTATGACACGCATATGTGTCAGCTGTTTGGAGAATTTTAATGTAGTTTAATTATGTAAAACTCAAATGATGTGCAGTCGCAAGTGTTACTGCTATTTGCTCTGTAAAAGCAACTTCAGATGTGGTTCATCCTATTGGAATGAATGACTGAACTATCAGTTCATAACAAGCTTCACCAAAAAGCTGCTCCAACTGTAGATCAGCACTTGAGATTATGAATACAAATCACCTTTGAATTCAGTCCATGCATGCGGAGAGAAACAGAGTGTGTGTAGTGACAGAAAGATGATGGCGAGAGAATAGAGAGCAGGAGAGAGGAGGAAGAGCCAGTGCCAGGGGTGGAGAGAAGACGTCTGTCTCGCACTCAATCACACATCCTCTAATGTACTCTGGCTGCCGATAGAGCTAATGTTGATGATGAGAGAGATAGAGATGGAGAGAACTGCATCAATGGAAACTGAGAATCACACAGAGTCAAATTTCACTCCTGTTTGCGGATGTCAGCGTGCTGAGTGAACAACAGTCCCGGGCCGTGAAACACAGTAAGCACAGACCCAGCACTATAGGCATTAGTTTGTGTGATGTCAGATCTGATAAGCCTAGATCAACTCTTTCGGATGGCTTTTTGGGTTACAAATCAGGGTGAATTACAACCAGTTTTCTTCCATAATGTCACATATTTAACAACAAAACAAATTGTCAGCAAAAAATAAATAAATAAATCAAATCAAAAATGAAAAAAAAAAATACATCGCATTTGTGCTTGTGGTCCTTTGACATATTTGAACTTTTGCGGCTAGATGTGTAACCCGATATTGTATTTGATATATATTCTAATCAAAATGAGCATGAGGTGAGAGAATTACCAATATTTTTTGCTCTAAAATGTTATTCTTTAAACATGATTTCTGTAAAATGGGTAGTTATGGATAATTATGTCAGGAATTGTGTAATTATTGCATTCATTAGCCCTTGAAAACCCACTATGCTTTATTTTGGCGGTAATTGGCTTTGTGTGGATATATTCATACATTAATTCGTTATTCATTCATTTTACCATAGTGGGTAACAGGTAACGACTGCTTCGCAAATAATTTGAAAGTTCCATGCGACTGCCACTGGAAATGCGCAAATATTGGAGATAAAAAAGATCGGTTAAGTGGAGTCAGCAGAAAACGAATGTTTGATTGGGCAAAATATTTATAGATATATTTTTGGTCCATTTTCAAGAAAGAACGTGCAAACCATTTTCTCAATATGCGTTCTTATCCGATCCACATCATCATCAACTGCTAAAGTTCATTTTCAATACTCAATAATGCAAATACCAAGAATGCATGAAATTACCCTGATGTACCCAGGATGCACTGAATATTTAAAAAAAAAAAAAAAACAGAAATAATTTCAACATATGGAAGCCTGTAAGTTTTAAACTTCTCGTTATCACTCAAGAGATTCTTGCTGCAATCTGAGGGCATGTTTTGTTTTTAAAATTTATTTTTGTCATTTTTCTCCTTTATTTGAATAGTACAGTATAGAGTGGACAGGAAACTAAATGGGAGAAAGAGGGGAGGTGAAATCGGAAAGGACCACGAGCCAGGACGTTCATTCGGTAAACTTTATAAAGTCCTACCATAAATGTGACCTCCACAGAGCTCACAGAGATGAAATAAAAGCTGCAAAATTCCAACATGAGGTCTTTAATGAACAAATAAAGAGAATTTTGTGAATGACCAGCGTTCGAACGGATGCAGGCTCAGATTTCGAGTGCCACTGCTTATTGTTATTTTTAATTGGATACTCCAAGCCAAAGCTATGGAGTTCTGAGGAACTTTGAGGAACCAAGAGACGTTTGGG
This sequence comes from Onychostoma macrolepis, assembly GCF_012432095.1. Lineage (NCBI taxonomy): Eukaryota > Metazoa > Chordata > Actinopteri > Cypriniformes > Cyprinidae > Onychostoma > Onychostoma macrolepis. Next base: position 6,049,795 of record NC_081175.1, on the reverse strand, counting down.
TTTTGGACCAGACTTTTTAAGTCCTCAAAAGCAAGCCATACCACCCAAACTACATTGGATTGGTCTTTGATGCGCATTGTTTGGAGATGAGAGGTAGTGGTGGTGGTGGTGGTGGGGGTTGTCTTGGAATCTGATCTAGTTTTCTTGAATCCCTGAAGTTAAACAAACACCCTCTGAAGCAGTCCTACAACTTTAACCTCTTTCTCTTTTGCCTCGCTCTCTCTCTCTCTCGTGCGCCGCCACGACACTGCTTGCTCAAAGTCCCGATGGCACTTTTTCCTGTCCCTTTTTTGTTTCTTTACATTCCCGCAAGATGTGTTTTTGGTCCCCTCCCCTCTCACTCTTGGTGGTGAGCCTTTTGCATTTTTTTTGAAGGAGGACTTCAAAGGGGAAACGGCTAATCTGCGCTTTTCCTCCACTGTGTGGATCGTGCCACAAAAAGCCTGAGCTATCTGCAGCAGGCAGTCAGCAGAGATAGGCTTGATTTCAATCTCCCCCCTCACTCGGTCCGTTCAAACGTTAACCCCACCCTCACCACCAGAGCGCGAGAAAAGAGCACGGAATCAAAAAACGCAACAACACGCGGCAACGAAATGTTTGACAGGGGCCAAAGAGATTTGATGAAGTATTTGGCATGGAAAAAGACAGTCTGCCTTTTTCCCCCCTGAGTTTATCCAGTAGCACAAAGCATGCCGGAGTTTGTTCAGCGACTCAGAGCCGATGTGCGGTTTCGGCGTTAGGCAGAGAACAATGTTTGCACTAATACGGTTGCAGCAGGACTGGAGGGTGAGGCGAGTTAATGGGGGCTCCTGTGAAATTGTGTCTTTAAATATAAATACAGCTCTGAAAACCCCTGTTAACAAGAAAAAAAGAGGGCGAGAGAGAGAGGGAAAAAGAAAAAGGAGTAACATGTGTTTCTTGTCGGAACGGCGGTAGAAGAATGAGCAAACGAAAAGGGACTCATTGGTCTAATGGAGAACTGTCAGGGTGAATCACTGTCACAAATGACATCAGAAAAGAACTGATATATTTTTTTGTAGGGCGACTGACAAGTTAAAAGAGAAATCCCATGCATTATTTAAACGGGCTCGGGAATCTGTCAGCCATGTGATTTGCCGCGTTAGCAAAAACCAGGTGTGTGCTGGAGAGAGAGAGTGAGAGAGAGAGAGAGAGCGCACATGCAGAGATTGCGGGACTCAGAGTTGTGTATGTTGCAAATCCCTAACTACCAAAGCGGTCAGCACTTTTATTTCTTCTTTTTTTGTCTCTCACCTATCCTTTCATTTTGCCATCACACTTTCAAGAGCTTTTCTGTCATCAGAGAGCAACTGTCACTCTTATTAAATCAGATTGGATTGTCCTAGTGTTGCCACTGAAGACCGCCTCACTCGCTCATCTCTTTCTCGCTTTCAGATTCTCATGTAGCACTAGCTAAACTCACTATGCTTCTTGACAAGTCCCGAACAAGTGTAATATTTGAAATTGGTAATATGACCAGGATATTTCTTGACAGTTTTTTTTCCGCGAGATTCACCATAAAACACTTTCCCCGTTCCTACCTATAATCCCACTGTAACCGGAGACACTTCTCCCTCCTCTCAGCTCCCATAAACGCATCATCTGATCTCAGCTAGCCCTTTGTTTTATGTAAAATATTGAGCGTGTCGAGAGCAAGAGGAATCAGTGTTGATCTTGTGGCTGAGGTGGGGGAGTATCGGTTTCCCGTATCACTCCAGCGGAGCAGCTCTGAGAGAGTTGAGCTCACCTTCTGAACTTGGGTGCAGGGTCAAGGTTTTGTTAGGAAAAGAAAGAATTTGGTGGAAATGATGGTGGAATTTGGTGGAATTAGGATGTCTGGATGATACCTGGCTGTAGATGTGATTTCATGTTCTTTTTCAAACGGACACATGTATATTGTGGGATTCTGAGGAACTGACTATGGATTGTGTGTGGTTCGATAGTGGCTTGTGGTGACCGTGCGTCTTATAAAATTGTATTTTATTAGAGAGTAAAATTGATAAATAGTGTGGAATGATAGGAAATTGACAGGTTTCTGCTCAGACTCAAACCCATTTCTTCCATATGAGCACTGTGGCTTAATGCATATGGAGTATTTGCACTAACTAGCCATCAACTGCTCCTTGAAGAATCCAGTTTATATTATTTACTAATAAATATGTATTACTTATATATTTTCAACAACAATTTTAAATTAATATAAATAATGTGCATTTCAATGCATATTTAATGTAATTATGCTTATTTGTGATAATTAGTGTCCTGTATAGTTACAATATATGCAGAGACTACGAAGACAGAATTACTTACTACTCTGGTGCCTAAACACATGTAGTGCTTTAAATATAATGGGTACTTACGTAATTAATTAGGTGAAGAACCTATTTCAGTCTTTCAATTAGGGTTTTTTTTTTTCTCTTCCACTTACTTGATCTGCTCTAAAAGTCGTTGATCTTTGAGAAACTTTATTTTTGCATATTCCAAAGGCTACTGTATGTTATAGTTTGACCCTTGATACACAAAATAATCAATCACAATATATTCACGTTTGACTTGTAGATACATTTTAACCCGAGTAGTAAGTTCAGACAGGTCAGAGTAGGTCATTAATCAACTACTATCTTGTTCAACATCTTGTATGCGAGGTGAAATTCAGAAGTCAGTGGTCTACATTGCCCCATGTGGACAGAATTTTAAAATCAGGAACTGAAAGGTGTCAATACTGTTTAACATTATCATATTATCATGTTTTGTTACACATTATTGATATGTAGCAAAAAGTATTTAAATATGTTTTTGAGGTAAATGGGATTTTACAAATTATTATACATACATTAGCTTTTTAGGTGATCTGTACATTATAGATTGTCTGGCGTTATCATATTCGTCTCTTTCGCCTGTCATGCTGACTTATCAGAAATCTCTCCCAATCTGTGTCCTCTGACTGAAACATTTGCCCGGATCCAGCCATCCAAAATTAATGTTCCATAAATCATCATCCCCACAGGGACAGGAGCTGCTTGCTGACCATTGCCGGAGATGAGCACTTTTGAACAGACACGCATATTTACGCTCACACTAAACAAGGAGGCATACTCACATAAATAAACATGTCAGGTATACCCCATTTTAAAATTGTAAAAGCAAATACACGCACTCAAGCTTGTATGAAGCTGAACAGCTGAACACTGTACGTTCATACATAAACCTGTGGAGCAGAGCTGCATTGATTACCCACTCTGTCCATCAGGACACAGTCTGTCATATAAACAGATGGCTCATATAGCAACCGACCATATGAAGGACCTGCATTATCCTCACTCAACGGCCCCTGCATCTTCCTTGCACTCTTGCAGGTTAAACCCACTCCTGACTGCCTCTCCGTTACCTTGATTTCCATATGCCCGTGCAGTCATCCTGAATTAATGTTTCTTCGAGAATGAACTCCTCTTCAGGGATAAGAGAGATATGTTGTATATATTTCATTTGGGGACAGCATGTTTCTAAATTGCTTTCATTGAGGTGACTCAATTTATAAGGATTTACCCTAAAGGACAGACTTAAAGGAACAGTTCACACAGCCCCTGGTCACTATGAACTGTCAACTAAGACACAAGCTGCATTACTATTTTGGAAAAAAAATTCTAAAAAATAACAGTGTGCGGCTTTGAAACCACCTGAGAGTAAGTAAAAAATGACAGGTTTTTTTTTGTTTTATTTTTTATTTATTTATGGGTGAACTATTCCTTTAAGTGCATGCTTTTTGAATGCATTTTAAAATCCTGCTGTCTACCTGAAGTGCTCAAAGTAGATAAATTCTCTCAAGTAATTTTCACCTTCCTCTCATCCAGAAGTGTGTGAACAAGTTAAGAGTGGCTGAGGAGTATGTAACAAAGTGCTTGTGAGTATGTGCTTGTGTCCAAAGCTTCTGTATTTAGTCTCAAACCCTCGGTTCAGCTAATGGGAATCCATCCCGCGTAATGACCCACAGTTCCTGTCGGTAATGAGATGTGGGAATTGCCCGTCCGTTCGACCAGATGATGCTGTATTAACGGACTGGGCCAAGCAGGACGGACGGGGGGCCGCCCGAAGCCCCAATGCCCCGCCTCATTTTTCATCCGGCCGACACTGGAGCTGGCGTGAGGGTCCGAAGGGGGATTGATTTCAAATGAGCCTCAAAATGACGTCTAATGAAAGCCCATAAAGACGTGGGGCTCTCCACTCCAAAACAGTCAAATGAGCCACGGTCTATCGAGGATAAACACTTGACAAGTCCTTGCTTCTGGATGAAGGTGGCTACTCAACCTCATCTACGAAATTGTCTGATAAATGTATGCATTTACTGGTCAACACATATCCTCTAAGCCACATTTCCCAAAAGCGTGGCACAAGAGAGTCGCCTGGGCCCCCATCTTCGGTGGCGCTCATTGATATGTAAACGCAGGGCGATATCAAAGAGACATCTTTTCAGGCTTTCTGTGAAGCGAGCACTACTTATGATCAAAGGCTAGTCGCCGTAAACCGTTCAAAGAGAACAGAGTTCTCTGATGGCCATTAATGTGTGTCTGTGATAAGGGTAAGTGAAAGACTGTGCCATCTTATGCAGCACAAAAGGCCCATGAGAAACACAATATAGGACTCAGTTAGAGAGGATGATGAGATGTTGAATATTCAGCTGTAGTCAGAGGTATAAATATGATGTTCATTATTGAGAGGCCCCTGCAAGAATAGTAACTTATTTACCGAAGCAGTGAGATTCACAAGCTCACCTGGGTTTTTATGATTCAACCTTGTTTCCATTTTTTTTCTACTTTTTGTCTCTTGGTGTTTAGCAGGGTTCTGTCCTTGGTCCACTTTAACTTTTCCTTTTTTCAGCAGAACAAAGTTTGCACTTAGTGCATTTACTTTGAATTAAGGCTAAACTGATGCATGGAGATCCAGAAGCTCACCTAGGTTTTTAGGATGCATCCTTGTTCCCATTTTCCAATTACTTGTTATTTGGTGTTCACCAGAGCTCTGTCCTTGGTTCACTTGAATTTTTCCTTGATAAGTAAAAATGAATTGGTCTTGTGTATAAGAACCTCATCAAATAAGTTTACAGTTACTGTGAATTAAGGCTAAACTGATGCATGGAGATCCAGGAGCTCAACTAGGTTTTTAGTATGCATCCTTGTTTCCATTTTCCAACTTCTTGTCACTTGGTGTTCACCAAGGCTCTGTCCTTGGTTCACTCGAATTATTCCTTGATCAGTAAAATCAGTGGGTCTTGTGTGTAAAACCCTTGTCAGAAAAGTTTGCATTTAGTGTATTTATTCTGAATTAATACTAAAATTTAGAGCCAACTGAAGCCGTTTGTGTGAGAAACCAATTTTGCATGAGCATCTTTTCTATGTACATTTATAAGTGAATAAGACCCTTTTAGCTCGGCCTCTCTGCCCAATCCAGTAAACTATTTTCTCATATGGTGTTTAGCTTTCTATCAGTGTAGAAATGGGCTTTTGCTATAGCGTTCACTCTGTCAAAGCAGTGCATCTCCTCCAACCTTCTTCCTACTTCTCACAGCAATTAACACTTCATTAAAAGAGCTCTTTAATCATTTTCACTTTCAATTCAAACACTTTTACGTCGGGCCTCTTGTGGATTGCTCTCTCATTGTTCAGGGAGGGAATTAATGACTTAAAATTTATATGTTTTTCTCCCTTGATCGCTCTCCTTCATTATTACTTCTTTGTTATTCCGTGTAAATAGATTTTTTTTGCACCCCAAACTCAAAGCTCCATGCTTTCCTATGGGGTTTGGAGCGGAGGTGTTTTCATAAACTTGTAAAGACATCCATGCTTTTGTGTCTTCTTAGTCATCACAACATCTTCTACAGAGCTGTTTGCGAGTGAGTCGCTCTGCTTAATATGATTTACTGTTGCTCTGTGCTGAATCTATCCAACTGACCTGGGATGGATGTTAACAGTTAGATGCAGTATTGCATTAGGTGCAACATGAAACAGGAGCATATTTGAGGTTGACTTGTCAAAGTGCTTTCCAGAAGCAGCATAGCATGCTTGATTAAAATAGAAAATGTGTCGTAATGGAATTCAAGGTAGTTGGCCTGAAAGTGAATGCTCTGAAGCCATATACTTGTGGGGTAAGATGTGCCAGCTCTGTAATTTAGTAAACTCTGCATTATTTTGGTCATGTGACAATATATTAGGCAAAGACCTATCACATAATGTACAGCTACTATATGTGTGGTTTGAGGAAAAAATGTGAACTAAAAACCTTTTGACCAAATTTCTTCAGGTTTAAAAATATACAGTGGGTACGGGAAGTATTCAGACCCCCTTAAATTTTTCACTCTTTGTTATATTGCAGCCATTTGCTAAAATCATTTAAGTTCATTTTTTTTCCTCAATGTACACACAGCACCCCATGTTGACAGAAAAACACAGAATTGTTGACATTTTTGCAGATTTATTAAAAAGAAAACTGAAATATCACATGGTCCTAAGTATTCAGACCTTTTGCTGTGACACTCATATATTTAACTCAGGTGCTGTCCATTTCTTCTGATCATCCTTGAGATGGTTCTACACCTTCATTTGAGTGTATTAATCAGCTGTGTTTGATTATACTGATTGGACATGATTAGGAAAGCCACACACCTGTCTATATAAGACCTTACAGCTCACAGTGCATGTCAGAGCAAATGAGAATCATGAGGTCAAAGGAACTGCCTGAAGAGCTCAGAGACAGAATTGTGGCAAGGCACAGATCTGGCCAAGGTTACAAAAAAATTTCTGCTGCACTTAAGGTTCCTAAGAGCACAGTGGCCTCCATAATCCTTAAATGGAAGACGTTTGGGACGACCAGAACCCTTCCTAGAGCTGGTCGTCCGGCCAAACTGAGCTATCGGGGGAGAAGAGCCTTGGTGAGAGAGGTAAAGAAGAACCCAAAGATCACTGTGGCTGAGCTCCAGAGATGCAGTCGGGAGATGGGAGAAAGTTGTAGAAAGTCAACCATCACTGCAGCCCTCCACCAGTCGGGGCTTTATGGCAGAGTGGCCCGACGGAAGCCTCTCCTCAGTGCAAGACACATGAAAGCCCACATGGAGTTTGCTAAAAAACACCTGAATAAGATTCTCTGGTCTGATGAGACCAAGATAGAACTTTTTGGCCTTAATTCTAAGCGGTATGTGTGGAGAAAACCAGGCACTGCTCATCACCTGTCCAATACAGTCCCAACAGTGAAGCATGGTGGTGGCAGCATCATGCTGTGGGGGTGTTTTTCAGCTGCAGGGACAGGATGACTGGTTGCAATCGAGGGAAAGATGAATGTGGCCAAGTACAGGGATATCCTGGACGAAAACCTTCTCCAGAGTGCTCAGGACCTCAGACTGGGCCGAAGGTTTACCTTCCAACAAGACAATGACCCTAAGCACACAGCTAAAATAACGAAGGAGTGGCTTCACAACAACTCTGTGACTGTTCTTGAATGGCTCAGCCAGAGCCCTGACTTAAACCCAATTGAGCATCTCTGGAGAGACCTAAAAATGGCTGTCCACCAACGTTTACCATCCAACCTGACAGAACTGGAGAGGATCTGCAAGGAGGAATGGCAGAGGATCCCCAAATCCAGGTGTGAAAAACTTGTTGCATCTTTCCCAAAAAGACTCATGGCTGTATTAGATCAAAAGGGTGCTTCTACTAAATACTGAGCAAAGGGTCTGAATACTTAGGGCCATGTGATATTTCAGGTTTTTCTTTTTTAATAAATCTGCGTTTTTCTGTCAATATGGGGTGCTGTGTGTACATTAATGAGAAAAAAATGAACTTAAATGATTTTAGCAAATGGCTGCAATATAACAAAGAGTGAAAAATTTAAGGGGGTCTGAATACTTTCCGTACCCACTGTATATCAGAGATGTTGGTGAATTGTAAATGTATAAAACTGTCGCTAGCTACAAAATAAGACTTTGCAATGGAATTGTGCATTAGTAAACTCTTTTTATCCCCATCTGTGTTCATATATTTTTTTATTTGAAACAAAAATTGTTCACATTTCCCCCAGTGATTCAACTTGCCCCTAATGTGGGGCAAGTTGTGTCACTGGACAGTTTTTATGGCCTTAACTTATAGTTGCTTTCTTCAAATTGAGTTGATAGTTGACATCCTCAGATAGAAGTTAGTATATTAGTTTTACCTCATTCCTCCTTACATAGAGGGCAATCTGAAAGTGGCACAGCTTACCCCCACCCTCTCCTACTGTCCTGTGTCCTCTATCCCAGAGCAGATATTACAGTATGTGTTGTTACCTGCTTGCATCATGTTGCACAGCACAGATCATTCACATACAGTGGGACAGAATGGGGATCCACGCAGATGTCGCATCTCCATGGCGGCTGAAACTGATGTATAGCCGTGAAGGTTGTCCTCCTCAGGGGGCTGTAGTGTGTGAGGTGTGTCAGGGTGTGTGTGTGGGGACATCTGTGCAGAGCAGGGTGGATACTGTGGGGAGGCCAGCCAGAGGGGTGTCTGGCACAGTGTATTTGGATATAGAGAGCTCAGCGGGTGCCCCACAAAGCACTGAAAACACACTGCCACTCACAGACGCATGTACACACACCGCCATCAGCCTCCTAACCTTAAAACATGTAAGATAGTCTTAACACTGTAAACAGTGTTTGAACCAGTATGTTACACACAGACAAGATATCCTTCCAGACTTCAAAGATGACAGTTATGTCAGATGACATACTGCAACATATTTCATATAAAATCTCTAATGGGGTTAAAACCAGGTGCAGCCTCAAACGCAATCCATGAAAAATGTAATTTATATTAGAGCAAATTTATATTAGAACATTTAATTTCAGTTATCAAAATGTTTATTTAAATTTAAAATCTTGATTTTTTTTTTTTTTTTTCAGTTTTAGTGAGGCACCAAAATTTTGGCTGATTCGGATAAATACAATATTCATGTTGTGGCCGATAACCAATATGATACCTGTTTTGCCTGTTCAAAAGTATCAATAACTTAACATTCACTCTTTGTATTCATAAGCTTCAGGTGATATCAGGCACAAAAACAATATAGTGTTCAGTAGAAAACATGAATTACTATCTGGCATACTTTGAACGGGATATCTTGATATCTGCTTCCATTATCAGCCTAATCAAATCAATATGAATAATGAAAATAAAAATTATATTATTGGCTCATATGGTTACTGATATAATGTGTATCCCTACTAGTTATATATGAATATTTTGGCTGTTATATTGGGGTTTTTTTTTTGGTTGCAAATTAGCTATATATCAGATAAAAATCAACCAACATACCAGATTAAAGCCTGATAACTGCATTCGTTTGGCCCAGGGCTAAACTAAACTAAAATAAATATTTATCATTATCTGAAACAAAGTAAATGTTAACTGCAATAAAATAAAAAAAGTTTATTTTATCGGCTAGTTGCCAAAGGTAATTTTCTTTTTTAACTTAAACTTGAATAAAAAATAAAAAAACGATATTATATAATATATAAAAAGTAATAAAATTACATATACTTAAAAATTAAAAGGAAAAAGAAAAATACAAAAATAAAACCTAATACATTTGAAATATTTTAATAAATATTTGTATTTAATTTCGTTGTAATCTTATTTCATTTTTATTTTTCAACATTTGTAGACCTTTTAAGGCAAAGTTAAAGACTTGTTATGTGAAGGTCATCTGTGCACACCCATAAGCTGAAATCCACACCAGTGAGATGAACGGAAAGGCAGATAACCTGTGCTGTGGATGTCAGCCCAGCGTATTTGTCATTTGCTTGAATTTGCATGCACCTTGTTGAGCACGGGGTGACGTGGCAGGGGGGTGACGCTTGGAAGGGGGGAGGGCGGGAGGGCTGAGTTTGGCCAAAAGCACAGCTGTACTGCCTGCCGTACTGATTGCCTCTCCTTCTCTCGCCCTCATTTATCTTCATTTCTTCCCAATTACACCAAATTAGCAATAGTCTCAGTTGCATTACCAACTTAATCCCCCCTTTTTTTTGCGGGCTGCATTATGCGGTGGCAGATGATTCCTTGGCGGGAGTCAGGGTAAACAGCCATGAAAATGCCACCCCGGCAGATGGCGAGGCCCACAAGAAATATGACAAACAGAGTGCCAGCGTGCCGTCCTCTGCCCGTACCCGCTACAAGCTGTTAATGCGCTCCCGGACAGTTTGTGTGTGTGTGTGTGTTTGTGTGTATGAGACTGTAAGGTTTGCCGGCATAACGATATTAATGAATGCATGTGTGTGTCGCACAGTATGTTTAGTTTTAAATAGACGGCAGAACCAAAGCAACACAGTGAGTTTTGTTGCTATACATGGCGAACACGTATGACTTCAGGGGTTTGTTGTTTGAAATGCACTCTCTGACCCTTCCAGCTACTACCTCTGTGTACTGTATATTTACCGTTGGTTCTTGACGGTGTTCACTGACATGCTACACATTACAGAGAGGTTATGTACAACACTAATATGATGAGATGAGGTAGACCTTAATCATATCAGTTCAAGTTTAACAATCTTATGAAGACTTTGGTAACACTTACTTTCATTATAAAAGTATTCATAATGTACATTGCAATGCTTTATATCTTTTCATAAATAATTGTAACTGAAGTTAAAATGCATTATAATATTTGAAGGCTTGTTTGTCATGTATTTTAATGCAATAACATTTCAGAAGGTGTAACAATGAATAGATAGAAGTATAAATAGAAATAGGAGATATAGAAGTATAATAATGTATTATAACTAGTTATAAGGTGCATTACAAGGCAAAATTAATGCATTAAAATACTTTTATAATGCATTACATATTGAGGCTTTAAATAAATAAATAAATAAATAAATATCAAACAGTTTAAAAGCTGACATTGTTTATTTTTTTATTTTTTTAATGCTAAAATATTTTCTACAATTCCAATTTAATGTACAGAGCATTGATTCCTCTGAAAAATGCCAACTAATTGTTGAGAACTGTCTTTTGAGCTTGATTGAAGAACTGCTGAATGAACTGATAGTAAAAGCAATTGTGGATTTGACTGATGGGGGAAAAGTAAGTTACTTTTGATGAGTAGCAAATCATTTCATTAAATGAAACTACTAGAAATGTTTATGATTTGTTGTTTATGACAATTAGCATAAATGAGTGTGATTATAAACCCAATAAGGCTGTAGAAGTGGACTAGTAAGTAGATGAGTTTTCCCGTTCGGCGTGATGACATTTAATGTTCCTGACAATCTCTGTAGTCCAATTTAGTCACTTGTCACCTTTTTCAAAACTAGTTTTTAAAACAAGCTTTAAAAAAAAGCACATGAAAATAGCTTATTTCAAGCTTATTTCAAGCATTTAACCAAACTCAAAAAAAAAAAAAAAAAATTTTATTAAATTAATTAAAATTAAAAATTTGGTGCACACCAAAAGCGAAGCGAATATTTGCATTGCATTACTCGGGGGATGTTTTTCGCATCACTCATGTGAATAATAACAAAAACAAAAAACATTTTTGATACATCTGGACATACAAATTCATGCAAATTTTCCACTGGAGTTAAAATTTTTCAACTTGTGCGGATGAAGTGTTCGTGGCAAACGCATTGCCCAATTTGCATCATTCGCATTGCGTTTCTTTGTATGTAATCTACTCGTGCAAATAAATAAAATAATAATAATTGGTGTGCAAATAATTGGTGTGCACACACCATAAGGATGATGGATCAGGAAGTGTTAAGATGCTCAATCGTCATCCCTGCAGCACTCTATTGGCTCAACTAATGGAGCTTTAGGCGGGATGTCCATTTTGTCCGATAAGTAACAAATAGGGGTACCATTTGAGGAACCTAATTAATAATTTTGCATTTGTCTAGCCCATGTTGTGACACAAGTACCAGAATCCTGTCTGTTCTTGAATGTGAGATGTTTAGCCCGGGATGTTGTTTGGGGTGGAGTAAACACACACGCACACTTGCTGATTTTTCACTGACCAAAGGCATAAACATACACACACACACTGTTTACAGTCCCACACACTGACAGGGCCAACATCAACACATGCGACCGCTCAAATGGGGGCCTGAAGACCCTAAACCCATCAGGGGCCCAAACAACACAGCCGAGAAGATGATTCACAGGCCACAAAAAAAGTAATGACCCACCCAAAAACACAAGAATATTTGTATATTTCTCTGATCAAAGCTTGCTTGCTCTTGTTTTGATCTGTGTCGTTTTCTGAGCCATATTTTGTGCTTACTAATGCCGTGAGCCTTTTAAGACACCATACTTTTGACCTCAGTGCTAATGCGCTGCCCAGTGTTATATTATTCACACACACGCATGTACTTGAGTCTCCAGGCAGTGAACGGTGGGACTCTGTAGGTGGAGGCAGGCTTAGGTGCCAGATGGTGAGTCTGACTGGCCAAAAAAACACTCCACTTCAGTGGCTTAAAGGAAGAAGAAACTTAGTGTCATCTTTTCCCACAAATAAAGGGTCAGGACTAGTGGTCGATCAAGATATATATATATATATATATATATATATATAGCCAAGCCGTACATATTGGCTGATAATTGCCATTTTTTAATTATCGACAATAGCCAATAAGTTTTTCTGTTTGAATAAGTGTCCAAAGCTTTTATTTTGACAGCACTAGGACTTTTATTCTGACAGCATTTAACAGTTCTGTGTAATAAAGTGCAGCACCATTCTAGAAGTATTTTTTTTTTTCCATTAATTTTTCTCATATGGCTTCAAAATGGTTTATTAGCCATGAACAAAACCAACCAGCTACTAGGTGAATTACAACATTACAAACTTTGATTTGAACCCAAAAAAAAACCTTTTGAAAATTGGCTTTAATGAGGGGATAAACTACAATCCCATAAAGCATTACAAATGACATAATCAAATTAAAAACAGTGGAGAAATATAAAAATATTCTTTGTGTCAGCACAAACGTGTGTATTAATAAATATAAACATAAATAATAATAAAAGTAAATAAATATATAAACTAATGCTGTGAAACGATTAATGGTGATTAATTGCATAAAAAATAAAAGTTTTTGTTTGCATAATATGTGTGTGTTCTGTGTATATTTATTATGTATACATAAATACACACACATACAGTATATTTTTTGAAAATATTTACATGTTTATATTTATATTCATATAATTTATATTATAAATAAATATATTTATTATATTGACAACCTATTTTTCTGAAATATATACATGCATGCATGCGTGTGTATATATATATATATATATATATATATATATATATATATATATATATATATATATATATATATATATATATATATATATATATATATATATATATTTTTTTTTTTTTTTTTTTTTATGCAACTAAAGTATTTTAAGAGCGTAGGAGATCATCTTGATTACATCTTTCGCTCTGCTTCATGGGAGTGGACGTTCCCTGCAGAGCTCTTTTGGAATGATTTGCTCACTGTGAACTGATTTTTGGAGATTATTTGCAGAATCATGGTTTTTCATCAGGAATTCTGCTGTTAAACATGATGATTCTTTAAAAAAAAATAGGTTGAAATAATGCTGTTAGCACTCTGAAGTGTGCATTTTACATAAAAACAGATGCACTCTGTTTATGAAGGGCTGTGCATAAGCAACAAACTTTACATTTTTAAAGTATGCTGCACTATAACCAGTTGGTCACTTTTGTTGCATATGCCTACTTCCAACTGCAACAGATGTTTTAATCAAATTATCAAATGCAGTTTGTCACAAGTTCATTTGACCGCTTAAATTAGTCAGAGAGAATGATGGGAACTTGTTTTATGTGGAAAATAGATTCAAAAATGAGCAAATGCTCTTCTACAGACCTGATTTCTGGATCAACACACCACTTAGACTATTTATTTATCAAAACAGTAAGGAGTCATTTTGAATTATTTGTGCACCACCTAATTAACATTCATGAGCCTTTGCTACTCATGACGTCAAAACCAGCATGTATGTGCAAATAAAAATAACTGTTCCTGTAGCTTAAATGGCAATGAGTGGTGCTAACAACACCCGAGGTTCCCAGGAGCACACATAGTGATTAGATACCTGGAATGAACTGTAAATAACGGCAGAGAGTGTGTGACTGTGAGTGTGAGTCAGACGGAAGACTGTATCCGGGGTGAGTTTGATCACAGAAAACAATTAGGTGTTAATGATTTAGATTTAAATGCTTAATAGGCGTATTGGTTGACACAAATTCCCAAGTCTCAATATGTGTTTATCAGTTTGAGTTTCAAATCGGGAAGTGGAGAACAGAGTTTCTGCACACATGCCCACAGATGCGTGTCGCAATTACAGCAGACTTTTTAAAAAGGGATGCAGTTAACCAGCTCTGTCAGCGTGTGGTTAAGGAGCATCGCGGTGATGGACACATTCTCAAAGCATGACTGACGGCTGGACGGGATGCCGAAACAGACACTCTCCATCTCTCGTGCTTGCTTGCTCTTCCTCTAGCTCCACTGGCTGGCATCACTTTTAGGCTAATTACTTTAGCAGCCAACACTGGAGGAGCTCTTGGACCAAACCCAAATGGGCCATCAGCACCAGAGCTGTGGATAGTTCAACTCCACACTCGCTCTGATGTACTGCATGCTCTCTCACACACACACACACACGCTTGCAAAGTCTTCTACTGCAGTTGGCCTCTTACAGAGGTCACAGAATTGAGTTATTGGATACATGATAAACAGAGATATGCCACTTCAGAACTGTTGAGATGTGCTCATTGTGATTATTACGAAGCCTTTTTAATGATGTAGAGGAACACAGTGAGACAAACTCATGCATACATGTGCATGGATATGTGGAAGTTTCTTCAATTGAAGGCACATTTTGGTTGAATTGTATATGTATTTATTTATTTTTGATTCGGTTTTATCCTCTCAGACACAGACTTTAAATCTGGAATATTAAAATCCAAATATATTATTAAAATTTTAAACAGTGTTCATCTGAACTGAGATCAATATAAACCTTTCCAAAATACACTACCAGCTAGAAGTAATTATTTTTCATGTTTTTGAAAGAAGTCTGCATTTATTTGAAAAAATTATATTGTGCAATAATTTTAGAATTTAACATTTTAAAATGTAATTTAGTCCTGTGATGAAAAGCTGTATTTTCAGCATCATTACTCCAGTCTTCAGTGTCACATGATCCTTCAGAAATCATTCTAATCTGCCGATTGGCTGCTCAAGAAACATTTCTTATTATTATTATCAATGCTGAAAACAGTTAATATTTTATGGAAACTGATATTTAGTTTTTTAGGAAATAAGAATCTTTTCAAATGTCTTTGTCATCAATTGAACGTGTCCTTTCTGAATAAATTTGAAAAAACTCCACCTTTTGAATGGTAGTGTATATAAACCATTTTAGATTAATCAAGTAATTGACAAGAAAATGCTAGCTATGAAACCTTAGCAAGGTTTAGAATGTCATTTCCACCACAGAATGTTATTAAACAACACATTTCAGATGTGATGAAAACAGCACTGTGGAAATGTTCATGACTTTGACACAAAATTACAAAATTCTCTAATGATATATGGTTGTCTGCTCTTGGTTGGTAGACAAATGAAAATAAAAAGTATGTTTTAAGAGAGTTTATTTAAGTTCGCAGGGCTAAAAATGGCCAGAAACACCCGTTGGCTATTTAGCACCTACACTGTGGGACCTCAGAGCTCGGCTTGTATGTTCAGAAATTAATTATATTAGACAAGCGCAAATATAGGTCATGTGGAATCTGCAATGCACACACTTTTGCTCTCTGTCCCTCTTCATCCACATCTCTCTTTAAAGAGAGATAGATCAATCAAAAATAAAATTCTGTCATGATCTGCTCACCATCATGACATTTCAGACCAGACCTCTATCTTTTTCTGGGTATCTTGTTCTTTTCGAATACATTACTTGAAATATAACTCGTCATTCTGTTATCTGAATATTAACATATGAGGAGGAGTGTTTATTAAACACGAATCCGATTTCAGGAGGAGATTACAAAGCAATATTGGAAAAAATAACACTCTGTTTTTTGTCGTAACGCTGAGTTTGATGTTGAAGGCATAGTAAAACTGATTACAGTGATATCTATGCATCATTACGCGCTGATGGGCCTCACAAATGGCTTCAGAATTCATTCTAAAGCAGTTTACATCCTATTACGACTTCATTACACAGGGCGCTTATTGCTTATGGATTGAATATTGATATCAAATGTCATTGTTCCCTCATCGTTTTGTGTTTCATCAGCCGTCCGGCCCGCTCATCTCACACACAAACACACATGTACACTCGCTCTCCGCTCGGCCTCAGGTGTTTGGGCACAGCCATTACTTTATCAGGCTGTTTTTTCCTGCTCATTCAAACGGCTCCCTGATGAACGGCGCCCCCGCGTTCTACAGAGAGAGATTTTAATTCGTATTATTATTAAAAGAATCACTCACTGCAATCTGTTGCAAAAACACCATCTGCTGGATCACTCGTAGGACCTCCGTTGCTTATTAGGCAGAATTAGACAATGATTTCCTCTCCTCTGCTTTGCATTCCTTCTCCCTCCTCTCTCAACTAATTCAACTTAAGTTGTTTTATGGCACTTCGCAACGAGCTTTTCTGCTGCATTTCATTCCAGTGATTAATTCCCAGATGTCATGTGTTTTGGGATGAGCTCGGAGTGATTGGCAGAGGGGTTAACTCTTTAACGGCCTGGGAAGAGATGGGATTTTGTGCAGGAGTTTTGTCTGTAGGTGTGGAGGCGGTCAGACTGCCGAGAACACGGGGTTCGAATCTGGACTGCGTCATATCCGAATCCCCGCCGCCCTTTCATTTACTCACTGTAATATCACTTAAAATACCCCCTACAAGTGTCCTCTTTAGCCATCTTAAGATGATTTTTTTTGCACATATTTAAAATATTAAATTAATATAATGTTGTTCCAACTTGTTGTTCTCCTAATTAAATAATAAAAAAAAAAATATTACAGTAATGTTGTCAAATTAAACAAGCTCAAAATTCAAACATTCAGACACAGTAAAGTAATGAGAAATTATGTCATGAAAATAATGTCACAATACAATAAATATTAATAGTCTTAAAAATAGCCTTTATTTTTATACTGATTGTAATCTCTATTTTATATATTTATTTATGCTCACACTACCGTTCAAAAGTTTTGGTGTTAGATTTTTTCTTTAAAATAAATTCATAGTTTTATTTTGAAAGGGTGCATTAAATTGATCAAATTGACATTACATTCTTGCAAAAAAATTTACTTTTTAAATAAATGCATCATTTTAAACTTTCTTTAAACTTTCAGATATTAGCATATCTGAATCATTTTTTGAAGAATCATTTGACACTGAAGACTGGAGTAATGAATGCTGAAAATATATTAAAATAAAAAATTAAAAACGTTATTTTAAATAGAAAAACACGCAAAAAAAATAGTACTATGTTTTTACTGTATTTTTGATCAAATAATGTTAAATCAAATAATATTTTTGATCAAATTATCTTTGATCAAATGATAGTCTGAACGTTGTAATATATTTGCATAGTATAAATCAAAAGTTTTATTTCATAAGAGCAAGAGAAGCCCTGGTTTTGGTTTCTACCCATGTATTCTCCAGTCTTGTCTCTGTGATTACATGTGGAGTTCTGGCTCTGTTTAGGGATCCAGACTCTCACTCCATCTCCCTCTCTATCTCTCTGCTGTCCTCAGGCGGCAGCGAGTCGTCCTGGGATAAAGAGAAACTCCAGTCCCCCCCCTCCTCCGGAGCCCAGCATGGTCTGGCTCACGCCGGTCTCTCCGCTCAGCACGGCCTGTCAGGGTCTCATCTCTCTTCCCTACAGCAGAGTCATCTCCTGGCTAACCGTGAGTCATTCATTCATCACATCCACTCATTCACTTGATCACCAGCTCCAGGTGTATTGATTCTGCTCAGACCGATTGAGCTACACGTCGTGTTAGTCATTCATTCTTGGGTTCAGTGCATACTGCCGTTCAAGCCGCACATTTAGACTGTTCTCCGAGTCAATGTATAGTGTATTCATAACTAGCAAGTGTTTTTTTTTTTTGAAACAGCTTTTCAAACACATTTTAATTCTGTCATGTGATATATTTTGAGTGAAACAGAGGAAAACATTGATTTTATCCACTGGGATTTGACTGGATTGTAAAATATTAGCTATGATATTTAATATTGTATTCCCTCACCTGCACATTCTTAGGTACATAACTATAAAAGAGAAGTTATTTGAAAAACTGAAAAAAGCATTTTTGTGACACTGAAACTTTCTGTTTTGTATAAAGTGCTATATAAATACATAAGTAAATAAATAATAATTTTTCTTGTTTAGCATAAAAACATCTGCACTGACTAATCTATCTTTAATAAATCAAAACATTTATTAAAGGTGAATTGTGGAATATATGTAAAAATAATGTTTTCGAACAGGTTTCCTGAATACGCCCCCCTCTATCATTGGTCAGACAGCCTGATAGTCATTGCCCCAACTTTATGCCATTGGTTGAGCCAGTGTTTCTGTGTCAGGCTGGTGTGATTGTTTTTATTGAATATTAATATCACCTTTAAAATAGAAAAAATAATCTGTATTCATAGTTTTCAGTCACGTGACTGGCGCAGAGACCTGGAGGGCAAAACATCCACAGAACTGCAGCACAGGTCGGTCAATTTTCCATCTGTTTCAAGCCACAAATATTTACATCACCTCTCAAAAGAAGAAAAACAAAGATATGTGAACAAACTGAAAGTCATACAGCACCTGCTGCAGAATGTTTTGTGCCCTTATGTCTTCAGACAGTGATATTAAAAGATCAAATTATATATACATTCTTGATGATGCATGTTATATACAGGCAAGCAGATGAGCCCAGAATACGAATGAAACTTTGTGCATCGCCTTCATGTTCTGGGTTCATCTGGTTGGCTGTACATAGTATGTTTTATTAATATGTGATCCTCCAATATTACTGCATTTTCTTTATGCTGGTTTTCTATGGGAAAAGGCTTAACATGCAAGTTAACATAGTATTTTTACATTACTGTCTTAGTTTTGCCCTCCAAGTGCAATACGAATGTGACGTTATGTGAAAACTATGAATTGATTTCATGTTGCCTTTAAACATAAAGTGAGGTAAACAGAAGTGATTAGTGCATCGCAGTTACAGTTTACCAACCAAGTTCCATATAAACAGTCTCTCCCTGTCTCTGTTGTGGTCTTTCAGGGCTGGACCTGCCGTTTATGATGATGCCCCACCCCCTGCTGCCTGTCAGTCTGCCGCCTGCCTCCGTTGCCATGGCGATGAACCAGATGAACCACCTGAACACCATCGCCAACATGGCCGCAGCTGCTCAGATGCACAGCCCCCTGTCCAGAGCAGGAGCGTCCGTCATCAAGGTAATACACGCAGCCACAAAGTTGAGACTTTAGCGGCCAAACGCAGAGAAGTCATTCATTAGGGCTCTAATGTGCACTCGGATCTCTCCGCTAGAGTCAGCTCATTTTCACCGCGTGCACAGCGCATCAGTCAGAGAACTGCAGATCCCCTCGGATTGGTGTCTCGCTCCGATGATACGTTCGGTACGAGCCGGTCTCGCTCTACGAGCCATTTAACACCTGGGAGAGAGCTGTATACCAAACCATCTTAATTTCTACAAGAGAGAGTTTGATTCGAAATACTCGGAGGAGGAATAACAGAATAAATGTTGTGTCGGGTCCGTGCGGAGAGCGTGTTAGGGAATATTAGATGCAGACTTTAAAGACAAACACTATCTGTTATCTTACTGCCATGTCCCCCCTGAGAGGAGAGTGTGAGAGTCAATTTACAGTTCGAGGAGGACACTTGTGTGTTTCTCTGAGATGCAGAAAGGCCCGAGGCGTACAGTACATACACATACACACACACACACACACACACCCCTTTACATAGAAATTCACTGCCACACACAAATGCACTTAAAATAGCAATAGCTTCCATCTGGGTACCACTATATAACATACAGAATTGGTTTGGTTGATACCTCTGGAGATTTAATGGACTTTTTAGTTATGCTTCATTTAAGAATCAACTTTGTCCCAGATGTTTCTCCTAAAATTCTTTTTGGAAATGAATAGACGCAATGAGGAAATTACTGTAGAGAATGAGTGAAAATTTTGTTTTGGAAGAATGTGATGAGAGAGTGTTGATTAAAATCTTAAAATCACTTATATTTCCATAACAGTGTTATTTTACTATCATTGATATGCTATTTATGTTGTTTTTAATATTTTGAATTAGATTTTATTTTTACATTGTCTGTTTTCACTATAGGTTTATAGTTTTAGTAATTTTGTTGTGTTTTTGTTATTTTTAAAATGTCTATATGATATTACTTTTTTTTTTGTTTATTAGTTATTGTAGTACTTCATCTTAAACCAAAACGAGAAATAAAACAAGCAAGTTTTTATATTTTATTTCAGTTAACATTTAATTTTTTTTTGTCAAGCAACAAAAAAGTTTTTTTATGGTTTTGGTTTTAGTTTTGTTCATTTAAAATGGCAGGCCTGTTTGAGTCATTTGTAAAGAAAATGTGAACTGAATATGTGTGTATGTGTGTCAGGAGTGTGTACAGGACAGTCCGTCTCCTGTTCCGTCTCTGGAGGAAACCCATCGTCCCGGATCACAGCCCTCTTCCCACCCCAGCAGTAGTGTGTCCAGCTCCCCAAACCCACACACACAGAGTCCTGAACGCCTGGGTCAGTACAAACACACAATACTATGTACATTTAGTTTAAATATGTCTAATACCCCTCATAGGCATATTGTTTTCTATAAAGCCAATTATAATGACTACAGACTAAGCCACTCACAAAAGAAAACTTTTTTGAATAACAAAACAAAGATCTTAGTTTTTACAAATGACAAAATATTCCCAATGGTAGGCAATTACATCACTTCTGGGACAACTATGAGGACGCATGCTTTCTCTTTATGTGTGCAGTTTTGAACCCAACCGATGGAGAACTGCCAGAACGAGACAGCGGCATCAATATGAAGAAAATCCTTAAAGAGAAAGGTTAGTTCCTCAACAGCACTCTAAAACACTGTCTACACCACATAAGTGCAGTCACATTTACGAAATTGTGTGTGCAAAAAAAGCTTAATTGTCAATAGTGTAGCAATGTATCAAGCACCTTTTTCTCGCACCTTTGTCAGTCAACGCAACAAATTTGTGAGGAAAAACCTCTGTGCGGGAATTTTTCATCTTTTTGCGAAATTCCCGATTGACTGAAATAACTGGAGTTCACCTGTGAAATTTTGCTATACAGCGGTAAATGAACACTGTATCCTAATCAGGTGTAATGCAAATTTCCATTGTCAAATAATATCTCTGTCCTCATTGAAAGTAAAAATGCGTTACAAAGCAATCCACAAATTTGTGCGTGAAATGTCTATGGACATTTTACTAACAAATCGTGATTCACCAATAACGTGTTTTTTTTTTTACTTAAATTTGATCTACATTTACAGAAAAATATCTCACTTTGGGTGGCCTTATAAAAATGTCAAAATGAAACTGAATACATAGGTATTTTATCTTAAATTCTTAAAGTTTCCTGTGCACATAAAAACAAATAATCCCACAATTATTATTTTGTTGTAGTAACAATACAGAAACCCATGTGGAAGACATACCACTCAGATGTGAGATGTAGAGCACATTTTAAACATCGTCTCAGGAACAATGTAGTAAACGCAGCCATCGGTTCAACGCTGTATTGACATCACGCATAACATTTTAATGCGGACTGATGCTCGTTAGTGAAATTTACACCCCGTTGGTTTAGACTGGCAGTATATCAGCGTCACAACACTTCTCTTTTAATTAATGACTTAATTAGGAGCTTAACTGAACATGTATGAAGTTCATATTTACGGCCTGTGTGAGTAGATGAGTGTAAGAGAGCTGTTAGAGAAGCTAAGTGCGTAATTCATCATTATAAGAAAATGTTTTTTTCGTTTTCTATGACGCAATGATACGCAGTTGCGTGTGTGAGAATCAGCGAATGTTGTGGTGTGTGTGGGCACCGTTTCTGGAGCGTAACTTGTGTGTGTTGGTACAGCAGGTGGCGGCCCCTAACGCACATCACACACTGGGCTGCTGGGAGGAGACGATGCAAAGATGCCCCGAGGCTCTCTTAAAGAGATTCAGTGTGCACCTGGCCTCCAACCATATTTTATTAATGCGTCTGGAAAAGAATCCACCCCAAACGCACACACACAAATGTGTGAACACCGCAAACCGCTCTTGTTTTTAAAAGTGCAGCATGCTGCATTTAATGCAGGGTTGAGAACAGAATGCAGGACCCAGGAAATTTAGGTCACTGACCACCAATGACTCTTACATTCACGTTCTTAATCTCTCCCGCTCATTCCAGGATAGTCCAAACTCACCGTCACACATCTTCAAACACGTATCAGTAGACTTCTGCGCTACTTTATCCAATCTGAGCGTCAGTTTAACCTACATACACACCCACACACACACACACAGCAGCGGGCCGCTCTGAACACCTGAGAGGATTGACTTAGTAAAGATTGGCCATGATTATATCAAATATGTCTGCTCTAGTTTACTTCTGCAATGTGCTGTCCAATTGTATTACATGGTGCTATGAATTCTCTTCTGTTCTTGTTAGTGTGTGTATATTCATTGACCAGTAATTCTTTCCACTTCATTTTGTGTCCTCCTTTTCCAAGTACCTATTAAACTTTATTTTTGCATATTTTTCTAAGGTATTAGAACCACATATTTGACCCAGAACGGATAGATGTTAAGCTCTCATATCAGAAAAGCTCATTTCTATATTTTCTGCAGAAAGTGTGAGTGATGTTTGCCTGAGCAAAACTTGCCACCACGATGCTTGGGTGTTCTGGGCGGTTGCCAGGATGTTGCTTATTGGCCTAATTCAAAAAAAGCCACCCCTAAGTCTCTATGATATTCTGGCCCCTACATATGGTTTGGGTCTATGGGATTTTTCACATTTTTAATTGCCTGACAGGTGAAAGTCTAATCACTCAGAAAATTGATAACACGTATGTCTTCAAAGAGCAGCATAATTTGCATAGATTCATTTATATTTGTAGAATAAATGGTTAGGGAATGATTTATAAAGTACAGTTTAATACCTAAAATTTAATGTTTACTGTAATATCCCTTTATTTTGGTAAAGTAAAAATAAAGAAAAAGTATGGTCACATTAGCAAAATTTTAGTGAGATCCATTGTCTATTGTCAACAGTGTAACAATCAGAGCTGGGTAGATTACTTACAAATTATAGTTAGTAACAGTCCATTGGATTACACATTTTAGGTAATATAATCGGACTACTTTTAGATTACTCAGATTACTTTTGACCCATCTCGTTTTTACATTGATTTAAATAGGGTGATCTGTACCATATATTATATTACGTCAAGGTTTCCCAAACTGGGTTTGTGAAGGAACTGCAGGGGGTTTATGAGTTTAATGAAAAGCTAATAACTAATTAAAAATCACAAAAATGTTAAATTAAAACAAATAATTTAAAAATGAATCAAAAAACACTTCATTGCTTCATTATTAAAATATTGATTTTAACAAAAAGATGACAAAAATATTGGTGAATTTGTGCATTTTAATGTGTTTGAAAGACAAACGCCTTCCAAAGTAATACATGGTAAAAATCAGAGACTAAGTGATAATTCAAATAAAAATGTATGTGTTCATCAGTAGTTGATGCCATGTTGTAAATCCTGTAATGACTGATATCTGTGTGAATGTCCACAGAACTGGAAGACTTACTGAATGTACATAAGCGGAAGGTTATTTTAGAAAGGAAAATTTTAAAGATGAAAAAGAGGAATTAGGGAAAATCAATAAATTTTGATTAAACTATTGCTAAATAATATGTCATCATAATCCATAAAAAAGTAACTGTAGTCTGATTAAGAGTAATTTAAAAAGTAATTTCATCTAAATTACAAGTAATTAATTTTGGAATCTGATTATGTAATCCAGATTACATGTAATCAGTTACTACCCAGCTCTAGTAACAATACAAACAAATCATTTTTAAACCAATCAGCTTTCTGTTTGTGAACACTTAAACCTGATATGAAATCCACGCAGACAAAACTTCCGCCTTCGTACAAAATTCCTGATCACATGGATTTTATTTCAAAGACTGGATTTCATCTGCAACCTCAAATCTAAAGTTAACAACCTAAAGTTAAAAAGATCAGAGACTCACAAATGTAGATTACTCGGGGCCCATTTTCCCGACTCCTCACGAAAAGGCCATTGAATTTTAAACACTGTTTGGCCTTTGTGTGTGTGTGTCGGTGATGATAAACAAAGTGACGTGGTGGTACGTGGTGATGAATGGTGAAGCCCGGGGCCAGGAGCACTGTGTTTCAGTGGGACTTTAGCGAGTGAACCCCCTCTCTAGCTCTCCATAAATCACTCGTTCTCTTTACCTCTCTTCCTCTCTTTCACTCAGGGCTGGTTGAATGCCAACAGGAGCTGCTCTCACTGCAGGCAGGGTCTCTCCTTTCTTCCATTAAAGAGCAAAAGGAAATTCTGATATTATTCTGTGTGGTTTTGGTTCATGTGCGAAGCATTTAGCACACACTAACATTAATCTTACAATCAGGCCACTGACTCTCGCATGCCTTTGAGAAAAGTGTGACCAAGCCATGCAGTGGGTATGCAGAAGATTTCGTTTAGTTAAATAGTAAAACGGAATGCTTTTCCACACATCAGTGACATTAGATATGGCCTATTATTACGGTTAACTGAATCCCAAATTATTTTGCGAGCAGAAACCAAGTGACCAACTTTACATGAATATATGGGTGTTTTCCAGAAAAGAGAGACTAATGTTTTTTAGGAGGGCAATTTACAGCCATTAAAACTTTAAGGTCCAGTTCTCGCTATTAACAAACCATTAACTACGACTTTTGCCTCAAACTCATAATTAATAGTTAGTAAGGTAGTTGTTAAGTTTAGATATTGGGTTGGATTAGGGATGTAGAATCTGGTCATGCAGAATATGTGCTTCCTAAGTACTAATAAACAGTCAGTATGTTAATAATAGGCATGCTAATAAGCAACTAGTTAATAGTGAGGATTGGTCCCTATACTAAAGTGTTACCGGATGTTTCATTTACACCTTGATTAGGATGAAATATACATCCATAATCTGGATGTCTGATTTAACAGACTTGACAATACCAGTGTGTTTCTCTTTGGCTTTTGTGTCAGAAATCACTTCATTGTACACATAAAGTCTAGTCCAGAGTCTATATGTGTTGTATGATAGTGTGCTAATGTATTTGGCTTGAGCTGATGTGAAGCACTTTGGCTATAGAAGCACTTAGTGTACGTTTGAGTGTACGAGAAGAAGCATGGGTAGGCCGAGACTTGCGCTCTGTAATTGCTCTGTCCAGTTTTCCACTGAGTAGATACGTAGCATCTGGTTACAATCAATGTTTCCCTCCGCTATTATGAAATTAGCTGCGCGGAAATGATTTGAAATGGCCTGTAATGATTTCTGATAGAAATGTGCGCCATTGTTTCGCCCTTTGAGATAAGCGTGCTGGTAAATAAGTCACAACAAACGAAACGATCGCTTTACCTCGTTCCAAGTCAGGGATCAGGCCTCAAACGGCAAGTGCTTGGCTTTTCGAGCCTCGTATTTTTAATCTTCATTTTTGTTTGTTTATTCGCAAGCTCCTCCTTCAGATATGTGCAAAGGGGACCATCCATGGGCTTTGAAGACCCTTTTTGATCATTAGGTTGATTGCTGTTCTAAGCGCGTTTGTGATGGTTTAATTAAACCAAGACCCTTTGCGGGCCCCCAGCGGCCCTCGAGAGCTCTCCGGCTGGAGGGTTTGAGGGTCTGCTCGCGGCACACAGCGTTTCTTCTTTGTGTTAATGACGAGGAACAGATATTAGGCGAGAAAAATCAATGACATGTTGGAAAGAAAAAGTAAACTGTTACAGTTAGCAATTTGGGGCAAGGTTAGCACGGTTGAAAGTCACCCCACAAAAGCGACATTTTTGGACGAGAACACAAGTGATAAATGATGTGCGCTCTATCTCCTCCTCTCTCCCGCGCACACACACACAGATGAAGGCAGAGAGGAGGAGAAGGGTGAGGACAGGTGCTTGTGTTCTGCTCTGGTTCTGAGGGAAGAGTTGGAACAGGTTTTTGTCTCTCAGGCTTGCGCACTCTCCTGTGCGGTGTCACTATCGCATCCGAAGTAAAGTTGCCCCAAGGCAGACAGAGACAGTCGTTCCGATAAAAGAAAACAATACAAGAGCCAGAATTAAATAATGCCAATTACCAGTTTACAGAGAAAACAAAGCCATGAACATATAGACATGTACAGGTCTAACTCTACATCATATACATACAAATTTGTCCTTTAGTTTATTGTGAGTTCTAATCAAATTGCCCTTTTAACCACTTAGCATTATGCTAAGCTATAGGCTAAACTGTTAGCTTGCTAACCAAAGGCTACCTGAAAAAAAGTAGCTGCATCTGAAATTGCATACAGTTTAGTAGGTACTACATTTGAATAAGACCTTTAAAAAGTACGTTCAGTATTTAAGTATGTAAAAAGTACACAATCGTGTACAGCCTTGCAAAGTAAAATTAACTTCTTCTAACATAGCTAGATTCTAATGCTAGTCGTTGGCGACTGGTATCAGAGGAAGAGGACATTCTCATTGTAGATAACATTGTACTGTGAAAAAAAAAATAATAATAAATAAAATAATAGTATACAGCCCTGAGAGCAAGATTTGAGTACCAGAAGCTACTTTATATGCTAGCATACTTGTAAAAGTTGACAGAATCAACCTTTATACAGATATACATATGTGACCCTGGACCACAAAACCAGTCTTAAGTTGCTGGGATATATTTGTAGCAATAGCCAAAAATACACTGTATAGCTATGTTCACACTTGGCGTCTTTTTGAAGCTGCCAGCGTCTGTTTTACATTATAATCCTATGGAGTAAACCATGTTTTCAAAAAAGTCCTGAGCGCTTTTTAAAACGCCACCGCCGGCGTCTTTTTCTGCAGCTCAGAGCGTCTTTTCAAGTTGAAAAAAGTTTAACTTTTCTGAAAAATACGCCCTACGTCAAGCGCCTTTTTGACAGCTGACCAATGGCAAGCGAGTGGCGAGTCGTTTCCATAACAACAAAAATAACAAGAAAAAAGGAGAAGTACTAGTTTCGGAGCACAAGGAACAGTATGAAACCGTGCATCATCCAACCGGAGGTCCTGGACTAAATTGTTGGAAGCAGCATACAGTTTCCTTCCCCGTATAATGTCGCGCTCCCACAAACGTCGTTGTGAACCGACACCCTCCCCATTAACTTCAAAAGCAGACGTTTCTGCAGCACACATCGCTAGCTTCCATTGCCGCTGTTGCTATGGAAACAAAAGACGCTCTGCTATTTGTAACAGACGCTGCCAGCTTTTTTTTTCATTAAAAAAGCGCTCTCGTCAACTTTTTCTAGTCAAAAAAGACGCCAAGTGTGAACACGGCCTATGGGAGTATAAAATTATAGATTTTCCTTTTATGGCAAAAATCATTAGTATATTAAGTTAAGATCATATTCCATGAAGATATTTTGTAAATTTGCTACTGTAAATATATTAAAACGTCGTTTTTTTATTAGTAATATGCATTGCTAAGAACTTCATTTGGACAACTTTAAAGGCGATTTTCTCAATATTTAGATTTTTTTGCACCCTCAGATTCCAGATTTTCAAATAGTTGTATCTCTGCCAAATATACCAACCATACATCAATGGAAAGCTTATTCATTCATCTTATGTACAGATTATGTATAAATCTTAATTTTGAAAAATTGACACTTAAGACTGGTTTTGTGGTCCATGGTCACATATAGCATTTACATATGCAACCCAAGCCTTACAAAAAATAACCATGGTTTTACTACAAATAAAACCAAAAAAACTATGGTTACTATAGTTGAACCATGGTAACCACAAATTAACCCTGGTTTTGCTAGTCTAACCATTTGTAGTACAACTGTGGTTATACAAATGGTAATCAATATGCCAAAAAACCATGGTTACTACATTTTTACTACAATAAAACCATGGTTCATTTTCATAAAAGCTAAAGGCCTTTTCCTTTCATGTGGTGTTTCAAGTCATATTCTGATCTTTCTGTAAAAACAGAGAAAGTTACAAATGAGTTCACATTTCTAAATAAAGAAAATGAAAGAACTTCGGACTGTATGAGAGAAACTTTCTCGGGCTCTCTTCATCATCCCTTGAGACGCGTTCATCTCGCAGGTCCATTCTTCCTGTGCGCAGGTTAAGGGCTGCGGTGTTGACCTAGTATTCCTCTCATTTAATATTCCACCTACCGCTCTTCACACGCTAATTGGGGGAGAAGGAAGCACTCATTAAGGCTCATTTCATGTACACATATTCATTAGGCGCAGGGCTGGAGTGTCAGGAAAATGCAGCCTGGCCTCTTTTCTAGTTTGTTTACTTTCCTGTTTATTTGCAGGTGTATTTGTTCGTTTAAATTGCCCTTTCCTGTAGTCTCCTGAAAACATAAGTGAGAACGCGGCCAAATTAGTTCTGTTTGTTCTTAGTCTACGTCGTTCTTTAAAAAGGAGTTTTACATTTGGTGAAAGTTCGAACATGTCGGTGCCTGTGGATCTTAAAATCCTGATGGTTTTGTTGCCACCGTGGCCTAGTGATTTGTGACCCATTGAGCCATAGTGCTTACTTGGGAGACAGAGGTTTGAGTCAAGTTCATATTATTTCCTTAAACGTCATCTCCTTTCTCTTATACCCATTGATCAAAATGAGAAAAACTGGCCAAAAACTGAAAAATGGATTTATTTGAATTTTCTAGTTCTCCAATTCGCTGTATTGTTTCCTGCTAGTTGGCGTTCCTACTATACTTGAAAAACACTGTACTTTTCCAGTTTCAGAATATTCAAGCCAAACAGGGCAAAGATCAATGCAGTGCCACTTTTATAGCTCTCACTGCGCCAACTATTCTTTCATTTTACATTCCCAGCATCCTCTATCTTCCCGAGCAGCCCAGACGTGTTCTGCGGTCCAGCCTGCATATGGCTGTTAAAATGTAATATACACTAATACCCCCTCATTCACTTCCTCCTCCAACCTATTACTGCTAGGGTTTTATTGTCCTGCTTTCATCTTTTTTTGTGTATACGTATGTATCGTGGGGGTTAACTAACGAACATTGGTCCTTTGCTTTGGTTGAGCTCATTAAGTGCTTTGTGCATTTCCTTTTGGGGGCCTGGTTTTAATGTAGCTTGTTATTCTGCGCTCTAGTGAATCAGGGGCCCCGTGGACCTCAAGTTTTGGAAGTGTAACCCCTGAGAATTATTTGAAGTTGAAGAACGAAATTAAGAGGTGATAGGGAGTGACTCGTGCGCTGTATCGCTTTCATTGACTTCCATTTACTGTGCCGGTAATATAGCTTGTGGTTTAGTGGTAGGAAGTTTTTGTGCTTTGTTGAATTTGTGTTATAGCATGTCAAACCAGACTTGTACATTCTTGAAGATGTGAAAATGTGAATGTTGCATAGGCTGCCACAAAGCTAAAGTGTTGTGAAGTGTGTATTTATGCAGTAGCTAGTGATTCAGGCGGTTACTTACTGGTCTACTTAGCAAAAAAAGTTTTATTTTTCCATTGTCAATAGCATAGAGATGTATGAAGGATGGCTCACACAGACGCTTTCTGTTGAACAGCATGTCCAACTTTAGACATGTGAAACTCCCAATTTGTGTGGATTCTTGTTGGAATGACTGGATTTCGCCCGCAAAATTTCGCCAAGCATCTGCAAATGTGACCGCACCTTTACTGTTATAAACAATACAGTAGGTTCACTATGAAACCCTCTATTTTCATATAAATTGCATGGTAGATTGGTAGATTGAGGACTGCCCAGTAACAAACGTCTGTGTGTTTGTGAATCTGTGGGGTTGTTCATCTAGGAGTTTCTTCCGTCGTGTTACTCCTCTGTGAGTTGGTTCTGATTGGACTGTGTCTCACAGCTATAAATACCACCCAGGCGTTTGGATCCCCATGCTTTAGGGCTCCCCCGGCGCCTCCTGTCAAACACTGCCATCTTGTTGGGAATAAATGTCTAACTGGCAGAGGGGCGATCTGTCTCTCTCAAGCTTTTTTCTCTAGCGGGCTAACGCTCCATCAGAGTCTGTGTGGCATCAGCTTCGGCGGGAAGGTCTGATCTCCTCTCGTTTTCCCTCAGTTTTTACTTTTGGTTATTTCTCCTGCATTTTCCTCCCCATCCCGATTTCTCTTAATTACGAATACAAACTCCTCTAACCACTGCCTTCCAATATTTTTTCCAGAGACACAAAGTGTTCAGAACAAGTGTTGTGTGCTCTCTCAACCTTTGTGATGTTTAGTAAAAGCTGACAAATGAGACAAGTGAATCTCACCTGTTCATAGGTCAAAACAATGTCGTATTTAATCCAAAAATGAATAGAAACCGAGAAAATGAAGCATATTTTAGGACCATTAAGACAATTTGGATTCTAACATTATTTTCATGACTGTTAAATATTTCACTCAAATGCTAATTATAATAGTTATAATAGTTATAATAATTTTTATTATTTATTTATGTATGGTGTCAAATTAAAAACAAAAAGGTCAAATAAATGTAAAATAATGTAAATAATGTTTTAAATAAAACCCTAAAGCATTTATACATCATATTAGCATGTAAAAAAAAAACATTGCTTTACATTTATTATTCTAAAATTTGCACTTACATGCATACTTAATTACATTGATCACATGAGAACTTTGAGTAATGGGATTCACAATAATAATAATGATAATAATAAAATCATCCAGACATTTTACAGTAATAAAAATGTAGGAGAAAATATGCTTAATTGCCATTATATTAACATCATTACACGGTCTTAAATGATACTAAAAGGCTTGTTTTGATTTAAAAAAATATCTTCTTGGTGGAAAATGACCTTGAGACACCTAAACAGTCCTCATCCTGACCTGATTTAATCTAAACAAAGTCAGCATCTAGAACTTTTTGCTCAGACTGCAGCATTATATACGCACTTGTCATTAATTTCTTCTTTCATGACATTATTAATATAGTGCTAAAAGAGGACCTCGCAGTTCAAAACAACCTCAAATAATTAGCTGTTGCCCATCTCTTAACATTTACTCTGGCAATTATGGTGATTAGTTGTGTGCCTTGATCTTCATATGTAAATCTTTGTGTAAACAAACCTATATTAGTGTGGGTGCGATCATGTACACGTACCTGACAAAAACACTGTGCTGTAGACGCTCACTAAATTACCCCCTAATTGGATCCCTTTGAATATTCAAGAGACGTCCCCTCCGACACATGTACAAAATAAAAACTAACAAATATGTGGGGGCAAGAAAAGCACATTGGGGTTAAAGGCGCTGAGGGAGATAGCCTTCTTTCTCTCGTTCCTGTCCCTGGCATCTGTTCATCCATATGGAACGGGGGGCAGAATCTACCGTCTCTGGGAAGGCTGACATTATGTCAAGCAACTCGCTGAGAGAAAAGCATCTTTTGAAGAAAAGTTGGAGGAAGAGACATGAGGAGAAAGCATTTACAAATTTGATGAGGTTCTCATAGATTCGAGAACACTTTACCTGGATAAGGCTAGTCAAAGCACTAACTACATTTTAAAAGAATTGCAGTATCCAGTTACCAATTGGAAATGTATTGTTTATTTAATTTTAATGATATATTAATATTTTAATAATTAAAATTAGAAAAAAGAGCTTTCCAACTGTTTTAAATCTCAAAACAATGCTTTGCCCCATTTCTTTCTTTTTTTTGTTGCTTTTCTCTGGTGGCCACGGTGGTGCTTGAGTTTCTTTGTTTGCAACCGGCAAGAAAGCTTTTTCTAGAAACTTCATATTGTCTTTATTTTTAGTGGACAGCAAATAAAAGGTCTGATAAATGAATTATTGATTGCAATGGTCAGTTAAAAGAAAAAAAGCACTTCCCTTCTTTTTGTTAGTTTATTTATTTATCTGTTTGTTCACTTTGTACTCTCGGCTGGTGCCGTTTTGTAGGGTTGAGTGGATGGATGTGTTTTGTTCCGTGGGTCAGAGGTGTTTTTTTTGTTTCAGTACTTGCATCTTGTAAAAATGTTTACATTTGCAAAAAACGATTCAGTATTGTCTTCTGCCTAGAACCAAAAAGACATTTTTATCAAACAAGCATACACACAATATGTACAAACAAACAGATCCCATTGTGCTTGGCCTAACACACACACGCACGCACACACTCTCACGGTATCATTACTCGTGCACATTACAGTGAGAGGAGACAGAACGGGGGCACTTTGTAAATGTCATGGGCCGAGGGCTCTTCCACCCTCTTTGCTGGATGGAATAAAATGAATTGAAGTGAACACTATCAGCAGCCGCAGCAAGATAAATCTGTCGTTTAAAAGGGACTTGCAATTAGGTGTGCAGGGGCCAGCAGGAGGGCAGGGCTTTCAAGAGCCTGCTGCCATTAACCTCCTTTCTACTGCCGCATTGACCTGGGAAGTGTAGTTTTTAGTTCCCCAAGCCTGAATTTGCATCATCCGCTCACCAAAAAGAACTACAAAGAGGTTGATGCTAATATTTGACCTGTTCGTGAAACGGTGTTGAAAGCCCGATTTGCTTCTGTAAAGTGACATTTCTGCGTAAAACAGAATGATTCATTTAGGTGACTTGAATCTTTTGAATCAATTCAAGATTTGTTTGCTGATTCGTTCTGCAAGTTATGCCAGTAGGTGGTCACGATTGACTTAAATGTCTGTGTATTACAAATGAGTCACTGAATCGTCCATTTGTTAAAAAAAAATTCTACCGTCTATTGAGTCTCATTGTATTTGTATAGTGTTTTTCACAAAACACATCGTTTCAAAGCAGCTTTACATAAAATCATGTTAATGTTTATAGCACCTCATCTCTTTATTCCTTACGGTTTTGTTTAGCAGATTAGAGTGGGGCGAGGCGACACAAAAACTATTTGAGATATAGTATACAGTTGAGATATAGTATATTGATTTATGTAAGTTACTGTATGTATGTGGGTAAAGCTGGATATAGAGCTGGGCAATACTAGTATTATATACATAAATAGGTTTGCTACTGTATATAGTATATGTATGCGGATAAATTTGTATATAATATATGCAATTGTATATAGAGAGCTGTGCGATAATACATTTTACAATGATATAAACAATCACGTAGCTGAGATTTGCCATATAGTATATTGCTTTGCATCTATTGAATGCAAGCAAAGTTGGATGTACTATATATTACACATAGAAAGTGGGCAAAGCAGGTTTCAATAAAGTATAAATCAGATATTTTAACACATTAATAATTCATGCACTTCTTTCTCTCCTTGTTGTGAATGAAACTCTTATGATGAGTTGATCAGTCAGACTGAAAATCATTAGTTTGAAATGACAGATTTGTTCAGGAACAAAATAGACAATATACTGAAGCAAATTTTGAAACTAAAGCCATTTTAGCGGTGAAGAAGCTATGTTTTAGTGAAAGATTATGAAGACATTTTTCTTCGGAATAATGTGCAGTGATGAACCGTACACAATAAGACAGAAACATGCTATCAAAACATTCATGTTAAATGTAGGAAACCGACGCACAGCCCCTCGTGTGTTTTTAAACATTTCTGCGGTCTTCACCTCCAGCTTTATCTCACAGTTCACCTCACACCTCTCTCTCCAGCGTCCCCTTCCGCTCACCCCTTTTCTCACCCTATCCTTCTTACTCTCGCGCGTTTTCCTCTTCACACTCTATCTGTGTGACCTTCATCTGCTCGCCACTTTCAGCCGGCACCAAAAACTTAATCACACACTGTCAACCTGTAAGGAGAGGAGGAGGAGGGCGAATCCTTCCCCTCTTTCTCTCGGCTCCTCTCTTCTTTAATGCCCTTTGCGGTGGCGAGGAAAGAAGGGGGAAAATTTATGGCTGGTGGGACAGGTGGGGTATGAACAATGGGCAGAAAACAGTGCAGGGTTATCTGGTGGGGCGCGGGAGAGCGCGCGGCGGGGAAATCGATGTGACCCGTGATACACTGTCATCACAATTCCCACCCCAGCCGTCCTATTTGTCTTGCGTAGGGAGCCCTGGACGGGCCGTGTCAACGTGCGTGGAGAGAGGCCCCGGCCAGATTAGCCGGGGTGAATCATGACCGCTCGCGCTCTTTCTTATTCAGCCCCAGTTCTATCTGTTATTGCTGCTGCAGTGGGGCTAGAGTTTGCGGCCTGGCACTGTGGGTGGGAGGGGTTGCCTGTGGGGATTGTGGGTAAAATATGGATTGTGTGTGTGAAAGTAAGAGATTAACTGCTATACGGAGGTTTGGACACGGCAGCTTTCTGTTTCTCTTGTTTTATCTTCTCCCCGCTGAGTGATATTCACGTTTACTGTTTCTGGGTGTACGGTAAACCCTCGCTTTGATTATAGCCTCGCTTTTGATTTTCATCCTCTGTGAAACAAATTTGTAGGCTGTATGAAACTCACTTAAGGGTGAAGGGTTTAATTTTTTGGAAATTACTTTATTCTATTTTTTCCAGTTTGTTACGCAGAGACTAAGTGTGCAATTTGTAGGTAGATTTTTTCTAATTGTGGGACTGTTAAAACTTGCTCTGTGTGTCTTGACCAGCCTGACACAGCAACAGCTCAACCAATAGGGTGAGGTTGTGGGTGGAGCTATCTATTTGTTTGACCAATGGTAGATGGGGGATGTTTGGAAAACATGTTTTTATCTTTTCAATTCTGCTTGGTGACACGGAAATGACACAATTTACTTTTAAAAAGCTATTAATTTAATTTCAATATATTTTGCTGTAGTGGTCAACTGATATTTTGATACAAATTTATATATAGATAAAATGTTTGTATATCAGTGTATAAATTATTATACAAGTCTTGACAGAAAAAGAGTTTGCCTTTCTACTTGGTCTTATGAGTTCCAGTGTACATGAACCTAATTACTGTAGGTTACAACCTTTTTAGTCAAGTTTCTAACAATTTCTTTATTGAAGGAAAAAAAAAAAAAAAAAAAAAAAACTATAATAGGATTATAGAATCAAGAGGTAAATCTTACATTTTCATTTTTAGTAATGATGTCAAATTAAATAATTCTAATTGCAGCATGTGTTATTTATTTATTTAGCTATCAGTAAAATTCCATATTAGCCAACCACTATTTTACACATAAAAACAAAAAACTTCTGGTGCTAAATTGAATAATATTACATTATTTAAAAATATATTAATACATGCTTTAAGAGCTTATATAAAATGTAAATAGTCACATGCATTAACATGTTATCTTTCTAAAAACACTGCCGTGACTATTCACAACATACGTTCTGTTCTGTGTTTTATCAGATGAGGCTCAGTTAGCTTTGCCCATGCAGAAACCAGGGTTCGAGAAGCTGCCTCTGGGCACTCAGACTCTTCCTCCAGGCTTCCCCGCACCCTTCCTGTTTGCAGATGGCCTCTCTTCCGTGGAGACATTGCTCACTAACATCCAGGTACATGCAGTGTGTGTTTTATGTATATTTGTTAGAAATAGTTTAATGAAAAAATTAAGTCAATGTATTTATACTCATGTTAGAAACCCATTCATTTTATTATTCAAGCCGTTTCAAGAACTGTATGTTCTTCAATAAAAACAATAGCTATTGAGGGAAAAAAATATTAAATATAATTTCAGGTCATACCCTTTTTTGTTAGATTGTTTTAATATATTAATTCTGATATAAATATCAATTAT